>NC_067475.1:46537510-46850753 GCF_947179515.1 Apodemus sylvaticus | reverse complement strand
GGGGTAGCCAAGTTCCAGCCAAGATCATGTCTGTATCTGACTGCTGAGTCAGAGAAAAATCTTTAACTTTTGCTTTAATAAAATGCACAGTTATGCATTTTTTAAAAAAGAACAAAACAAACTCTCTCCTGAGCTGATTGAACATGATATGGTTTTTGTTTTTGTTTGGGGGACTTTTTTGTTTGGTTTGGTTTGGGTTTTTTTCTTTTTTTCTGCAGAGCAGTGGAAAGGGTAATGACACTCAAACCTGCTTTAGCAGTTCTTCTACATCGGAAATCAAGGGAAAGGATGCTCTCCTCACATCCTCAGTAAGCCTGAGCTTTGGGAAACTGGAATACCAGGAGGAACACAGATTCTTGGAACACTGTGTTCAAAGCAGGCCTGGAAAAAAAAATGTTTAAAACTGATGACATTCATAAGATTCCAACAATACTTACATAATATCAAAACTTGCTTTGAATTGTACCGAACTGACAGTGTCGTAGACTTCCTGTGCTTATTGTACCTCCATGTTTACAGAGTGTAATAAAGAGTCAGAGTGTCACAGTTGCCTTGCACAGGTTTGCCGTTGCTTTTTAGGGTCATTATGATTATTTGGTCATATGGTAAAGCAGCACCATTCACAAGCTGATCAGAACTGAGATGCTCCTGACGATGAAATAATAAAAAAAGAATATTCCTTCAGATAGATTTTAAAAAGGAACTGTCATTGAGGGGAAAGAGAAATATTCTGACAATAAAAGTTTCACTAAATATGGAAAATAGGCTGTGTATGAAGAACCGAGTTTGGGACAGAGAAAGGAGGATTTCTGGACTGGGACTTGGTGGCCGCGAGCCTGGCTCTAAGTTCAGTGAAAGTTCCTGTCTCAAAGGATAAAACCAAGAATGAGAGCAGGCCCTCAGCACACTCCCTCGGCTGCAGACACACACGTGTGCACGTACCACACACAGACACATACAGGAACGAGAAGGGAGAGAATAAAGGGACAATTCCACTGTATTAAAAACAAACACGCAAGCGTGACTGATCCTGATGACACAGGCTTGTAATCTTAGCACGAAGAGGTCTGAGGCAGGAGAATCGTAAACCCCACATCAGCCTGGGCTATGCAGCAAGATCCTGCCTCAACAAAATAAAAACAATACAAACAAACAAAAATATATCAGCCTGTAGTCAGAAAAGTGCATAGAATACGCTGTACCATCATACCTGTACCATCAGGTCAAACTATACCCTCCTCCTCCTCCTCCTCCCCCTCCTCCTCCTTTCTTTCCCCTCCTCCCCTATCCCATCCTCCTCCCTCTCCCCATTCCTTCTCTGTATCTCTCTCTGGTCCTATTTAGCTCTGATTTCTGTCCATTGCCTGCCCTTGGGCTCTGTGGGTCTCGCAAAGCCCTATTTTACCTTGCGGTTTGGGTTGACTCTGACCTTCTTAAGAGCACCTATTTTTTTCTGTGCTTCAAAATTTACCACAGAGTCCCAATCCCAGATTACATGATACTTGGAAATGTGTATTTCACCCCAACTGACTCCCACGACTCTGCCATCTCCCCCAAATCTCATTCAGCTAACAAGTAGCAAGAAGCATCCTCCCTTCCCCATGGGGGGGGCAATGAATGATACAAGTGATGGCAGAATTATGGTTAAATATTTTGTTCAATCTCATGTTAGTTGCTTGAGTGTGCTGTGAATTGAGCTCAGAGCCCTGGACTTACTAAGCAGGTGCTCTGCTGCTGAGCTGTGTGGTAAGCCCTTGTTCAACCCCATTAATGACATATAACTCCAAGTCGAGAGAAAAAACGCCAGGAAGACAAACTGCCAAGGTCCACATATAGTCTTGGCTACATTTTAAGCCTCTGCTCTTTGTTCTTCCCTGGACTTATCTTCTATTAGATCAAATTCACATTCAATTATATTTATATCCTATTTTATGCTATTATATATTATATATATTATATTATAAATCTAGATCAAACTTATATTCTAAAGCAACATGTTTCATCAATGGAGACCATCTAGACCTCTTCCCAGGCTCACTTTGCTGTCGAGGCAAATGCTTTGATCCTGTTGTTATGGTTTATTTACTATCTTCAGGCTTGTTTATCTGTTTGCTGTTTATTGAAGTCTGCTCACCAGCAGGCACAGGTCATCACACAGGTAATCTAGTACTCAATGCTGCTTTCCCTGGAAGAAATGCTTTAAAGAAATCAAACCAGCAGCAGTTTTCCCAGGAAAACTCTTGCTTTGCATTCAGTTGGATTCTTCTCTCTACCGCTGAGCCCCTTTGGGTCTCTCTTTTGAATTCTAACTGAAGAATAGCCGTAGACAGAGCTGTCTCTTGTAAGCTTCAAGAGTGACCTATCTACAAGCACATCGAGGATTTCCTCACCAGAATTCACCCAAGAATTTCTCAAATAGCAAAGTACAATATGATCTTCATCTGCAGATAGAATTATGTCCTTGATAGCACAGCTTTGACAGCTGTGCTAGCCAAGCCAAATAATAACGATTCATTGCATAAATTTGGCAGAAAGAACTCCACATTCCTTTCTCTAGAAGTCTCCAGGATGTCTAGTTCAAAGCTTCACTGAGTATTTATAGCCACCAAGTTTGGTTTCAAATCAAAGATGCCCTGGGCATTAACTGGGCAGTAATGTAGTGCCACCTAGCTTCTCTCCTAGGGTTGAATCCATCCCCAGATGTTCTCAGTCACCAAAGAAACTGGGTTGTCTTATGCAGTGTGCCAGGGCTTTCTGAGGCAAAAACGGGCAAAGGAAGAATCCCTGTCTACCCCTCTGGGGACAACTGAGCATTGAGATTTGCCCTAGAGTTAGGCAAGATCCTCTATAGCAGTAGTTCTCAACTTTCCTGATGGTGCGACTCTTTAATACAGATCCTCATGTTGTGGTAAGGCCCAACCATAACATTTATTTCATTGTTGCTTCATAACTGTAATTCTGCTACTGTTACAAATTGTAACGTAAGTATCTGATGTGCACAATATGTGGTATGTGGCCCACAAGGGGTTGAGACCCACGGGTTGAGGACTTCTGCATTACCAACCAGTTAGCTTATCTTAGGTTTGACTTCTCCCATCATGCATTTCTCCTACGCACCCCCACCTAAGGCACAAACATCTCTATTTCTATACAGTATGCCTTCCCAGCCTAAAATTGCCTTGTCCTTCATGCTTTCAAATCTCCCCACAGATTCAGGTTTCCCTTCCTTCATCAGCCTTCCCTAACTACACTGAGCCACAGTCCTAATCTCCTATCTGCACTAAGGTTTATTTTAACGCCTCTGTTAAATCTTCTGTTACTCTGCCAGTCATCCCGTTCCAGGCATGGACCTGGGCTCACCTACTCATCCTTCAAGACTGTCACACTTCCTATCAGATAAACCATACGGCAGACTCCGTGGTGTTCCCTTAACAGTGTGCACGCCGCCTCTAGTAGACATTCCCATGAGGCTCCGAGCAGGAGATGTCTTCTGATTCATAATTCACATTGTTGCTGAATGAATAAAAGATTGAATGAATAAAGAACAGCTGTTTATTTGGTATTGTTTCTCCAACTACTCTACATTTCTAAGAGAACTGGCTGCATCTGAACACAATGACAAACGCCCGCTTTATCCTTTCTTTTTAACCTCATAAAAATATGAAAACAAAATCCCAGTGAGTTTGCTCTTCCCCTCAGTCAACCAGTCTCCTTTCGCCTCCTAATTTCACACCGATCTACGATTTGCTTCTATTCCACTGGGGGAAATAAAGGAAGGGAAGCAATCGGGATTTCTGCCAACATGGAAGGAAGACGAAAATTAGAAAAGTCAGCTGAGGTTAGCTGGAAACTTGGAGGTCAGTCACGCACCACAGCACACGGTGATTGCTTGAGCATCAGAGACATCAGAAACATCAGAGGCATCAGAGACAAGAGGGGAAGGCATCAGAGACAGAGGGGAATCTGCCCACACAAAGGCAGCCCTGAACTCTTCTCACATTAGGCAGAGTGACCACTTGAAAATGTCACCCAACTGTCAGCTATCCTCCAGTGACAGCTTAAGGTAAAAGCTAGGGTAAAAGCTTAAGGTAAAAGCTAAGATTCCCCCTAGCTCCCCTCCCCCACTTACCTGCTACTTCCTGCTCGCTCTTCCTCAGATGTAGGTATTGCTGATATAAGCCACCATGCTATTTCCTTCACCCAGTTGGTGAATTTTCTAGTCTCTATTTCCCCGACCACACACCCATCTCTTGCTTTAGCCCGGTCTTACGCACTATAACTCAGGCGTGGACTTCTCTGGCTAACAAACCCTGGCTACCCCATTCTCTCTTCCCTTTATCTTATATCAAAGCCCCCCATCAACACTAGAAATCACTTTTATACTTGAAATATCTTTAGCTTTTGCCCACAAGAATATGAATTTTAAGAAGGAAAAAGCTTTTCATTTTCATTTCCATAAAGACACTGTCTTAGATCTGAATCTTGAAAGAATAATGTTCCGTGCATGTGTCCTCTTATCTTTGTGTGTAGACTAACTACTGTGAGAAGCCTCATACTCTGGCACATATGATAAAGATGCCCTCCTTGCCCATAATCTTGTTTATTCTGAGTGTTCCCATCCAGGAGGGCCAAGGAGTGATCAGGCTTTCACTCCAGCTGCTGCACCATGCCCTACAGGACCTTGGAGCTAGAGACTTAGAGAATATTACCCAGGGAGTTTGGGGAATAGCATCTAGAGTGATACAGACACCTTTCATACACACTCCTTCCACCACAACCCTGTCACTATCCTGTGTTACTAAGAGGGAACCTAGCCATGCCTATGGTACCCTAGGGAAAAGGAAGTAGGTTTGTTGAACGCACAGCACACTAAGTCTGTCATGTAGCCTAACCGTTAAGTGATCTACAGGACAACTTGTAAAGGAGCTAAAGGCACCCTGGGAAAGAGTGGGAAGGGTGGACTAGGACAAAGCACTGGAGATGCAAAGAAGAGCTTAGAAATAGCAGCACATCTCAGGACTGTGAGATTGCAGAAGGGGATGGGCATAGGATATGGGCCACAAAGGCAGAAGACTGGGGAGATGGGTGGAATCAGTCTGCAATGCCCAGATGTTCAGACTCATCCTACATGAAGTGGGAGCCAGTGGAGGTTACTACAGGATGAGACAGGGAAAACATGATTGCATGCACATCGTTTTAAAAGATTTCCCTGATGGCTGTAGGGAGGATGAAACTTGGGATACAGACAATGCAGACAAGATGCTTAGATAGGGATCTGTTCCTGAAATACAAGAACTGTTGGAGATGGCAACCCAAACCAAAGCAGTGGGGTGATGTTTGTTAACGTCTGGCTGATTTCGGGAAGGTCTCACGAACACACTGTGTTCAGGAAGCTGAAGACTCTAATATCATTTAAGGGACTTAAAATTCTATCGAATAAAGGGGATAATAAAAATCACATTTTAATTAAATTTCTAATTAGATTTTCTAAAGCCTGTCATTAAAATATACAAGTCAAACTAGATGAATAAAACATCTTCCCATCAGAGTTAAGAGATTATTGGGGTGTGTGGCAGGAAAAACTGGGTAGGGGATGCACTGGATTCTCACATTGAGGGAGAATGTACAAGAGGGAAGAAAGTGAGAAACGCTTCCCAACACCCATTACAACGATATAATTCTAATTAAAGAACCAGTAGGGACTTGCTGCTCATTGTAACACTGTATCCCTCTCCGCCAGCTTTATCAACATCATCCTTTCATTAACAAGCAGTAGCCGTTTCCATGACCTCACTATGAATTTTTAAATGTTTTCTCTTTATAATGAAAATCATTTCCTGTCCTTTAACCATTACTAAGCCACAATAACTTTGATCTAAGATAATTAGATATATAATATCGAAATCTTAAAGCTGTAGCAGGAAAAAAAAAAAGAAACCACTTATCACTCTGGAAAAAAATTAGAAAAGTCTTAAGAAGGAGAGAACAAATTAAAACATCAGAAGTATTTTATAAAACACTTTTCACAAATCTAAAGTGTCTGGAATAATTCTTTCTATTGTATTAAAATGGGGCAATTATGAGTAACTTATTTTTCTCTGTCAAACTCTCAGTACTTTCCTAGTAAAGTAAAAAAAAAAAGAAAAGAAAAATGAGTAATGACTGGATCACTTTTTGAAAATTAATTATTATCCATAAACTTATCACAACTCTAGAATTTTGACTGGTCCCCGTGATTTATATTTTGCTGGCACATTGCCTTATCATGATTTGCATTAAGACTCTAACATCAGCACCATTACATCCTAATCATGCTGTTAAAAACATTATATACATCATCTCATGTACTGAAGCTTTCAGAGTACATAATTTTTCTTTAATTTTGAAAGCATGGATGAAGCTAGAGGTCATTAGGCTAAGTAAAATAGGCTGGGCTCAATGCACAAAATCACGAGTGCGTCCTCACCAATGCCCAGCGTCTTTGAGGACAGAGATTTGGGAAAACAGTGAGTCTCACATCAAACACTCCAGATTTCCTGGGTGACTACTCTTGTTCTAATCTCCAGGCAGGCCCAAATCAGACGATCTCTTTTAAATCATCCTCAATTAACCACGAATTCTTTTCACTGTGTCTAATGCTCAAACTCAGATCCAGGGTTTGGCATCTCTTACTTGATTGGCATACTATCGGTAGGACCAGAGCAAATACCTTTTGCTTGTTCTCCCAACTCTAGGGCCCCCCTCTCTCCACTTCCCTCCTACCCTTGCCTTCCTCCCTTTCTTTCCAGGTACCGATTCCAGGGAGGCTTGCTGAGACCCCCTTGCTAGCATTTTCCAGCACCAGTGTTTGCACAGTTTTAACTCGTACCTATACCGAGCTGTGCTAAGCTTGCTACTGAGTTGTTCCATGGATTAAACCAAAATTGTTTCCATGACACTAGTTGGTGTTTAGCTCTGGCGTGGCAGGCGTTTGAAAAGGACACTGATCTGGCAATGGGTGACAATGAAATGTAGACCTTTAAGAAAAGCACAGATAATCCCACCCTTCCTTGGTGAGCTCTTATACTTTCAAGTCCGTAAACAGCACTTGTATACAAAGGGCTTCCAAATGTTCATATTCACCCTGGACTTCTTCAATCTCATTCTTATACTCATCCACTCCACATCTCTTGTTGAGGCCAAATCACCATTTAAAATGTATGCAGTATGGCCCCAAACAAGCCTCTAATCTTCCAAACCTGCTTTTCCCCCCGCAAGTTCTAACTTATATTTTATTTATTTTGGTTTTTCCAGACAGGGCCTCTCTGTGCAGCCCTGGCTGTCGTGAACCTGCTCTGTAAACCAGAGCTGGCCTTGAACTCAGAGAGATCCATCTGCCTCTGCCTCCTGGAGTGCTGGGATTAGAGGCATGTGCCACCACTCCCTAGAAAGTTCTTTAATTTGATTTTATGTGCATGGGTGTTTTGCCTGCATGTGTGTGCCTGTGAGGGCGTTGGATCCCTGACCTTGGAGTCACAGAGAGCTGTGAACTGCCATGTGGGATTTGGCTCTGCATCCTTATGTTGCCTCTGCACTCTCATCTCCTGTTTGGACTCCCAGCAAATGAGTGGTTTCCTTACACACTGGATGCCATATTCTGAAGGTTTGTGCCAATCTCCAGTAGAACAGAACTGAGGCATAGGACCTTTAGAAAATGACTAGGTTGTAACGACAGAGCCCTAACTGCGGTGTTGTTAGAACTCCTAAGGAGGGAATCAGAAAGCTAGCCCTCTGTTATGTGAAGGACCATGGAAAAGGCAGTACTCATGAGCCAGAGAAACAGCCCTTACTAGTCAACGGGTCATGTTCCTCCTAATCTCTGCAACTATGGAAGTAAATTCCTGTTGCTTATAAGCTCAGTCTAAAGCGTTTTCCTATAGCACCACAAGGGACTAAAACTTTAGCCTTGCTCTTGCCGTATCTTCCCTCTTGAACCCTTCCCCAGCTATGCCATGGCTTCTAGAAGCCCTCTAGTTGAAGCCCATTCCTCCCTGAGGCATCATCTCAACCCTGGAACTGTACTGTATGTAACTTTTTCATGCTTTATGTTCTCCATATACGGACACTTTGTAAACTCCCTCAACCAGATTATAAATTTCATGAAAGCAAAGGCTTTCATCAACACAAGGCTATATTTACAGAATAAATAAATGACTATGTGAACAAATGAAGGAATGAATTGTTCAAAGAAAGGGCAGGATACTTCCCAACAAAGGAATAAAGATTTGTGGTTAGGATGGGCTTGAGTTGGCCCTTGAAGAACTGGAAGAATTCAGACAATAAAAGATGGACCATGGAGGGGCATGTTTTACCAAAGCAGAGTGAAAGCCTATAACCCCAAATGTAGCTGATATACTATACAATGATATTCCTTTTTTTAAAAAAAAATTCGGTATATTCTTTATTTACATTTCAAATGATTTCCCCTTTTCTGGCTCCCCACTCCCCAAAAGTCCCATAAGCCCTCTTCCCTCCCCCTGTTCCCCCATCTACTCCTTCCCACTTTCCTGTTCTGGTATTCCCCTATACTGCTGCATTGAGTCTTTCCAGAACCAGGGGCCACTCCTCCGTTCTTCTTGGACATCATTTAATATGTGGATTATGTCTTGGGAATTCAAAGTTTCTAGGCTAATATCCACTTATCAGTGAGTGCATACCATGATTGATCTTTTGAGACTGGGTTACCTCACTTAGTATGATGTTCTCCAGCTCCATCCGTTTCATGAATTTATTGTTTCTAATGGCTGAATAGTACTCCATTGTGTAAATATAACACATTTTTTTTTATCCATTTTTCCGTTGAGGGACACCTGGGTTCTTTCCAGCTTCTGGCTACTACAAATAGGACTGCTATGAACATAGTGGAGCATGTGTCCTTATTGCATGCCAGGGAATCCTCTGGGTATATGCCCAGGAGTGGTATAGACCTTTACTACAGAGCAATAGTGATAAAAACTGCATGGTATTGGTACAATGTTAGGCAAGCGGATCAATGGAATAGGATTGAAGACCCAGAAATGAACCAACACACCTATGGTCACTTGATCTTCGACAAAGGAGCTGAAAGCATCCAGTGGAAAAAAGATAGCCTTTTCAACAAATGGGGCTGGTTCAACTGGAGGTCAGCATGCAGAATAATGTGAATTGGTCCATTCTTATCTCTTTGTACTAAGCTCAACTCCAAATGGATCAAGGACCTCCACATAAAACCTGACACACTGAAACTAATAGAAAAGAAACTGGAGAAGACCCTTGAGGACAATGATATTCCTAAACACAAACATTTATACTTTCAATATAAATATTAATAATGTTATAATATTAGGCTTAACTAATAGTTAAGACATTTTGAAATTATCCTTAGAGAAGTATTTGAATGCATAGAAAAGGAAGAATTGAACGAGGCCTTGTAAGATGCTTTTCGCAAGCTCTGGGCATGCTCAAAGGCCCTAGGGGAGAGTAGAACTGAAAACACAGAAAACATTCCTCCTTTCTGGTGATAAGTCAAACCATCCTCTGATGAATCTGAGGTATGTTTTCACGTGTTGGTAGCAGAGAAGTTTTCTTAAGTAGTAAAAACAGTGTGGAAAAAAATTAAGGTCAGAGACAAAGATGAAAGAGAGGAGAAGCTTTTAGACAAAGTGACAGCCGACAAGACTCCAGGGAACACACAGACGTCAACAAATAACACTGCAAAGATGAATCCTGGCCAATTTAAAACACCCCAAAGCAACTGTCCCAGCACTAGCTGAGTATTCTTCAACTGTTTTTTATTTTTTTTTGAAATTATAATATCATCTTTCCCTTCCCTCTTCTTCCTCCAAACCCTCCCATATACCCCTCCTTTAAAATTCATGGCCTCCTTTTTCATTACTTTTTGTTACATGCATATAAGTATATGTATATACATATATATTCCTAAATATAACCCACCGTATGCATAATGTCACTCATTTGTCATCTTTTCAGGACTGACCACTTGGTATTGAGTAGTCAATTGTTGTGCTCTTCCCCAGGGAAGACTGACTCTCCCACTCTCAGCATTCCTTAGTTGCCTGTGAGTCTTTGGATAGGGTTGAGGCCTCTGGCTTTCCTCCATCCACTTTGGCATGTCTATTGGTATTATCCTTGTTCAGCTTATGTTTAAGCATCCATGTTGGTGAGATTTTATGGATGTAGCTTCTGAAATTACTAGGAGACACACTCTCAAAATAAACTTCCTGGTCCTCTGGTTTCTATACTCTGATTACCTTCTCTTCTGCAGTGTTTCCTGAGCCTTAGATGTGGGAGTTGTTTTGTAGATATAAACTACTGGGTCTGGGATCCACTACTCTGCATCTTGATTGGTTGCAGTTGCTGTACTGCTCTTCATCTGTTGCAAAGAGATGTTCCTACATCTATCTATGGTTATAAGGACAAATATTTAGATTGTGATTAGGAATTATACTGGTTTAGTAAAGTTTTGGGTTCTCTTCCAAGATCAATGACTTCACTAGCCCTAGATACTTGGCTAGGTTTCTAGCACCAGGAACGATTTTTCTCTTCTTGAGCGTTAAGTCCAATTAGAAACCTCTTGGTTATGACCAAGTTATGTATGCCACTATTGCGTGTTTAAGGTTACCATGCCATACTGGTCATTATGGTCCATGGGCATCATCGCTGCATAGGGCTTTGGCTGCCCTTTTCTTTGGAAGCTTGCATGGTGCCTTCTGGTGCCATGAAAACTGTGCCTCAGGCAGGAGTCTTTCAGGTCAGTTCCAGCTCCCAGGCTTCTGTGTCTGGCATTCATGGTGCCTTCAGATATAGGGACTTACCTTTAAGGGGTAACCAAGGTCAATCTGCTGATTATTCTTTGTTCTCCTGATGCTCGATGACTTATCTCCTCCACAAGATCCAGAAGATGCTATGACTTATCTACTCCGCAGAAACATGATACCTAAATCCAAATGTTACAGTTGCTTTAACTAACAACTCATTTTCCAGAAGTAAAGTGAATGTCTATATATATATATATCGCTTCATCAGGGTCACAGAGAAGGTTTAGTGTCAGATCCTGGAAAATACACAGGGCTCTGGCTGCTTGTCCAGTTCCCTCTTTCCTCCAGGCTGACAACTGTCCATAGTATGACATACTGAGCAATGAAATAGGTCAGGTGGCCAGTACTTTGTGGAATATTATCTCTTTCAGGATGCAGAGCTGAGATCTTGGCTTACACATCACTCTCTATTGAAAGTTCAAGGTTGTGCCAACAATTGTTCATTTTGTTCATTTTATCAAATGTTCACAAGGCTCCTTACACTGTAGGTACTGTGTTGGACATTGCCAAGCCAACAATAGGTACAATAGTCATGTTCTGCCTTCCTGGAACTTACATTTTGGAGAGAAGGACAAAAAAAATCAATGACAGATAAAACTGTTAAATATTGTCATGAATGAAGTGCATAAAGCAATGGATAACTTAGCATTAAATGCCTGTTGCCTTCCTCAAATAGAGGGGCCAGAAAATGTTGCTGAGATAAGTCATGGAGGCAGAGTTTAAAATAGGTAATGGAGTTAGACACTGGAAGATTCTAGGTCAAAAGAAGAGAGGTAAAAAGCTCTTGAGATAGGAGGGAGACAGAAGGGCTGCTTGTATAGAACTTAGGGTCAGAGGAGGTAGCCCGAAATGAGGTCGGGTAGAGGCAAGGCCAAGACATGTGAGACTTGGAAGAGCTGTTTGGGAGCTTGAAATTTCAGGCAAATATGTAGAAAGCCATTAGCAGATTTCAGTAGCATGATCTAATTTATATTTTAACAAGAGTTTTGTATGGTAGGCAGTATTCTGTTCATTAAAAAAAAAAAACTCACTTAATCAACTGGAAAATGTTCATCCAATTATTATAATGATTCCATCGGGTAAGTGTTGTTACCAGAGTCATTATAGCTGCTTCCATTTCAAGTCTCAACTCACAGGCTTGGTGAGAGAGCCAGGATTCAAGCCCCAGCCACAGATCCCCAGAATATTTCCACCGAAGCACTGCACTTTGCTTTGCATATGCATTTATCAACGAGAGTAGGAAACAGGTGGAGGCAGAGACATTAATGAAGAAATGATCACAGAGCCCAGGGAAGAGCTGATAGTTTACAAATTACAATGGCGGATGCTTCCTTAGTCCAGTCGGAAGCATTTCGATTTCATAATACAATGACAACGATGGAGATAAAGATGAGAACAGGCTTCAGATGAGCTGTGATATTAGAACTGATGAGATTATGAATCAGTGGACTAAGGAGATAAAGGCGGGCTTAAAATAAATGAAGGATAATATCCTCTCGTTTCTAGCACAAGAATGGAGATGTTAGATGGGGGTTGTGGTGATGGTGGTTGTTGTGGTGGTGGTGGTGATGGTTGTTGTGGTGGTGGTGGTGGTGTCATTAGTTTTAAAATTAAAAATAAGGCATGACTGTCAGGTGTAATGGCTCATACATTAATGTTAAGGCTTGGGAGGCAGAGGCACTAGCAGTGGGTCTTGGTGATTTTTGAGGTCAGGCTAACAAATATAGCACATTCCATGATAGTTAGAACTACAGAATAGAGAGACCCTGTTTTTGAAAAAAAGAAAGCAAGTTTTTAGAGCTTATTTTGAACATGCTGAGTAAACATGTTTATGAGTATACTCCTCAGAAAGATGACTATTAAAATTTAGAAGACCACTGTTTTTAAAACCATAGCAGATGAGTAAGACAAATCCAAGAGCGAATTTAGAGAAAGGTCCAGTGCTGAGCACTGAGGAGCCACAATAGAGAGAGGATTTTAAATAGAGAAACCGATTGACAGAATGTGATGCTTCGGATAGGAACAAGGAGCAAGAGAGTCTGGAGACAGACATTCAAAGCAACGCAACACAGAATTTAATTGAGGAGGAGGGTGAGGAAGAAGAGGTAGGAGAAGAACTTGGTGGGCCGGTGAGATGACTTAGTAGGGAAAGGCACTTGCTGCCAAGACTGACAGCCTGAGTTTGATGCCTACGTTCAACATGGCAGAAGGAGATAGTCAACGGCTAGTTGTCTTGACCTCCACGCATGCGCCATGGCATCCGCACGTCCCTTTTTATTAATGGCCATGGGTAGGGGCCAGGAAGGTGGCTTAGTTGGTACGGTGCTTGCCTTGCACAAACCTAAAGTCGATCCCAAGAACCCATGTCTTAAAAATAAAATGAAGAATGAACAGGGGTAAATTAGATCACTTGTTTCCTGGTGTCTGCCTGCTCCCACCCCTAAAGACCATCTAACTCGGCTCCCAGAGATGTAAAAGTCCATGCTTAAGACTTCCTTTACTTGTGTTCAAAATCCCACGACATACCAAACTGAGCTTTTCTATGTGCTAGATGAAATGTGTTTCAGGCTGACTCTGTAGACTTGAAAAAGGTATATGTGGGGTAATGGGAGGTCTATCTAAGGGGTGGAGGAGGTAGAAGAGGGAGCACAGCACACCTCAGACAGTAGCTTTAACCGCATTACACACGCGCCTGGGGCGGGCTCAGTTCTCTGAGCCATTCCTGCTCACACCGGCACCTTGACATTGAGGTTGATAAGCGAACAGCCCTTCGGGGTGTGAGCAGATGTCCTCCTCCTTTACGATAGATATCCCATTGCTCTCAGCGTTCTGGAAACATACATCCCCATGCGCAGACCTCGTATTGCCACCCTCGCTGCTGAGGAGGCATCGGGTTCAAAACTGGCAAGACTTGTATTAATCTGTAAACATCAGATCGTGTTAGTGTCTGACTGATGGGGACTTAACAGCTGAGATAGAACACCAGGGTGAACTGTCATCACAGCAAAAACCACACACACCAAGCCAAAACCTGAAGCAGGATGCATTTGCCAAAAATGAGATGCATTCCTAGCTGGACAGTGGCTAGAAATGGACCCGTACTGCATAGGTGTGGCTGCTTGTTTGTTTACACCCTCGAGTCTTTGTTGTTCCTTCCTAGACTCTGAAGGGAGAGTTAACATCGAAAACTAGTCTGCCTTTGCCATCAAATAGTTCCTTGGTAAACACGCTTCAATCATCCAAAGGGGGGGGGGGGGAAACTCAGCGTCCATCATTACGGCTAACTCTCGAAACTGCCTCCCAGTGTCTTTAGAGGAAAAAGATAAAGGAAAACAGCTGCTTCATAACTTTCCCCTAGAAAACCACAGAAGTTATGTAACCAGTTTTTTTCAGCAACAGAAAACTTTTCTCGGAGGAAAGAATGAATGAGCTAACGAATGAATGAATGGAAGAAAAGGTCTCCGGCCTCAGCTGATTCCCTACGGATTTTTCCGAGCAGACCAGACGCTGATGCTGATATTAGAGCCATTAAGAGAGGAATGCAGGAAGTGTAAACAAAGAGACCTTGGCTCCTGGGTAACGGCTCCTCAACATTTGTCCTTGTGGAGTCTTTAGGCAATCGTGGGCAGCTAGCCTCAATTCCCTTATCTGAGGATGAAATTTCCCTGACTGTGCAGAAGGGAGGCTGCCCGCGGCCTCCCAGAGGAGGCATTTTGAAAGGCAAGCATTTCCCTTTCTCAGAGCCACCCCCTTCAGAGAAGGTTAGCTTTCCGGGAGAGGCTCCAAACTGTCCGGCAACTCGGTGTCCCAGAATTTCATACAGAGAAACAGTAAGGAGAAAATTCAAGGAGAGTCTTGGGAAAAAAAAAAAAAGAAACCAACAAAACAACTTCTCAGCTGGCGCCTAAAGGGGGGAAAGAGGACAGGAGAAGACAGTCGTGTCTGTCTAGTCGCGTCTCGAAGGCCTCGGAGCCACGTTAGGCAGTGCTGGGGCTGGAATCGTGAGTTAGTTCTCAAGTAGGTGTGACAAGCAAAACCCTTTTTTTTTTTCCTCATCTTGTTAATTAGTGGCATTTCCATATAATCCCTAAATTGTCCATATGGTACTGTATATCCACTTTATTTTGATGGCCCCGATTCGTGGAAATGGTGTCTTAGATAAAATTACATAAACAGACTAGAGAATGAGTTGTCTTGCCTTTGAACTGACTTCCCATTCTTGTGACAAAGAGATCTTCCAACTGTCATCTCCACTTGTGAAGAATGGCCCTGTGGTCTGGAATTTTCCCTTGCCCCTGACACCATAAAGAGACGGGCAGAGGAGTCAGGTATGACTGGTATAAGTCTTTATTGCACCAGCGTCTAAGCACTCCGTAAACACTACTTTCTCTCTGTTCCTGTCATTGTTCAGTCACAAGGGCCTTGCTTTTCATGCACACTTCCAGAGCGTTTATTACTGGCTGGTTGGCAGCAACCCTGCCTCGCTTCATGGACTCCACTAAGCCAGAAGCTCTTCCGGCAGTTCATTTGCATTTTAGGATGACATCACTGTTCTCGAATCCAGCCAGCACTATCACAAGAAAAGCATTTGTTCAATGAGAAAAATCTACCTTTTTTTTTTATCTGAACAGACCAGCAGGTAAAACGCCGTCCTGTCGATCTTATTACAAATCTTTTCCACAAAAAAACAGAGAAAGAAAGAAGAAGGCACAAGCGTTTGTTCGCGAGGAACTTCCTACCTGCTGGAGCGTTAATGTTCAGACCTTACTTTTTACAGTAAGCTTCCACTGGCCCCAATTTGTGGAATGGGAATTGACTCGGCAGAGGAATGAATTCCCCCTCAATCTGACTGATTATAAGGGCACCTTGATGACCTTAATGGAACCGTTTCTGTATGGGACAGAAATAGGAACATCAGGGGTCTGTCGGACCCACCACACCTACTCATCACTGGTTTTGATTGGCTCACTGGTTTTTGTCAGGCATTATCAGCGGCGACAGTAATAACTGTGACTCTGGGCTGGAGAGACCTCTCAGTGATTACGAATGCATGCTGCTTTTCCAGAGGACACAAGTTTGATTTCCAGAACGCATGTTGGACGACTCATAACTGCTTGTAACTCCAGCTCCAGGGGTTCTGAAGCCCTCGGTTGGCTACCCCAGACACCTGCAGACCCAGGGCCGATGCACACACACCAAGAAAAACACAATCTAAGTCTTTTTGGTTTTGTAAAGCTGAGAATCTGTGAACAATTTTTCCCAGCCTACAAACTGCCCATTCTCCTGGAAAATAAAAAAAATAATAATAAAAATAAAACAAACCCCAAATACAAGTTGAAAAAGCAGCAGCCCGGAACTCTCAAATGCCTGTCATTTTACTTGCTAAAATTCCAAACCCTGAAGCTACCTTTGTCCCATTCCAATATGCAAGAGAGACATTTGTCCAGGAAGATGTTGTTCTAACAGCTGAATTCTGCCCTCTCAGCAGTCCAGGATGGAGAACAGTCTGTTTGACAAAAGTCCCTGGAGTTGCATTATCCAAATAAACACAGAGCTCAGGGTCCTCCCTCCTCAGAGGAGGGGATCAGAGGACCACAGTTCCTGATCCAAGCACCAGGGTTTCTCTCACGGCTTTTTCATTCCAAATTTCCCATTTATTTAATGAGAAAACTTTATTAATTTTCAATGGTCTTTTCACATCATCATAGACAGAGATGATCACCGGATCAATAAGGTGGCATCTTGATCTCAGAGAGGACTGGGGTGAGGAAACGAGACGGGCTGAGAGGAAGGCCCTGTGTCTGAGTGTCTGGGACTACTTTTGAATACAAATCCAGAATCCACAAACTTAGGGGTTAGGTCCTCTCGGGTAGCATCGTGATGATGTTTAGGTTACTGTTATGGGTTGGATATGAAACGTTCCATAGAACGCTCATACTTTAATAGGTAGGTCCTCAATGCAGCAATGTTCAGCGGTGGTGCTGAAATTGGAATGATTGGACCATGGAGACTTTAGCCTCATCATTGGATTGGTCCACTGATGGCTCCATGGCTTTATAGGCTTTGAAGGAGATGAAAGCTTACGATACAGGATACGGTGTAAAGAAGGTTTTGTTGAGGGCAAGGTCCTGAGGATTATCTCTCCCTGGACCCCCTCCTGCTTTTACTTACTGAATGGCTTGAGGCAAGCAGCTTCCTCCACCACCCACTCCAGCTGCCATTTCTTCACCTCCGCCATTTTAAAAGCAAGTGGACAGATGCTGGTGGAACCTCTCAGGGAGCCATTTCTACCAGCACCTGACCAATACAGATGCAGACGCTCACAGTCAACCATCAGACGGAGCCCGGGAACCTCAATGGAAGAGCTAGGGGAGGATTGAAGGAGCTGAAAGGGTTTGCAACCCCATAGGAAGAACAATATCAACTAACCAGACCACCCAGAAAGAACTCCCAAGGACTAAAAGCACCACCCTGAGAGTATACAGGAAGGGAACCATGGCTCCAGATGCATATGTAGCAGAGGAAACACTGCTACATCTGCATCAATTATCAATTAAAACACTGCTTATCTGACATCAATGGGAGGAGAGGGAGGCTTGATGCCCCAGCATAGGGGGATACTAGAGTGGTGAGGTGGGAGTGGATGAGTAATGATGACTATAGATCTATAAACATTACATTGTAGGGTTTTCTTAAAGTGTGTGGTGTGTGTGTGTGTGTGTGTGTGTGTGTGTGTGTGTATGTATGTGTGTGCCGTGCTTGCCAGTGTGTCCATTGGTTTAAAAAATACTCATCCTTTCCTTACCAAACTTGACTCTTTGCCAACAACTTGTCTACTCTGTGTATTTCTTATTCTAATCTGTCAATCTTCCTTCCTTGTTCCACACTGTCATGATGACTGCACCTTTACATAAAGTCTTAAGTAGTGTCAAAGGTCTCCAGCTTCACCTTATTTAATGGCACAGGTGTGTGGGCACACACACGTTTACATACATATATACACATACATACTTAAACACAATATACATATACACATGTACACACACATATATACAGACACGCAATATGCAATCCATACGTGTGCATGTGCACACACATACATGCACATGCACACAAATATATATGCACATAAACATACATGGAACACACACACAGACATGCACATACACATAGCTATACCATATACAGTAGCACCAGTTCATCAATGTCCTCCAGTGTGCTGGGATTCTGATTGGGAATGTGTTGAAACTACCAACGAGATCAAGAGCCCATGACAATTTGATAGAACATTTTCTTTCCACAAATGTGGAGTATCTCTTCATTTATTTACATCTTCTTTAATTTCTTTCATTAGAACTTTATGATTTTTTTCATATCTATCTCAAACATAGCATCAGATTCGTGCCCAAGCAGTTAAATAAATATCTGAGTATTTAATTTGGGGGTGCTAACATAGGAGTATTGTATTTTGATTTAAAATGTTGTTCCTTGATAATTTATAAAGGAAAACAATTTTCTTTTTCTATTAATCTTATATCCTGCAGCCTCACCATAACTACAAATTAGTCTCAGGTTTTGATTTGTCAAACCTCTGAGTTTTTCTATGTATACTGCCATGTCACCAACAGAGTTTCACCTTTTCCTTCCTAACCATTAGGCTTTTCATTTATTTTTCTTTCTTGTTTTTAAAAATTATTTTATTTATTTGTATTCCAAGTGTTACCCCCTTCCAAGCCCCCCCTCCGAGAGTTCTTCCCCTGCCCCTTGTCTCTGGGAGGGTGCTCCTCCACTGGCCCACCCACCCCTCACACACCCACATACACCCACTTCAAACACCACCACCCCATCCCCGCTTTCCTGGGGGGATCTCTACAGTGTTAAGTGCACCTCTCCCACTGAGGCCGTACAAGGCAGTCCTCAGCTACATATGTGCCGGGGCCGCAGAGCAGCCCTTGAATGCTCTTTGGTTGGTGGCTTAGTCTACAGGAGCTCTGAGGGGTCCAGTTAGTTGACATTGTTGGTCTTCCTATGGAGTTGCTGCCCCCTTCAGCTCCTTTCCCTAACTCTGTAAGAGTCCCCGACCTCAGTCCAGGGGTTGGCTGTGAGTATCTGCATCTATCTCAGTACTTCATGCCATGCTTAGAGCAGGGTCACTTTCTTCTGAACACAATCGAATGGCCATGTCTTTATTCCTTGCATGGGTACCAGGGGTTTGAACTCAGTTCTTCATTCTTGAACAGCAAGTGCTCTGACCCCTTAAACCATCCCTTCGGTTCCTGTTTTTGACCTTTAGTAACAGTGGGCAGTTTTCTTTCATTGGATTATGTGTATTTATATAAATACACATATCTTACACTTATAACAGCTACGGTTAACCAGTTTTCCTGGGAGTAAAAATAATGTTTCAGAAATTACAGTATAAAACACAAACATTCCTGTGGGATAGGATTGCTCCAAAGGAAGGCTGATGAGACATTTGTGAAAGTGACCCAGTTCTGTGAAAACATTTTATACTTTGTCTAGATAGATAATTGGTTTTTTTCCAAAAATACACTTGAGAGTATCCACTGAAATGGATTAGTCATGTAAAAATATCAAAACCAAATGTTTTTCCTTTAAAAAACAATCAAATTTAGTTTTCATTTACATGGGGAAATGTTTCAGTTTGTTGTTATTGTTGTTGTTGTTTTGTTTTGTTTTTTGCAAGAATGATATAATACATGCCCACAGGCATTACAAAACTAGGAGCAGGAGAGATGGCTCATAGGCTAAGAGCTCATATTGTTATTTCAGTTCCCAGCATTCAAGTCAGGTGGTTCACAACAGCCTGTAATTCCAGCTCCAGAGGTTCTACCACCTCTGGTTCCCACGGATACTTTCATTTCTCTCTCTCACTGTGTGTGTGTGTGTGTGTGTGTGTGTGAGAGAGAGAGAGAGAGAGAGAGAGAGAGAGAGAGAGAGAGAGAGAGAGATTTCTCAAGTATATCTGTGTGTTTATTCATGAATGTGCATGTCTGGGTATGTGTGCATGCGTGAGTGCATGTGTGTATGTGTGTGTGTGTGTGCATGCATGCGTGCATGTGTGTGTGTGTTTGTCTAACAACTTCCAGAACAGTGCTTTTTCTCCACACAAAGAAGCCTAGCCTACTAAACTCTGTGTCCTTCAGCACCAAAAGCTAATGTCTATTTGTATATGCAAATAAAATGCACATATTTCCTCTGCTGAAAGTATAGAGTCTTCGCAGCCAAGGCAGGAGGCAAAAGAGAGTCAATGATCAACAGCATAGTTGTTGAAAACATTGTATGTCTGAATAGGATGGTACAGATGGTCTTGAAATTGAGGAAAAGAGAAATAAACTGTGACTCCTCTTCAAAGGGCTGGATCAGGTGAGTCCTTCTGATGGCTCAAATAATGTACTTGCACACACCAAAGCGAAAGAGACGAGAAAATGACAAGCTGTCACTTAGTGCATTATCCTCCTCCAACCAGAACCTGCATTTATGCTGCCACATTAGAGTGAATGACAGGGCCAGGTTTTAGAGAGACGGCTGTGAGTTAGCATATCGCTGCTAACCCGTGCTGCTGATGGCGCTGCCTCTATCAGCACATGTCCCTAGCAAAGAGCCCACGTTCTCTACCTAGACAGGTGACGATACCAAAAGCATGAACCGGGGAGCAGGGATGATAACAATGATACATCTTTAAAATCAAATTTAATTTGGATTTGGGTTTTGGTTTTTGACGCAGGGTTTGGCTAGGATGGGTCAGCCTACACTGGGACTTACAGGTCTCCTGGTTTGAGCTCCTAGGTACTGCAATCGCTACATGCGCTGATAATGTGTCTTAATATTTTTTAAATGTAATAAAAATTCTAGTCTTAATGAAAAACAGAAGCAGGCCCCACCAAATATAGAAAGAGCCTGCTAAAAATATGCGAAGTTCATGTACAGTTCAGAACTCGGGTTTCTTTCCATTTCCCAGCTCTGTCTATTGGAAGCGCCACGAGGAGACTTTTGCTTGGGTAACAGGCAGCCTATGCAAATGGACTGTTCTGAAGATGCAGTGAGAGAGACTGGGCCAGTCTTCCACTGGCACTTTTCTCAAAGTTGAGAGCTCGCATGTGACAATGGTGGAATCTTCTTTTGCACTGACTAGCTTCATGACAATTCTGAACATCTGTTTCTTTTTTTTCCCTTTCACATATCACATCCTGACCAGTTTTCCCTCTCTCCCTTCATGTTTCCCAGTCTCTCCAGCATCCCCCTCTCCCCCAGACCCACTCCTTCTCCATTTCCCTTCAGAAAAAAAAATCAGGCCTTCCAAGTATATCAACCAAGCATGGCATAACAGGTTACAGTAAAACTAGACACAAACCCTCATCTCGAGGCTGGACAAGCCAACCCAGTAGGAGGAGAAAGGTCCCAAGTGTAGGCAAAAGAGTCAGAGACAGCCCCAACTCCCACTGCTAGGAGTCCCACAACTTATACACAGAGGACCTAGCACAGGCCCATGCAGGCTCCATCATTACCCATTCAGTCTCTATGACCCTTGATGAGCCCTTCACAGGTGATTCTGTGGGCCCTGTTCTTGTGGTGGCCTGGACCCCTATGGTTCCTACAATCCTTCTTCCCCTTCTTCCATGGGGTCCTCCAAGCTAATGTTTGGCTGTGGGTCTCTGCATCTGCTTCCAGCCATTGTTGGATGACCCTCTCTGATGACAACTGGGTTAATCCAGTCTATGGTTAAACATAACTACAGCCTCCATCCTAAGTCTCTGACCTATCCAACTTCTATTTCCCAGCCATCCAGGCAATGTCAGACATAAGCTCTCTCTCGTGGTATGCGTCTCAAGTTGGACCAGTCATTGGGTGGCTACTCCCACAAGTTCTGCACCACCATTACCCCAGCACATCTTGCAGGTAGGACAAATTTTAGGTCAAAGAGTTTATGGCTGGCTTGGTGTCTCAGTCCCACCACTGGAAACCTTGCCTGGTTACGGAAGATGACAGGTCAGGCTCCATATCTGACATTACTAGGAGCCTTCCCTAGGGAGCCTCATAGATTTCAGGGAGTTTCCATTATTAGTTTTCTACATCTCCTCCAAAATGCTGGTATCCAACAGTTCGAGGTATTTATCCCAGCAGTCTCTCCCTCTACCTATCCTCTCCCACCTGATCCCTCTTGTTCCCTTCCCCTATGTATCCCCAGACCACCTCGGAAATATATTCTATTTTTCCTTCCTAGAGAGATGCATCATGCCCTCACTGAGCCCTCTCTGTTACTTAGCCTCTCTAGATCTGTTGAGTAAAGAGTGATCAAGTTTCCTCTTCTTAAGCTATGAAATAGATCATCTGAGAAATGAAAGGTGACCAGAGAGGAAAGCACTTGTACATACATGCATTAGGAAATGAGCTTGGATTCCCAGAACCACCAGAAAGCCAGGCAGTGTAGCACAAGTCTGTAATCCCAACATTTTTTATGAGAAAAATGGGAGACAGAGACAGGGGACCCTCCAGAAGCTCCCCCAGCCAGCTAGCCTGGCCACATACTGGCAAACACGAGAGCCTGTCCCAAACAAAATGGAAGGTAAGGACCAACACCTGAGGTTGGTATCTGGCATCCATATGGATATGTTAGCATTGGACCCCCTTATTCCCAACCCCCCCGCCCCCCGACACACACACACACACACACACACACACACACACTCACTGTCTTAGGGCTTTATTACTGTGAAGAGACACCATGACCACAGATTCTCTTATAAAAGCAAACAAACAAAACATTTATTTGGGCCTGGATTACAGTTTCAGAGATTTAGTCCATTATCATAATGGTGTGGAGCACAGTGGTGTGCAGGCAGGCATGGTGATGGAACTAATACTTCTACATCTTGATCCATGGGCAGCAGAAGGAAGCTGGAACATATAAGACCTCAAAACCCAGAGAGGCCATCCAGAGCCTGCCCCACCTGCAGATCCATCCCATATACAGTCACTAAACCCAGACACTATTGTGGATATCAAAAAGTGCGTGCTGACAGGAGCCTGATATAGCTGTCTCCTGAGGGACCCTGACAGAGCCCGACATATACAGAGGTGGATGCTCACAGCCAACCGTTGAACTGATCACAGGGTCCCCAATGGAGGAGTTAGAGAGAAAGGGCTGAAGGAGCTGAAGGGGTTTGCAACCTCATAGGAAGAACAACAATATCAACAACCAGAGCTCCCAGGGTCTAAACCACCAACCAAGGAGTAAACATGGAGGGACCCATGGCTCTAGCCGTATATGTAGCAGAGGATGGCCTTGTCGGGCATCAGTGGGAGAAGAGGCCCTTGTCCTGTGAAGGCTTAATGTCCCAGTGTAGGGGTATTTGAGGGCATGAGGCAGGAGTGGGTGGATGGGGGTACATCCTCATAGAAGCAGGAGGAGGGAGGATGGGATAGGGGGTTTCTGGGGAGGGGGAGGAAATTGGGAAAGGGGTTAACATTTGAAATGTAAATAAATAAAATATCCAATAAAAAATGACTAAGCATATTAAAAAAAACCACCCAGCCCACATGACATGTTTCCTCCAACAAGGACACACCTACACCAACAAGACCACATCTCCCAATAGTGCCACTCCCTATGGGCCAAGCATTCAAACGCGTGCATCTACAGAGGCCATTTCTATTAAAACCACCACAGAGTTAAAAAATAAAAAATAAAATAGATTGTTTGCAAAGATTAAATGACACAGCCCCAGTACCCAGGGTCAGTTCTGTAATTGCTTCCTCTCTTCTATAGAGTGCAGCTGTGGACTTCGGGTGAGATCTCTTTATGATCAGACTTTACAACATTTAGACATTTAGACATTTAGACATTTAGAACAAAACACAGGAATGTGGAAGCAAATTCAAATACATTGCTTTCTTCAATAGGACATTTTGTTGAGACCTGCTCATTCATTCATTCATTCACTCATTCACTCATTCACTCAC
The DNA here is from genome assembly GCF_947179515.1 of Apodemus sylvaticus. Classification (NCBI taxonomy): domain Eukaryota; kingdom Metazoa; phylum Chordata; class Mammalia; order Rodentia; family Muridae; genus Apodemus; species Apodemus sylvaticus. Next base: position 46,826,913 of record NC_067475.1, on the reverse strand, counting down.
TCATTCTTCTCCCAAGATGTCTGAAACATCTCAGGAGATTCTCATGGTCATTCTGGTTCCTTCAGTCTCTGCTTCTGGTGCACACTCAAGATCAATGGAGAGGGCCGGTCTGCTTCCCTTCCTCCTTAGTGGAACTCACCCTGACTTCCTATTCTCTCGTACAAAAGAGTGGGTTATAAACTAAACACGTAAAAAAATAAAATTTAATTAAAAAAAAAAGAAGTCTAAAATCCCATTAACAAGTCTCAGAGTGAGACCAGCGGCAGTAATCATGGCTGCCTTGGCTGTGGCTGGGAGGTCTTAAACCACTATCACCACAGCAACCACTGTACTAGGTTTCCACTTCTCCCCCAAAGTGCCCCCCAATTCCAGGCATTTATCCCAGTACTCTCTCCCTCTATCCAGTCCCTCCTGCCTGATTCCTCCTGTTCCCTTCCCCACCTGCCCCAGTCCACCCATGAAACATATTCTATTTCTCCTCCCCGGGAGATTTGTGCATTTCCCCGACTCGTGCTCAATTCATGCCACACAGAGCATCCAGCGTCCTTCTTCCCTCTCTCTAAGGATCCTAGCCGTCCATCTGCAGACCAGAATCTCCTTCTCTGTGGACTTCCTTCCCCAAATGTCTCTCTTCCTTATTTAAAGAGGTTCCTCTCTATTCAATTCCTGGTCCTGGGGCCTCCTGTGTAATTGCAGAGACCTCTCCTGTGCTCAGCTAAGTCCAGACCTTTCTGTCTCAGGACCAGCAGAGGTTTGGAGAAGTTAGTTCTGCTCTTCGTTGTCCACCCTTGACCGTTTCTGTAATAAGAGACATTAGTATAAAGATTCCTTTCCTCACTAACCTAGAGTCTCTTTACCCAAGCTTCTAAGACAGAACTAAAATTTAGAAGAGATTTTTAAGAATGTGAGCAGTTGTACATCAAATTTCACACAGTCCCCACCACTTCCCACCAGTGTGGTGAGCTTGCTTTAATTGATGAGACCATATTGGCATATTGTTATTAACAAGGTCATAGCTTAAAGGGCTATTAAATGATTGTGTACATTCTGCAGATGTTAGTGAACACATAACTTCTGTCCATTTTACTTTATCTTATAAGATACTTTCACTGTCCTCTGAAGCTCAAGTGCTCCATCAGTTCATACATCTCAACACTTCTAGCAAACACTGAGCTTTTTACTGTCCTTGTAGTTTTGCCTGTTCTAGAATGTTCTATAGTTGGAATCTTATAGTGTGTGACCTTTGCTGATAGCTTCCTTTCTCTTAGAAAGATGCTTTTAAAATTCTTCTACGTCTTTCCAAGCTTAATAGTTCATTTTCAGTTTACCCTTAAATATTCCATTACTTGACTGCATCATAGATTTTCCAGGCACCTAAAGAAAGGCATCTTGGTTGTTGGAGATTGGGGGCACTTGTGAATATGGCTGTTTTTACACACAAGTTTGTGTGTGTGGACCTAAGACTTCAAAGTCCTTAAGTCAACACATACAAAGACACATTACTTTGTTGGTTGCTTGGCTTTATATGAAGCCCCTACACCATATTCCCAAAGGCTGAATTGCTTGGTGCTCTCGCCAGCAGTTCTGAACGAACGCTCCCACGTGACCTCCTGGCTCTTATTTTGGAATTTTGTTATTCTCACAGATGTACATTGTGTACTTAATTCTTCGGGAACCTTATTTTAGACTCATTATACTGGAAAAATAGTGGCTGTTGCGGGGAGGACAGTGTGCATTCTTGACTTGGAACAAGAACTTCAATTAAAGTAAGACCCACATTTTCCACAAAATAAAACTCCTTCCTGCTGCTACCCCAAATTTACGCTTAAATGAAGTGGGTACACTTCTTCAAAGCAGGTATAGAATTAATTCAGTAGAGAAATAATCTTACAAAGTCTCATCACTTAAGAAACACATTTAGAATTTTGCAACTATAAGCAGCCTCAGATTAAAAAGCATCAAAAAAATCACCCCAATTCTAAGTGCACCTAGAAACATTTGCTCCATACAATCACACTTCCATGTTCAGAAACTGGGGCAGTAGAAAATTTTACAATTCTAACAAATTCCTCCGATTCCTATCTATTTCTTTGACTAACTGACTTCCTATCACTACATTGCCTCTGAAGTTAAACTCCCAAATAAGCCTTCATCATTCTTTGCTGTCATGTAAACCCCAGAAATGAGGAGCCTTTGCTGAGAGCCTGTGGATACAGTGTGCCGCTTGTTCATGTCTCCTCTCCAGTACGATCGTCTCACCCCTGGACTTCCCTCAGGAACAATGAGGCAGCTCAGGTGTGTGCCTCCTCACTTTTGTGTACTTTCTTTTGAAAAAAAATTATAAGCAATAAGAATAGGGAGGGGGCCCTAAAAGTGGGATTAAGAGACTAAGAGAAACGACAAACATCACACTGTAAATAATGCTCGGCAAAGTGTGAGAAAGGGCAAGGAATATGGCTAAGGTATCACAGCAAAAGACCTAAAATGTCTGCAGGAAATATGCCCAGTCCAGTGACCTGAAAGAGACAAATTAGGATATGATATGAATTGGGAAAAAAAAATCTGACCTGCAAAGTACATGCAGGGACTCACAGAAGAGAGACCATGAAACCAGGAGCAAAATATTCCCAGGAGTAAACACATCACCTGGTATATTAATTATTTTTATGTTGCTGTGATCCAGAGATCTAAGAAAAACAACATACAAATCATATTCACTGAAGACTTTTTAGGTCTTTTACTGCAAGACCTTACCCACATTTCTCGCCCTTTCTCACACTTTGCTGCGCATTATTTACAGTGTGAGGTAACTATCTTGCTCAGTGTTTTATAAGGGCTCAGCTTCTCATGGTCACTGGAGCCGTGTACGTGGGCAGGATATCAAGGCAGCAGTGTCACACTGAGAGAGAGTTCACTTCGTGGTTGACTAGGAAGTAAAGAATAAGCAGGCTGCAGCCAGAAATAATACACCCCAGGGATCCACCCTCGGTGGCCTACATCCTCCAGCTCAGCTTGTGAGAGTTTCCATATCCTTCCAAAGTAGCACTACCATCTGGGGACCAAGTATTCACATCACGAGCCAATGGGGACATACTGGATTCCAACTGTAACACCTGGGTAGACAAAGCTGTTCTGTGGAAACAGTCTTCTATAAAAGTTGGGAAATCTTGAGCTTGAATAGAAAAGCTAAGTTGGAAGCAGAGTAAGCAGAGGTATGTGCCTGTTCTGTTGCAGAAAGAAAATCAGGAATCTTTGAGCAGTACAGCAGCATAGGTATCCTCACTCTTTCTATAGCCACAGGAGTTTCCTGAAACAATACAAAAAAAACTGAATTTGTTGTATTACAAGAAAAAAATTGCACCTACTGTATATCAAGAAAACTAGTAAAAATACAACATTCCTACAGAAACTCAATGCCATTTGGAAAATACCACCATAAAACTGGGGAAAAGTACATATAACTGGGTATAGCAATCTGACTTTTAATAATTTTATAAAGTAGCTATAATAAGCCAGAGGATAAAACCACAAAGCAAAACCACAGGATTTCAGGTGAGCTATAACCTAAACACAAGTATATAAAACAGAAATGGTCAAAATTTAAAAATTAACTAGAAGAAGAAAAGAGCCATTAAGAAATAATGTAAAATATGAGGGTATTTATGGAAAATGAGGAAGACCACTGAAAATATGCATTTTAAAAACACATGTCAGATAAAACTGAAATAAGAAAGTCAATTGTTAGGGTTTAAATATGAAGTCTCTCCACTGACTGGTATTTTGGACATTTAGTTCCCAGCTGGTGACACTATTTCAGGACAGTTCTAGAAACATTGGAGATGGACTTAGCTGGAGGAAGTAGATCACTGTAGGCACATTCTTGGCAGTGAGTATCATGCCCTGGCCTTTCCCGTCATTCTCTGATTCCAGTTCACAGTAAACAAGAGGTCCCATCTCACACCTCAGCTGTCATGGTGTGCTACCCCAGAGCAAAGGACCGCACAGCCATGATGAGTTTGTGAGTCAAAGTAAATCCTCCATTCGTTATTATATAATCCGTCACCATAATACAGAAGTAATGAATACACAAATTATACTAACAAAAATGTACAAAGGCAAGCAGAGACTCAGTCTCCTTGTAGTTGTGGTCCCAGTGAAGAGAAAACTGAAGGGATTAGAGTCCAGCATGGTGGGAAGAAGCAAATGCTAGCAAATAAAGACAATGCTCTGAGATATAATTCAAGAAAACTGCCCAACCTAAAAGAAAGCTTGAGTTCATATATGAAAGGGTGCATTGTATATTTAGAGGAATCATCCTAGAATAGTCATTACTAAAATATATCAATACATGATCACATCTTAAAACTTAAAAGAAAATGGGAAAGGGATCATTGGAGATATCAGGGAAGATAAAGGGAAGAGGAAGAGGGGACAAAATGTTAAAATCTCAGGGGCTGGAGAGATGGTTCAACAGCTAAGTCCACCTGCTGCTCTTGCAAAGGTCTTGGATATGATTTCTAGTTCCCACATGGCAGGTCACAACCATCCATAGCTTGAATTCCAGGGATCTAAGGCGACACCCAGCCTCTGTGAACACTAAACACACATGTGATGCTCATGTAAACATGCAAGCCAAACTTTTATACACATAAAATAAAATAAATTTATCAAAAAGGAAGCCAAAAATCCAGTTGGTATTACAGATACTCTCCTACTGAAGTTCTGTTCAGTGAAGTTCTGTTTTGATTTTTTTAAAAAATAATAGACTGAAAATACTTTTGGTGGTTTGATTGAAAAAATGTCTCCCAGAGGCTCAATTATTTGAATGCTTGGTACCCAGTTGGTGGCTGATAGCTCCTATAGGCTCATGTATTTGGATGTTTGGTCTTCAGTCCAATTGATGGGACTTTTGGAAAGGATTAGAAGGTGTAGCCTTGTTGGAGAGGTTTATCACTTGGGGATGAGTTTGAGGCTTCAAGAGCCTACACCACTCCCAGCCAGCTCTCTCTGCCTCATCCTTATAGATGAAGATGCTAACTCTCAGCTACTGTGTCAGCACCACGCCTGCTGGCCTGCTCTCATGCCCCCTGCCATGATGGTCATAGACACTAACTAATCCCCTGAAACCATAAGTCCCAACGAAACTCTTCTAGAAGTTGCTTTGGTCTTGCTGTCTCATCACAGCAATTGGAAAGTAGCTAAGACGGTGGCATTGTTTGAGGAGGTTACTGGAATGTGTAGCCTTGAAGGAGGAGCTGTATCACCCGGGCATAGGATTTGAGAATGTATAGCCTTGACCTACTTCGAGCCCGCTCTCTCAGCTTTGTTTGATTGTTAAGGGTGTGAGCTCTCAGCATCCTGTTCCTACCATCTTGCCTGCCTCTTGCTGCCATGCCCCCCCCACCATGATGGACTCTTTTTTTTTTTTAAGATTTATTATATTAAGTACACTGTAGCTGTCTTCAGACACATCAGAAGAGGGCGTCAGATCTAATTACAGATGGTTGTGAGCCACCATGTGGTTGCTGGGAATTGAACTCAGGACCTTTGGAAGAGCAGTCAGTGCTCTTAACCGCTGAGCCATCTCTCCAGCCCCATAATGGACTCTTATACCTCTGATACCATAAGCCACGATAAATTCTGTTCTGTAAGTTACTTAAGTCATAGTGTTTTATCACAGGAACAGAACAGTAATTAACACAATACTACAAATTGAAACATATTCAGTGCACCTCACCCAGTGAACATCATAGTGCAAAAAGACAATAAGCTGGGTTTTGTTGTATATCACCATCATTTGGCTGGGTGGCTACTGAGTACTGTGTTGCATATCAGTATCCCAATGTGTAGTAGCTGTAAATGCATGTCAGTATCATAAAGATAAAGCATCATAGGTTGAACCAGTGCAAGTAAAGGCCATCTGTACATTTCTCACAATTGATGTCAGTCAGGACATAAGAGACTATGCTCAGCATACAGGAAAACTAAAATAGAAATACAACTCTCATGCAGAAAATTAAATTTAGTTCTGAAAATGTTACCTCAATATAAACCAAAGTTGCAAATTAGCTTCCATTATACTTCTAGACTGGACAGATGTAAGGTATCATAACACTACATAAAATTTACCAATTAATCAACTCAAAAACAAAAGGATGTGTTAGATGACAACAAATAGGCACTTGAGGCAAAATGTGTTTTAATGATGGCTGTCATTATGATATGATATAATGTCTAGAGATCCAGGGAAATTTAACAGCAACCAAAGTTAAATAGGTAAAAGATATTTACAGGTAAGAAAAAAGAGAGAAGGAAATAAGGAAGGAGGGAAGGAAGGAAGGAAAGAAGGAAGGAAAGAAAGAAAGAAAGAAAGAAAGAAAGAAAGAAAGAAAGAAAGAAAGAAAGAAAGAAAGAAAGAAAGAAAGAAAGAAGGAAAGAAGGAAGGAAGGAAGGAAGGAAGGAAGGAAGGAAGGAAGGAAGGAAGGAAAGAAGGAAGGAAGGAAAGAAAGAAATTTCTTTCTAGGTTTAAATTATATTCAAAAGAGCTATAGATGTCATTATTGATAGAAAAGAATGATTTGGCAATATTTATCTAAATAACAAATGTGTAGTCAAACAATTCTCGTGTGTCTTGTGGATATACCTACACAAATACTCAAAGATATCTGTATAAAGTTACCTATTGCACCAAGGATTGTAATACAAAGTATTTAGAAACAATCCAAGTGTTCATCAATAGAGGACTGACAGCATTAATCATGGTAAATTTGTTTGATTAAAGAAATATCAGTGCTAAAAATGAATGAAGCTTTTGGGAATTAATGTGAAAAAGAGCAAGGCCCAGAACCATGGGCATGACGTGTACTTCTTCCACAAGAAAGACGGGGAGAAGAAAGATTGCATGAGCTCAAACTTGTCGATGATATTCCGACACTAACAAAAATGTTCCTCTCCAAAAGTCAGGGGAGCATCAAGGCATCCAGCAGTATGCCTGGAGTGAAGGGTCAGAGGGAAGGACAGGAGACAAGCTCAGCAAAATGAGAGGTAGCCACCTCACAAGGGACATGAGGTCCTTGAGAGGAAGATGGGGCTCCATTAGAGGATTTTAAGATAAGGCATGACATCATCCCTTTGACAGGTCAAACAAAGCTCCAGCTTCTGGGTTGATAACAGGCTGTGGAGAGGGCAAGCACTGAGGTGCTTACCATAAGTCAGAACAAGAGTGGCTTGGGCTAGGATGGAAGCATGAAGGGAGTGGGGGTGGGGCATGATTGTGCAACTAGAACTGTTACAGGGTTGAGGGTTGAATGTAGATGTGATAGAAAGGAGAACTGTTAATGATTCCCTACCCATGACCCTGGCCTCTTCTACCTCCCCATGACCTGATGACCTTGTGTTCCTGTGGTCTGTGACCTTCTCTCTCAGCATGTCTCTGAGCTTCAGAAGGATCATTGGACTAAAGTTTAACTGACAGCACAGCTTTTTCTGAAAAGAGTGGTGTTGACTGTCTTTCATTTGATCAACATTTATTTAATGTCTATTTTTAGTAGAAAAAAATGACATTAAACAAAAAAGTCTGTAAGGGATCGAAAGTGCAGAGAAACATACAGACTAATAACAAAGAATCCTGTGAAGTGTGACATGATTAATCATGAAAGTAGGTGGGGACTGCATGTCACAGGTTTGGGTGTCTCCGCCAGAAGTTGTAATGAGTCAGGGGGACATCCGCCTGATTTCTAAGAAAAGGAGACAGTTTATGAAAGTCAGGAAGGAATGTCCAAAGAGATGGAGCATGCACTTTCTTGCAGATGACCTGAATTTGTTTCCTCACACCCCTGTTGGTCAGTTTACAGCTGCCTTTAACTGTAGCCCCAGAGGCTCTGACTCCCTCTTCTGATGTCATAATCACCTGCTCTCACTCATGCACAGACCTACACACATATATAGGTACATGATTTTTGTGATGGTTTGTCTGTGCTTGGCCCAGGGAGTGACACTATTAGGAGATGTGGCCTTGTTGGAGTAGGTGTGTCACTGTGGGTGTGGTCTTAAGACCACACCTAGCTGCTTGGAAGCCAGACTTCCACTAGCAGCCTTCAGATGAAGATGTAGCACTCTCAGTTCCTCCTGCACCATGCCTGCCTGGATGCTGCCATGCTCCCACCTTGATGATAATGGACAGAACCTCTGAACCTGTAAGCCAGCCCTAAACTTATGTTGTCCTTTATAAGACTTGCTTTGGTTATGGTGTCTGCTCATAGCAGTAAAACCCTAAGACAATTTTTAAAACAAAAATTAATCTTAACAACAACAACAACAGAAACTAGACAGGAAGCTAAGTAGAACACTAACCATCTGGGAAATAAGACAAAGTCAATTTGACTAAGCCAAAGTACATCAGAAGTGCTCTGAGTAGTAAGAAGATGGAGAAGCTGTGTAAGCCATGCTGAGGTGTTTAGAATTCAGTAGACAAGTAGATTGTCATCACAATATCTTAGCTTCAGAGAACCAGTTGTCTAGGAATGAGGTTCCCCTAAGGTGACTCAGAACAAATAAGATGGTAAGTCAGGACATTGAATTGAGTTTTCCTTTGAACATTTCTAAAAAGGAGCCTATGCCATCTAAAGGACCTGAGATTGGTATCTAGCCTGATCTCTTCTGTGATAATGATGATGGAATTCCCAGTAGTCTGTTTCAAGTGATTCTTTCAAATCCACACAAAGAAACCACACTTTAAAAAAAAATGGACTTAGACTGTAGTTAGTAGATACCAGGGACATTCTATTTTTGAATCCCATTGCAATACACCGAAACTTTCTCTCTCTTTTTTTTTTAAGATTATTTATTATGGAAGTACACTATAGCTGTCTTCAGACATTCCAGAAGAGGGCATCATATCTCATTGTGGATGGTTGTGAGCCACCATGTGGTTGTTGGGAGTTGAACTCAGGACCTTCAGAAGAGTAGTCAGTGCTTTTAACTGCTGAGCTGTCTCACCAGCCCCAACACCAAAACTTTCTTAGAGTAATTTTTTTTCCTCAAAAACCTAAAGGTGGCCATTTCTAATCAAATTTGAGATGTTTCCTTATTTTTTTTTAATTATGTGATACAGTCCTGGACAGCAAGGGGAGGGGAACATTCATTCTAAAGTAGAAGGCCAAATCAAATAACATTAGGAGCTAGATTTTCAATACACTGGAACAGTAAGTGTTCTTTAGACCCAGACTGTGCTGAGATGATTAACTTTTATTAAAAGGCGCTGAGCCTATCGAAATTCATACAGATCCTTCAAAACTGCTTCCTAGATTGCATCAGCACTGCCTAAAACCTGAAGCACTTCGAAGGGCTCACTGCTATACAAGAAAACTTGATGAAATGCAGGCTTAATATTCCTTAGAACTCTCCTGGAAATACTCCCATCTCATTGCGGTGTTTAATCTTGCTTGTCAACTAGGCTAGGTAAACCAAAAGACACAACTCTGGGCAAATTTATGAGAGCGTTTCCTCCACGTATTAACTAATAGGAAGAATGTTCTCAGAGTGGACAACATTTCCAATAGCAGTGATCTCAATAGAAAGAGGTTGGGGGAAGGGCAATACTGCTTTTACTTACCTGCATTGGCTTCTTGGTGGTAGGTGCATCTACCCTGTCGCCACCATTCTTGACTGATAGCTGAATACAGCTTCTCTGATCTTCCAGGAAAAGCTGATGTCAGCACGTCTCCAGAATCCTATTAACTACAGACCAGGAGAGCTGAGGCAACTAATCTCATGGACTCAGCAGCTGCAGGAGTCTCCACCTCTCCAGCATGCTCATGCCCATCACTGGACTATCCAGACTTTATAGTAATACATTCATTCTAGTGGTTGTATTCCTCTAGAGATCTCTGAGCAATACCCCCTCCAAATGGAGCTGTGTACAAAATCTCATAGCCATAAATAGTCTATAATTTCCTACAATGTCTGACCTAAATAAATGACTTACTGGCAAGCCCCACCCCACCCCAAATCCAAATAATTTCAACAGAGAAACTATTTCCCACTATTTAGTCTATTTATTTTATTAGTAGCATCCCTATAGACAAAGAGATATTTGTTTACTTAGGAAAATGATCATTGTACCAGGACAGTAAAACTGCAGAGATTTTCAGTTCCCATCAGAGTTCTCACACATTTTACATCAAGGATTCGAACCCTACAGTTTCTTAGCAATTCTCTTCCAGTTCAGTGAACACGTGATTTTTTTTCCTCTCTGCAGTTCTTTCAGAGCAGCCTCAAGAACTGATTTGATGTGTTCACTGTAGCCATGAACTTGCAAGGGTCAGAAAGTCTCATGGGTGTTATGTCAACTCTCACAAAAAGAGGTGTGAGTCACCAGCAGAAAAAGAATCTTGCCCCACCCCCAAAATAACACCTTCAAAGTCACTCACTCTAAGCTTATAACTAAAAAGCAGATTGGAAGAAGCTCTGCAGATCTCTGCTCTATGATCTGATCAGAAATAACACTTGGGAACCTCTTCCTTGAGAAGAGAGCAGCCTCTACCGAATGCTGTCCCTCAGTAAAACTTCCAAATTACTCCAGATCCTCCACTGTTGCCCTGTGAATAGAGCAATTAGGCTTTATATATCTTTCCCAAGAACATGAAGACTGAAAGTATAGTCAGGAATTGTGTACTTCCCTGAGCAAGAGACACCCAAAAGAAAGAAGAGGGGGAGGGAGAGAAGGAAGGATGGGGAAAGGAGAGAAAGGAGGAGGAGGAAGTGGAGAGGGAGGAAAAGACATGGAGGGAAAACAGAAAAACAGAAAAACAGACTTCAGTTGAACCAATGGCCAGAGCTTGTTCAAGTAATCTAAAAGCAGTAGCTGTAGTCACCAGGGTTGTAAGATCCCCTCAAGAGCTCATTCAAGAAATTATTTATGTCTGCAGCATTTTCTTCTAGAAGAAATGTATTAGCAAATACACTGGATATTTTTCAGCTATACTAATGCCCTACAAGATTAACCCTGTCTCCTTCAAACCTATACACTCCCTGACGTACTTCTGGAGTCTTCTACACTGTTACCTTTGCTAACAGTTCAGTTAGACTGGCTTCCTGGAATGTTACTACTAAATTAGATCTAAAATCAGCCCTGCAATCCAATCATCAATTAAGCATCAATTAACCCAGACTTTGGTTAGCCATCTATGGTGATGATCTCTAAGTTAAAAGTTCCAAAGAGAATACGAAACTACATCTAGAATTGTGATCCAACACAAATTACTTGAAAGAGCATTTCCTTGGTTTCAGTCAAACCTGGGATTGTTTGCCCACACTGGAGTCTGTGGATATAAGTGCATATTCTGATAGGAGCCATGCTTTGGTAACAGTCTGTATTTTTAATTCAAATTGCCCTCCAAAAACAGCTTAAGACAATGGCTTGGAACTGTTCGTCTGACATCTGGTGACACCCACTGTGGAAGGCTAAGTGACATTTACATTTTTACCTCTGGCTCTTATATTTTGCTCTCTGTGATGACCTGAATCTGGATTTCCTACCAGGTTTTTACATGAGGTCTCTCGGGTCAAGATTTTTGTTTTCTTGTAGAGTGAAAGTTTGACCTTTTTCCAACTTGATTCGATTTGGAATTTGACAGGCAGGTATTTCTGCCACTTCAGCTTCATCCTCACTTTTATACATAGTCGTATATTCATAACAGTGCATGCATTCACCTTTTGTCACATCCTGCTTTAACGAACTATTTGTCGTGCATTTCCCTACTTGATCCCAGTCTGCAGAAGGCACGGACTGTAGCGACAGTTCACACTGGCTCTCGTGACTGGAACGAAATGGTAATTGGTCTTCCAGCTTCCAGTGTTAGACATGGGAAAGCGAGTCCAATGTTTAACAAAGACAGACAAAATGTGTACCCCTTACAGAAAGTCCCCTAAAACCACTGCACCGGCATCCTCACTTGAGGCTCAGATGCAGAATCTTTCTTACAGATGAAGCCTGGACACGCTGCTAGCAGCCCACGTGACAGAGATGCACTGAAATGAGATATATTTTTAGCTATAGAAAATTACCATCCCTTTATGCTTTCAGATTCTCATCTCTGCAAGTGAGCACTCCTGTTCTTATGGTTTTCCCAGCATAGACAGAGATTGATTTTTTTTTTAATGAGGAAAGATATCTTTAAGACAAGGGAGCATTTCTCCCATAATCTCCATCCTAGCTCAGGGGTTCAAACAGCCTCTCCCGGACTGTGCTGTTCTTCCTGATGACATCAAGGCTCTCCATACTTTTGTAATGACATTGTAGACTGAAGTCTGGGTAAGAGGAACTTGGTCCAAAGAGAAAAAGACAAAATATGGCCATGACATTTGTCAGAGACAACATGCCCTATAATAATACAATTGGTTAAGAAGCTAACCTTGGGTACGGAAGATGCAGATAAAGGACCGTGCCACTAAGCCTAATGTCCTCAGGGCCTACATGTGAGAGAAGAGAACTAACTTCAGAAAAGTCTCTTCTGACCTTTATGAGTTCTCTTCCCACATGCACATGTGCACACAGACACAGACACAGACACACACACACACACACACACACACACAGTGCATGTGTGAGACCCACTCACAGAGAGAAAATAATTTTTAACAAAAAACCAAGTCCTTATAATTACATACTTTTACAATGTGTATAAACCTGGTTTCCTGAAACAATGACATTTATACAATATTCTGACATTGCTGGGAGGAGGAGTACAAGTTGGTAGCTTCCAGGGTTAACAGTTTCAGTTAAGCTGCTGTCTGGAATATAACATCACCACTCCTGACAGGCCTTGCTGAGAACCTGTTCTGTGGGCAGGCAGGGAAGGGGCTAGAAAGATGAGAGAGGAATCCCAGGGGCAGACATGCTGGGACTCAATCGAGAGCATATCTGAAATAAGATTTATTGTTTTTTTTATTGCTTTGTAATACAAATACTAAAAACCAAAAGTGACATGGAGAAAAAAATGAAAATCACAAAAGAGAGTTATAATTTTTCACATTTACTCAAAGACATCATTAATCCTAAAAAGACCATAAAATTGACTCCAAAGTATGACAGTACAAAAAGAACACGGTTAGAGCCATAAAAGGTTCCCTTTTGCCTCATTTTCCTGAACTGTCCCTTCGCAGTCAAACGCCAGCATCTAGTTTGAGTTCCATGTCCGTGGGAGGCAGAACAATCCTCCACTGAGAAAGTCCTATCCCAACTAAAGCATCTTTGAACGTGTTATATACTACATTACAACAGGATCCTTGCATTAAGATTAAGCATCTTCACCCATCTTATGATGCTGTCACACAGTTCCTGAGGCAGAGTCATTTGTAAATAAGAGAGATTTCTTGACGTTCGGAGGCTGGGAAGTTAAAGGTTTAGAAGTTTGCCTCTGGAGAAGCTTTTAAAAACTGTTATGTATGTATATATAGTCAGGAAGCCCAGGCAGATTTGGGATTCTTTATAATTCTTTATGTAATCCAGGTTGGCCTCAACCTGTGATCCTTCTGCCTTAGCCTTGAGACTATTCATCTGGAAATGAAGATCGTATAATATATCTATAAGGGATTTACTGGAGTGATTTACAGGCTATAGTATAATTCAATAATGGCTGCCTATGAATGAATGAAAGAACAGAGGACCCAGTAGTTGTTTGGTCCTTGAGGCTTTATGAAGATGAGCCAGTCTTCAGTATATGCCAGAATCCCAAAGAATGGGTTCTAATGCCAGCGAAGGAGTGGACTTGCTACCAAGGCAAAAGCAAGCAGGCACAGAGCAAGTGCCACCTTCTTCCATGTCCTTACATGAGCTTCTAGCAGAAGGTGTGTCCCAGGATAGAGGCGTGTCCTCCCACCTCAAAACATCCAGGTTAGAATTGGATCTTTCCACTTCACATAGAGCAAAGGTCTCTCATAGGTGGGGTTTTTGTTGTTGTTGTTGTTACGTCTGGATATAGTCAAGTTGACAGCCAAAAATAGCTTATCAAAATAGGGCTTGCTTGAGATCTGTTTGGGACTGGGTCACATGTGAAGCCACCCTCAGCTGCAAACAGCACTGAGGAGTACTACCATGTCCCCAAGAAAGCTGACCTTGACCTAGTCATCTGAGTGGTGGCCTTGAAATCTGTTCCATCCCCCAAAGTAAAGTAATCAATAAAATAAATTGTTGTCCTTGCAGCAATTAAATGTGTATAGCTAATACACCATAAGCCATGTCTCAATATTTAGGCAGAGAATATGTTACATAAGATACACTTCTCCCAGCTTGTATTCCACTTAGAAAAAAAAAAGTTTGGGACTGAAGTGAAACACAAAGGGAGACTGACCAGAAGCATGGATGAGGCAAAGTGACAAAGAATGTGTCCTGTTGGTGTCCCCCGTACCCAAAGAGGGACGTCCATTCTTTGTCGCCAAGGCTTGCTTCTTTTTGGTTGGTGAGGGTAGGATGTATAGCAGGCACACTCCTTGTGACTAATCAGCTGAAATATCACAGGCCCAGAGCAAGAAAGCGTTTGTCATCTCCAAGCAGAAGAGCTATTATGTAATCACAGAAACCAGCCTTTAAAGGCTGTTGATTTGGGGAGGCTCCCCACCTGGCTCCCTTCCCGAGTTAATCCTTTACCTCAACTTGCATCCTTCAGGTGCTGGGAACGTCACAATCTCCGGAGACAGCCCCGACTATTTTGAGTGCTTATAATTGAGATAAAGTTCTTTTTTTCCTCCTATTAAGCTGAAATCTATCTCCCACCCACTGAGCCAAATCTTGCTTCCAGCTCCTGGATTCTGCATTTGACACTGTGTTTATAAGCCCAGGCTTTGGAGTCAGCTAGACTTGAGCTCCACAGTCATCCAGCTCCTTTGCTAGTGACATTTAGGGGCAGTGAGGAAGAGCCTCGGACGTAAACCGAACCATAATACCTGCCTTGTCTTATTTTGTTTTCCTTTTGAGAAAGGGTCTCACTATGTACCCCAGGCTAGCCATGAACTGATAGGGATCATCCTGCCTATACCTATTGTGTTTTAAGGTTATAAAATGTGCCACCACACGTGGCTTCACAATTGTCTTTCATGGTTGTGAAAAGCATCTTCATCATCATCATCATCATCAATATGTCTGATGTTTGCAACATCATCTTTTCTATGTAGCCATTTTCCCCCAAATGATTATCTCCTCCTTAAAATCATACTTGACCACATTGTTTTTTAAAAATATCCTGGACACCACACTTACTTGCTGCTCCACCTTGCACTTAGGATCTAAAGGAAAGGAAACCTGGCTAAGAATGCCTGATATGATTAGCAATTTACCTGTGATCAGAAACCGGGAAGACATTTCTTCTGTCTGATAAAGCTGGTTAGAAATGCACTGCACTGCTTCCTCGTGGTGACTCTATCCCATGCTTCAAAAGCCACGGGATGCATACTTAGACAGAAGAATGTCATTTCTCACTTGTCTGACCCCCAAAGGAAAGGATTTTTACTGCCACTGCTGGCCTCTTTCCCTGTCTTCAAACTATGGGAGTTGCCTACTACATGGGCATAGTCACCCACTCCAGTGTCTCCACAGAGTGGCTCTCTTTTAGCAAGGTCTTGTGTGAAAAGCAGTCTCTGTCCTTTTCTCTCAACCTGGACCAAGGAAAATTCTTCCGCCCATGAGCTATGGTTAGACTGGTAAGGGAAGAGAACCTAACACGGCACCCATACTCAGTTACATCCTCCTGCCTCAGCCTTATAGATCTCAGTTTGTCTGTCCTGGTGGTAGGCACCTCTAACTGATGAGCCTTTGACTCAACCTTAGTTTTATCAAAGAAGCAGGGTGGGATAACTTGGTTTAGCATTGTATGCATTCCTCTCCCCCAAAGGATGCTCAGATAAGAGATGACACACAGTTTTCTACTCTTGAAAACACAAAACTGGAAACTGGACCAAATTTTCATAAGGAAAGTTTTGAAAATTCAAATATAGTAAATATATCCTGGGGCAGTCCCCAGCACTTTCTCCAACACTGCCCACCTCTGAACTGCAGAGAAGAGGGAAAGACAGCCCATAGTGATTTCTCCCAGGTTCTGGCAACAGTGTCAGGTCATTGGTTAACAGCATGATAACCGCACACCTTGAGCAATTAGGCACTGAATTTAAAGTAGTGATTAGAACCAGAACATCCTAATGTTGACTTAGTCATGTGAACAATTTTCATGTGACAAGAGTAACAATATTCCTCAAATGACAGAGCTGACAGCATGTTCCTCGACACCTGTCTCACAGTCCCATACTTTATTACCCTGGGATAGCCTTTGGCAAGATATGAGTTTGGAACTAGGATTTATTCCTGAGTCTATTTCATTGTGAGAAAAATAAATACTCCAGAGAACAAGTCAAATCTTTGTTCTTTAAAAACTGTCATTATCATGACACATAAGTATGAAGATGCCATGATAAAACTCATTTTGTTATATGAACATAAATTAATTTAAAATGGAAAATTACTGCTATCAGCTACAAATATATTAATTTAAATACATAATGTACTTCTAGTGACTGGTTGTGAAAAATTCTAATACAGAATAGATATAAATGAAAGAAAAATAGCTTTCCTATCTAGTTTTGAAGATTCTTTCTCTGTGTCTCTCTCTCTATGTGTGTGTCTCTCTTTCTCTCTCTCTCTCTCTCTCTCTCTCCCTCTCTCTCTCTCTCTCTCTCACACACACACACACACACACACTCACACATGCACACACACAGGCATACATTTAAAAAGACATATCATAACAATGGAATATGTAGCACTAAGGTTGTGCATGAATTCTGTGGAGAAGACCCAGACAGGGTCAGAGAAGCCCTGGCGAGGAGGTAGGCAGTGAATGGGCTTTCTCAGAGTAAAAGGCTAGAATAACCCAGGAAAGCCCTCAAGTGATCTGGCATGAAGCTGGTCTGTGCTAACGGCTAGTATGCAGACAACAGGGCTCTACCAACAGCTCTGAGTCAGGAAGGCAGCTTAAGGAATGGTCACACTGTGAAGGGGACTCCAGGCTCTGTGTAAAGTTCTGATTATTATCTCTATTACAGTAGACAGAGTCAGACCTGCCTTTCAGTCCAGTGTCTGCACTTAAGTAACCCTATGGCTTCTCAGGCTTTGGTTCCTTTCATTTCTGTGCTCTTCCTTCTCTTTTTCTTTTTATTATTTATTTAGCTTCAGCTAGATTTTTTTTAAGGCATGTGTCCTTGTGAAAATTCCAGAGGTGCACAGCTGTATGGAGATTTGGGCAGGGCATCCTGAGTACTACCACATCCTTCTTCCAGACATCCATATCCGACATGTGCTTTAACTGCAGTCTTTCCCTTGCCATCAACTGTGCATCAGGCCCTCTGAAGTGTCTGTAATCTCAGTGTGAGACTCTAATAAGGAGGTCCTATAGGTGGGACAAACTATGCGAGGCTGCCCAGACAGGACCTAGAAATGAGTATTGAAAGCACAACTGCACTTAGAGAAACTGGGACTCCGACTAGATCTGACACTTCAAAGGCAGGGCTTCCATCCTCCTCTGAACACCCGTCTCACAAGGACATATGGCAGTCTGGAACTTCTATAGCAACAGCTGCAAGTGCCTGGAACCCAGGCGTGTCCTGCCCAAAGAACCGAAGATCACGTCCAGGGAATGCTCTCGGCCCTATATGTTCATTCACCACTAGATGCCAGAGGTGGCAAGGTATCTGGCTGAGATAGGAGTGCAGGCAGAACTGTGAGCTGTGGGCTAACCAATGCCCATTTGCATGAGGTTCCATGAGGTCAAATACCCAGGAAGGAAAGGTCGCCCTTCCATAGACCCAGAGCTCCAACTGGAGCCATAAACATTAAGGATGGGCCTTGAAAGGAAGGGACATCATGATTTTTCTCAATGTTGGTGTGTGTGTGCGTGCGTGTGTGTGTGTGTGTGTGTGTGTGTGTGTGTGTGTGTTATATTCATGTGAGTCACATGTCTGTGTGCAAAAGCTGTTATCAAGTATCTTCTTCCATTGCCCCCCCCCACCCTACTTTATTTTCGGAGGCAGATTCTCTCACTGGATTCTGGAACTTACCCATTAGCCAAAGTGGCAAACCAGCAAGTTCCAGCAAGCCCATCTGTCTCTGCCTTCCCAGACCTGGAATTACAGACATGCATTGCCATGACTTTTTAAATGCACTGTAAGGATCTGAACTTGGGTCTTCATGCCTTTACAGCAAGCACTGACTGAGCCATTACCCCAGCTCCTCTGTGTTCTCTGATGTTAGAATCATGCCGTGAACTTATAAGTCACTGAGACTGCCTTAGAGCTGGGCTGGTCAAGAGCCATCTTAGCCTCTAGACTCTGCAATAAGGCTGACGCAAAGTCAGCTAGTGTAGTCATCATCAGAGGGACAAGGTTGTCCTCCACTGTGACTTCAAACAAGACCAACTAACTCCCTATTGGCAAATAGAGCTTTTCAACAACTTTCCTAATCGGTGGTTTAAAGATTCTTTGCCCTTCGCCCCTTTCTCTGCCATGTGTCACACTCTGCTGGGTTCCTCTGAAAAGAAAAATGTAACAGTGTGGAAATCTTTTTTCTGTAATTCTGAAACAAAGAGAAATGTACCTGACCTGAAATACCACCCACAGATGTCCCTGTACCAAGCAGAATTCTTGTTTATTAACACTCTTCATCATGGAAGGAAGAAAGTATGGAGTTAGGGCCTATTCTGTCCTAGAACTTAGCCCTCGAAATGCATGCAGAAGGAAGGCAGATGTTGTACATCTTAATAGGCATGCACATAAAGAGGAGGCAGCACAAACGTAAATTAGGACAGCCCAGGATAGCAGTTAGGATTTTTTTTTATTCCTGAGTGGATAATATGTGGTTTCATTTAAATAAGAACACAATCTCCATTAATTTAATTTGTCAAAGCAGTAACTCCAACACTCGCAGGCAGCGCCTAGGCAGGCATTTTTAGATGCGTCAGTGCTACTTTAAAACTAAAAGAAGTCAGTTCTGTGGAGTTAATTACTAGTAAATTAATCAAAAGTAGGTCTCCCATGTGGCACAGTGCCAGCCTGGGGGTGCTAGCCAGAAACATGGCAAGGTTTCAGAGTCTCATTCACAAGGCTCTTTATATGTGCAGCGCACTATAGGGACAGAGAAGAAACTGGTTTGCATCACCCATGAGAAACAAGGGCAGTGCTTAACTAGAAGAGCTTTAGAAAATCACCACCTCTCTTGGGTTATCTTCATGACCCAGTCCTCAAAGTTTACAAAAAGATAACATAGCTATTTTTTTTTTCAGACCAATGTAAGGAGCTTATGTAACTCTATGAAGTAAAAAGCATTTTAGAAAGTGAAATTAAATTTACAGCCAGGGGAAAAAAAGTATCTTTGTATCTGTAGTGTTTTGGAACACAGTGTCTTCTGGTACAGTATCCTCAAGACAGAGACAGAGAGAAGATACCCAAAAAAAGAATAGAAACAGCCAAGGAAAGCATCATCTAAACTTTAATTAAATATCTGAATCCAGGAAACTGGAAACAGAAGAAATCTTTGTAAGAGAAAAATGGCACATGCACACAGTTTGGTTAATGACGTGACTGCAGATGTAATGTTAGTGACAAACATAGTTTATTTTGTCTTACTACAAAATCTCTGTTTCCCGTGTCTCCCACAATTTTCCAAATGTACAAGTGTTCTTACCATTCTTGGTCCAAGAGAGCAACAGATCGAGCTGTCTTTGCTCCTGAATTACACAGTTAATCGAGGCTATTTGACCCCAGATTTTATGTGGATATCAGGGCGGTCTATGCCTCCTGTTACTTTCTTCCCTGTTTAATTTTACAAAATAATTTCACATATTTTTGTACATTGTAACTGTATCTAAATACATTTAGGAAGTCAAAGATGAAGATGGCAAACCTGAACTGATACATTGGAGAACAGAGTCCCATTTGGAACATTCCCTTTCTGCATAACTGTCTACATGATTCCGTCTTCAACAGATATGATACTAATAGTAAATGTTTTTGTAATATATATGAACAACATAAAAGTGTTACTTCCTAACGCGTGGCTTGTTTAACCCCTAAAGTGCACAGATACCTTTGTGGAGCCAATCTGTACTATATCACCCTGACAATTGGTTTCATTTGGGAGATAAAGACCCCAAATGGGATTTTCTCATAAACTAGGCCAAGACAAGAACTCTAGGTAGCCACAAGCTCATCTATGTCTCTTTTTAAATGATTAAAAGGCTTTTTCTTCTGGTGTCTGGAAGAAGTAAAATGTCCTTGTATAATGGGTATTGCTTTGTGTACCTCATGCCCAATAAGTTCTAGCATCTAGGAGCATGCAATAGCAGCTAACATTAGCTATGCAATTATGGTATTAGTGTTTAATTATATCATGTGCATTGAGATATTTTAAAGAGACAACAGGAGTCGTTCTCCTTAGCAACCATTATAGTACAGAATGTTCGAAGCTGCGATCACACTCAGAGGCAAATAAATCGGTTACAAATGTGGGTAGCAAGAAGTGTGCATGCTTCAGAAAACGTGAAACTGCTACCTAAAATAGATACCCCCGCCTCTTTTTGCTCTCAAAATTCCATTTCTGGTTTCAGACCATCCAAAACTTGACATTTTTTAATTTTCCGCTTTAACACTCGACGGTAGCTTTCCGCCTTAGAAGCGAATAGAGAGGAGAAATAATAGATTTGGTTTGTTTCCTCACTGGCTGGAGAGTCTATCTCATTTCAAAAATAACTCAATAAAAAACCCTTTTAAGAATAAAGGGCTTGAGGCCTCAATGGCAACTCACGATGGTGCACACACCTGTGGTTTCACTCCTCGAGGTCATTATACAAAGACTGAACTCTAACAGAAGGAAGCATGGTTAGGATACTGTCTATACAGTGTCTTCCTCAATGCTATTCCCTTTGGCTCATGCACACACACACACTCCAGGTGCTTCGTATATAAGACGGTGGAGGTTGGAAGGGTTGTATGTTATGAAAGCTCTTTTTTAAAAGCAAACTTGAAATAGATTAACTGGTTCTTTTAAAATGCCAGTTTACAAGTTCTTGCAGTCTCGGTGTCTGGATGGACCTAAAGGTGTCTTTAAAACACAGAAACAAAAGGGTAAAAGTCGAAAAACCGCACACAACTGGGACTCCATTTAGGGGAAGACCTTGGTTCAGGTATTGCGCGGGGAAGGAAGGCAAATCTTCTCCATGGAGATCTTCCCTGGGCTTGGGGATAGCTTTCAAAAGAAGGAGCCGGTGCGGCAGGTGGCTTAGGAAGCCCCACCAAGCAAGGTGTGTTACCAGTGCTGGCCAGCCGCCCGGGTACCCAGCTGCGCCTGGGTCATTGCTGGCACCGCGGTGGCGGCCGCAGCGGCAGCAGCCGCGTCCCCGACGCCGGGCAGGACTGAACGCACGGATCTGCGGAACTCCTCGTTCCTCCACGTGTAGAGCAGCGGGTTGAGTGCCGACAGAGCACAGCACAGGAGCCAGCTGGCCGCCTGCACGCCCCAGGGCACCGGGAGGGAGAAGCCGCTGGCCAGGCTCACCCACACGAGCGGCTGCGTGGCCAGCAGGAAGACGCAGCAGAGCAGCAGCACCGACAAGCCGCTGAGACGCCGCTGCGCCCGGCGAGGCTGCAGAGCGGCCGGCAGGGGTTGGGGCTGCGCGGGATGCGCGGCGCCTCCGGGCCCCGGCGCGTGCGGGGCGGCGGGGAAGGCGGCGGCGGCAGCGGCGCAGCCGGGTAGCTGGTGCAGCAGGTGGAAGTTGAGCACGCTGACCCGCTTGACGCTGACGCGCACGCGGCGCACGATGCCCAGGTAGCAGTGCAGCAGCAGCGCCGTCTGCGCCAGCAGCGCTCCCGCCGCTAGGAGTGCGGGGTAGTGGACTTGCGGGGGCTCGGCTCCGGGCTTAGGAGCCCAGGGCGGGAGCAACAGCACCAGACCCAAGGCGAGCGCCCAGGACAGTGCCAGCATGCCCACCGTGTGGCGCCGCTGGTACAGCACCTGGTAGGTGGCAGGCGCCCTGGTGATGAGCAGGTAGCGGTTCAGCGCCACGAGGCAATGGGACAGAAGGGACACGGTGAGCCCGAGGCCCAACAACCCGCCCCGGAGCAGACGGTAGCTGCCTCCGCCACCGTCCCAGTCCCCCGGGGGCTCCGCGGAGCCGGCGGGCAGGAGCCCCAACACCGCCTCCTGTGGCATCCAGAGGGCGCAGACGCTGAGATCCGCTGCGCAGCCATTCACAATGAAGGCATTGCTGGTGGTCTGCAGCTTTCGGAAGGACGACA
This sequence comes from Apodemus sylvaticus, assembly GCF_947179515.1. Classification (NCBI taxonomy): domain Eukaryota; kingdom Metazoa; phylum Chordata; class Mammalia; order Rodentia; family Muridae; genus Apodemus; species Apodemus sylvaticus. Next base: position 46,804,581 of record NC_067475.1, on the reverse strand, counting down.
CGAGATAGATGACCATACCGTTGGCCAGCGTGCCCCCGATGGCCAGCCCCGAGTACAGGAGAGACACAGGGATCCGCCGGCCCGCCCACGATTCTTCTTCCTCGCAGAGCAGCAGCAGCGATCCCCCGGTAGTGGTGGAGGTCGAAGTGGAGGAGGAGTTGGTCATTCTGGCCAACTCTTCACACCTCGCGCCCTAGCGTTGGCTTCGTGTAGCTTGGCCCATCCTGACACTTTCCTGCTGGGAGGGCAAAAACATTCTTCAGCCCGCTGTCACAGACACAAAAGGCTGAAGCCGAATAATGGGCTGGAGGAGGGGGAGGGGGAGGGAGGTGAAAGAGAACAGGAGAACAGGAGAAACGGAGGTGGCAGATGACAGGTGCCTGCCTCAGAAATGTCTCTGGTGACAGAGAAGGTCTGCTTTACTCAGAGCAGCAGGGAAGCCCTAAGGTCATATCCATCATATCCATACCTAGAACAGTTTCCCCAAACACACACACACACACACACACACACACACACGAGCTGGGAATGTGTGTTGCCAGCCAGCCGGAACCCTCTTTACCGAAAGAAAGTAGAGATATCCTAGCTGGGAAAACCGCCAAGGAGAGGGAATAGAGGTACCTTGATTTGGGGCCAGTCCTTAGCTGGTGAGAGCAGAGGGAGAGATGCCAGGAAATACCTCCTCGGCAGCTGCATCTGTGGTCCAGAAATCAACAGGAGAAACTGAGCTGGGATCCCTGCCAGCAGCAAGCGCCTTGCTTCTCCTGTGCAGCATCCACACACATGGTCCCAGGCAGAAGCCAGCAGCTGTGGGGAGTCTCCTCAGCTGGCAGTAGAATTGGAGAAAGTCGAGTGGTAGGCTGTAAGCCCAGGAGGGTGGGCAGACAGGCAGGCAGGCAGGCAGCAGTGAGGATGCCCGGCTGCAAGAGCAGAGCTGTGCTGGAGAGGAGCGCACCCTGTGCTCCAAGCAAGAGCGCTGGCTGATGTGGCAAACCCACTTGGAGCGCTCTCCCGCTCAGTTATCCATCACCCAGAGAAAAGGCAGCCTTTCCGTGCCTCATGAATTATTCAGTAATGCTAACTTGTAAAAGAGAGAAAAATACCTTTTTCAGAGAATCCTGTGGTTGGCAAACCTCTCTCTCTCTCTCTCTCTCTCTCTCTCTCTCTCTCTCTCTCTCTCTCTCTCTCTCTCTCTCTCTCTCCCTCTCCATTCTGTCTCTATTTTATCTGTCCTTTTTTTTCACTGTCTGATTTTTTTTCTTTCCTACCTTTTGTCCTCTCCCCTAAATGTTGGAGTAAAATTTCATATCCATCTGAATCATCCTGAAGGCAAGACTTTTTTCCTCAGAGATAAATATACTCCAGTTTAATTTCAGGAAAATTTTCATTTGAATTGAAATGCAGCCCCTCACCGCCTCCCCCACTGGCAAAGTGGGACGTGAGTAATTAGCTACAGAAAATATGTGAGCCTTAGCTCACATCGTAATATCAATTCTTTCCTCATCTCTCGACATCTCTCCAAAACTTGACTTGTGCTTCAGTGAGATGAGTGGGGTGTGGAAATACCACGATCAGGCGATGTAAAGATGGAGTCCCCAGTCCATCTAGACAGTGGGACACCAGTTCTCACTGAAGAGAAGCAATCTGTCAAGACATACAGCACCGAAGGAAACTGGAAATGCTGATTATTAAGCAAAAGAAGCATCTGAAAAGACTATGTACTACACAATCCCAACTGCACAATTCCAATACGCTGGAAAGAATAAAAGTGCGGGGATCACCAGCTGTCTGGGGCTAGGGACTGGGGAGGTGAATGCAGGGCAGGGAAACTACTCTGTATGGTACTCTAATGAGGAAAGTTCATTGTAAATTTGTTCAAACTCACAACATAATCAGCACTCAGAGAAACCATATGTAAATTATGGAGTCTGGAAAAAACGGTCAGAGTGCTTCATTGATTGAGACAAATGAGCCAATGTAACAAGATATTGACAACTGGAAAGCTGTGCTCGCCCTGTGCAGAGTGAGAACTGTATGGTGATCCCCCTTCCTCCCCTTCCTCCTCCTTCTCCCTCTCTCTCTCTCTCTCTCTCTCTCTCTGTGTGTGTGTGTGTGTGTGTGTGTGTGTGTGTGCATTTACTGTTTGTACATAGAAACTGGAGGTTGAAATCAGCTATCTTCCTTCGTCTCTCTCACTATATTTTCGTCTCAGTCCTACATGGCTTGAGCTAGGCTGGCTGACCACTGAACTCCAAGAGACTTCTGTTCCTGCTTTCCTGGAGTTGGGATTGCTGATATGTGCCCCATACCTGGGTTTTTATGTGCGCGCTATGGATCTGAACTCAGGACTGATAATTGTTTGTCCGGCACTTTACTGAGCCATGTCCCCAGAACACACTCAGCACCTTTTATTCAGATTTGCTGTGATTCTTAAAGTTTAAAGCCTATTTTTGAATAGTGGGTGTAGGGGAAAAGCAATTTCCCTGAAGACTCCATAGCATGAATGAGAAGGACCTCTGAGCTTTTCATGCTACGTTATGACAGAGACTCACACTCAGGGCTCAGATCTGCTTTGGTGCAAGTGTAGGTTTATCTGTGCACTCGGGAACTTCTCCCCAGACGGTACACCAAACACCCCACCAGCAACAACCAAAGGTTTATTAACAAATTTAACTCAGAGCATAGGTAATACATACAATGGAAGAATGGCATGTGGAGTCTCAGGTGTCCTGAATTCTAAGTAAGGCATCCTTCAGTGAGCCTTGCACATCATTCCTGCCTTGCTAGCAAGAAGTTAAAGAAGCAGTGCATTGCCTCAGTCATAAAGGGATTCTGGGTTCAAATTCCAGGTTCTGGGCCTCCATAGTTCTCTGTAACAAGTAGTAAGGACCAATCTCAGGGACTCCTTCCCTTGAAGACTCACATACTTCTGCCAAAGGCATAACTCCTTGATTTAGCCTAGGCCTGGAAGGCCAAAGTCTTTTCTGGTTTTTCTTTTAGTTTTACTTTTGTTTTAGGTCACTGGATTTAAGCAATATAGTTAGCGTAAGAGGAAAGTTTTTCTGATCCACAGCATAACATCGCCTGGTACATGGTAGATCCTTCTTAGATACTTTTTGGATTAATGAATGATTATCATTGAGATTTTACTTATTTTTTCTCCCAGGAAAACATTTCCTAGTAGTCACTTTCCTGCTGCCTCCAGAGGAGCTTGTCCATTTTGCTCCCTCTGTAGTCTCAGCCTCCCTTGCATCCCTAAGCGTTCACAAAGCTGCCGGTTTCACCACAACCCACTGAATCTTCCCCCTGGACTTCATTTCCCTCTCAGGGTGGCTCCATACAGCTCACTTCCCTTTTGTAGAAGCACCTCTTTTCTGCTTCTGTTCTCCCACTGAGTGTCCACCCACACTGCCTTCAGTTCTCAGCACTGCTTCTTCGGCTAAGGTCAACAGCAGCCTCTAATTAACGACCAGGGAACCTACCACCTGGTATACTCAGCCTCCAGCCATTTCTCTCTAGGCTTCAGTTATTCTCCTGTTGCTCCTCTGCTCTCTTGGACTCGCCCACCACACTTCAGTGTCACGGGTTCCTTAATGACTGTGCCGGTTGCTGTCTCCTCTGTCCTCCTCTCTCCCCTTTCTTTGGCTAATTAGCCTGGTCTTATCCCAGGTTCTCGCTCTCATGCAAGAGTCACCACTACCTGCCTCTCCTCCACCCTTCCTTCTACCCAGAGCCTCCTGTAGTCACCAATTTCATCAATACTGTACTGGCTGGTTTTGTGTGTCAACTTGACACAAGTTGGAGTTATCACAGAGAAAGGAGTGTCAGTTGGGGAAGTGCCTCCATGAGATCCAGCTGTGGGGATTTTCTCAATTAGTGATCAAGGGGGTCGGGCCCCTTATGGGTGGTACCATCTCTGGGCTGGTGTTCTCGGGTTCTATAAGAGAGCAGGCTAAGCAAGCCAAGGGAAGCAAGCCAGTAAGGAACATCCCTCCATGGCTTCTGCATCAGTTCCTGCTTCCTGACCTGCTTGAGTTCCAGTCCTGACTTCCTTTTGTGATGAACAGCAATGCAGAACTGTGAGTTGAATAAACCCTTTCCTCCCCAACTTGCTTCTTGTTCGTGATGTTTGTGCAGGAATAGAAACCCTAACTAAGACAAATTGGTACCAGGAGTGGGGTATTCCTGTGACAACCTGACCATGTTTTGGGGAGGACTGTGGAAGGACTTTGGAAATTTGGGCTAAATGATCCATTCAGTGTTAAGAGCTCTGTGGAATGTTCTGTAGGAACTTGGAAGATAATGTTGAGAACATTGCAGAAGATGGAGGCCTGACTTGTGAAATTTCAGAGGGAAGATTAAAGACTCTTACAGTGGCCATGTTTTAATTGTGAAGACTCTGCAGTTTTGGTTAGCTGGGGCTGAAGAATTAGCTGTGAGTAACAAGATACCAGAACCACTAAAGCAAACCTTTGTGTTACTGGGACTATTGATGCTGGTTGGCTGGAGCTAAGAAATTAGCGGTGATTAAGAAGAGACCAGCATCACTGAGGTGAAATCTTCTGGGAAGTGTTTTCTGAGAGCACAGAGGCTGTGTTCCAGAGATAGCCACAGTTGTATTTTGTGCTGTGGCTGGACTTGGTACCGTGTAAGAGTCACCCAGATGGTACTGGTTTTGAAGGCATGGAGGGGTCATGAAGAGCAGCTGAGGCTCTTGGCACAGTGAGAGGCCACAGAAGGCCATTGGTGAAGGTACAGCCTCAGTTGCAATTGATGGCCCAGGACGTGAAGGAGTCGTGCATGAGAGCAGAGGCTTGTCACCATGAAGAGAGCCTATGAGAGGCTATTGGTGAAGCCTAATTACAGTGGAGGATAGTGGTGTTTTGGAGATGCCAGTACCATGAGATGATCACCAAGAACAGCAGCAGCAGTGGAGTACAGGCAGCTGGAGCCTAGAAGACAAGCTGTGTGCTACAAAGGGCAGAGCTGGAGAAGTGACCCAAGCAAGCCCTTGGAGGAGCCCGGAAGATCATAAGTTGGATCCCAGACATTGAACCATTGGAGTTTGAGTTTTGCTTTTGGTTGTAACTGTGCCCTGATATGTTTCCCTCTTGAAGGAAGAAAGTATTTTAGTGGAGCCCACAGTTAAGAGACTTTGAATTTTTAAAAGACTTTGAATTTTAAAGATAATGGACATTTTAAAGTGATTGAACTTTTAATATGTAAAGACTGTGGGACTTTTAAAGTAATTTAGATCTTGGGGATGAATAATAAAGTAAGGGTTGAGGCTTAATAGTGATGTGTTTGTGTGTCAAGTTGACAAGGGGTCAATTTTACTGGCTGGTTTTGTGTGTCAACTTGACAACAGGTTGGAGTTATCACAGAGAAAGGAGCTTCAGTTGGGGAGGTACCTCCATGAGATCCAGCTGTGGGGCATTTTCTCAATTAGTGATCAAGGGGGGAGGGCCCCTTGTGGGTGGTGCCATCTCTGGACTGGTAGTCTTGGGTTCTATAAGAGAGCAGGCTGAGCAAGCCAGGGGAAGCAAGCCAGTAAGGAACATCCCTCCATGGCTTCTGCATCAGTTCCTGCTTCCTGACCTGCTTGAGTTCCAGTCCTGACTTCCTTTTGTGATGAACATCAATGCAGAACTGTGAGCTGAATAAACCCTTTCCTCCCCAACTTGCTTCTTGGTCATGATGTTTGTGCAGGAATAGAAACCCTGACTAAGAGATACTGTCCCCTAAGAGTTCCTAAGATTTTTACCCAAATATAACTGCAACTGTAGCTTTCTGATTTGGTGCTTTAGAGCCAGGAACATTTCTGCCCAAGCCTACTGAGAACTTTTATATGAAATGATGCCTTTTTTCCCTTTAAGTGTTGATATAATGGATTGTACTTGTTATGTTTTTACATTAAAATATTCATATTTTAATTTTTATATTTTCTTTTGTTTGTATCAGGGTTATAATAAAATCATAACTTAAAGGAAACTTTTTCTGCAAAGGTTTTTGCCAATGTGGAAGCACATATAAACTGTTAAACTGATCATTTTCTTTGTTGTTTTTGACAGTAATCTTAATCACTCTTAAAATTAATTAGTCTGAGCACAGGGTCCCCAGTGGAGGAGCTAGAGAAAGGACCCAAGGAGCTGCAGGAGTTTGCAGTGCCATAGGAGAAACAACAATTTGAACCACCCAGTACCTCCAGAGCTCCCAGGGACAAAAGCATCAACCAAAGAGTACACATGGAGGGACCCATGACTCCAGATGCATAGGCAGCAGAGGATGGCCTTGTGGGACAACAAAGGGAGGAGAGGCCCTTGGTCCTGAGAAGGCTCGATGCCCAAGTATAGGGCAATGCCAGGTCAGGAAAGCCAGAGCAGGTAGATTGGTGAGCAGGGGTTGGGGAGCATGGGTTAGGGGACTTTTGGGTGGGGGTAACCAGGAAAGGGGGCAACATTTAAAACATAAATAAAGAATATATCTAATAAAAAATAAATAACATATATATGGCTCAACAGATCATATATAGTACTATATATTAAGAAGGAAATACATATATGCAAAAAAAATTAGTCTAAGTATCAACTAGAAAATTTGTATTACATATATTTAATAAATTAATTTATTTTCTACTTCCATTGACATTTTATCACTATATCATATAAATTTAAATGTCAGAACTCTGTGTGTGTGTGTGTGTGTGTGTGTGTGTGTGTGTGTGTGTTTAGATGCCTGTGGAAGCCACAGGTCGCTGTCAGGTGTCTTTCTCAGGTGCTATCCACACAACTCTTTGAGATAAAGTCCTTCCTTGAACATAGAGCCCACCCATTTGCCTTGACTGGGAGGCTAGCAAGCCTCAGGGAGCCTCTCTTCCTACCTCCCCAGCACTGAGATCACTGGCATGCCTTGCTGTGCAGACCTTTTGCAGGGATGGTGGGGGTCCTACGCAGTCCTCCTGCTTGTATGACAAGTGCTTACCCATGGAGCATCTCCCCAGCCCACGCAGGCTTCTTGTGCTGTGCATAAGAGGAAGCCTAGTGGAAGAGAACTGCATCCCTACCTGTTTGTTCATCTATTTATCTGCCCAATACATAAGCACACATACTCACATAAAATGTATTGGTCCCCTGTTATGTTTTGGGCAGTGAAAGCATAAAGATGATGAAGATTCATCTCTCACCTTCAGTGAGTTCAGTCTACAGTGGCAGGCATATAGATAACGAAAAACTATCATAAGACAATGTGCTAAAAGGTATAATAAATCCGTAAGTGAGTTGGCATGGGAGCAGCCACAGAAAAGAAAGGAAAGGACCTCATTGTGTCTGAGGTCAGGAAATCCTTTGTATAGAAAAGCTGAAGACAACCAAGCTGAATTCTGAGGGTTGACCTCTTTAACTCCACCTAATACCTTGGCCACAACCCTGCAGGCCCTGCAGTTAGGAGCTCACGGAACATAAGCACAAAACCTCCTCCTTTTATTTTGTGAACTGAACTCCTGTGTCCAGGTCTCTCCCACAAAACCTCCATATTTCTTGAGCCAGGGGATTCAGAGTCAGGGAAACGTTGGCATTTCCTTCACTATCAGCTGGACGATTGCCCATACACAAAACCATCCCCACTTGAATAGTATGTCTTGAAGGTGAAATACCCATCCCATGCTGTGGCTGTTGGCTCATGTGCTTGATCGCATGATGACATCAGTGCTGAGTGAAGAGAGGGTTTATTTTATCTTGTAGTTTAGTGTCCATCATGGAAGGGGGGAATGTAAGTCACTGGCTTGCTTCCCCTGGCTTTCTCAGCTTCCTCTCTCATACAGCCCAAGCGTACCTGTCCAGGGGTGATACTGCCCACAGTGGGCTGGGACCTTCCACATCACCCAACAGTCAAGAAAATGACCACAGATCTATCTGATGGGGACAATTCTTCAATTGAGGTTTCCGGTTCCCATGTAACTATAGTCTGTGTCAAGACTAGACTGGCCGATATAAGGATGTTTTTGCCGTCTTTGCTAGGTGAGTCCTCTCTGGAGGAAGTGGGTGGTCAGAACACAAGCCTTAGACTTTAGAGCCTACCCTCATTCTGGTCTACCCTGTTTTCTGGTTCCTAAGATGTAATCAAACACATGCTCCAGCCAACTCAAAGCCCACCACGACGGGTTGTGTCCCCACAAATCATGAATCAAACATAATCCTATGCTTCCTTAAGTTGTTTCTTGTCTGATATTTAGCTACCGCACAATACAACTAACACAACCACCTTCTAGCTGGTCTTGACTCTCTCCATCCAAAATGACCTTTCTGAATCTCCAATGACAGCTCTGTGTTCAATATTTTATGTCTCCTTATCCTTGTTTCTAATGCACATATCTGAGAGATGTGTTTTGCTTTGTAGAATTCTAGAAATAGTCCTAGACATTAGTAGATAGACCCTACAGGGGAAAAATGCAATGAGCAAGGGGAAAATGTAATTCTGCTAGAGAGCCTTCATTGGGTCCCTGCTGCCTTCAGGAGAGACACAAACATCTATGCTGCTAATGTTTTTAAGGGCGCGTCAAATGTTCCACACATTGTCTACAATGTTTTTCACTCCTTATTGCACTCAGCCCTCAGGCCTGATCTGAGAGTAGCCAGGCTTACTCCTAAACCTGCATTCCAGGACACAGCTTCATAGGCAAATCCACACAGCACATGTCCAACTATTTTAAGTCATAATTCAGTCTACTAAATCAAATACATTGTATTCTCCTAACTTGAAAATGTATTTTCACAATAACTGCAAATACAGACTCAAATTGATAAATCCATTTCATGCTACTAGAAACTTGCAGTGTTCAGTGCTTGCTGCTGTCTCCCTCATGCCTCCCCCACCCTCTGGGCTGCCACCATACGCTAGAGAAGTCATGTGCTTAGTGTCATACGTTACATCTTGCCCATCCAAATCCCATCCCTACTTCCTTTCATGAAGCTACCCCTTGCCATGGTCACAGACTGAGGTGCCAGAAGGCACAGTCACTGTAGAAAGGATAAATTAGAGGATCTGTGAGAACTGCAGCATCACATTCATGGCCACCGGCAGAGAATTCTGGGATCGGTGCTGGACACTAGAAAGGTAATGTGCTCTAGGTGACATTGACCACTAATCATTTAAATAAAATAGCCACAAAAAAGTTAAGTGGCTTTCCCACACAGAAGTTAAGCTCACATGGCTAGGAAAACAGAACTGGGATTCAGAAATAAGTTTTGTGGCCATTCTTGGCCACCACACTATCCTGCTTCCTTTGGTAAAGTTCAGTTTCCATAATGTGGCTTAGATTAATCTACCCTTTCCTTCAACTCCATCTGGACTCACTGTATAACTTGTCCTTTCTGAGTGGGCATCCCTTTGCTCTCCCACTGGGCAGCTCTGTGAAGAACACTCCAGGCCCTTGATGGCCTCTCTGTTGGTTCACAATCTGCTGTAACTTCTTTTCAAGCTACATCTTCTTCCAAGTCCAAGCTAAGACTTCACTGCCTACCAGGAGCTGTCCTTAGCTGTCTAGCCTGTATATTCCAAAGCAACCAGAACAGGTCTGTTGCATGTCGGGCATTGGAATTCACTTTCTACATGGTAAGCTAGTTGAGCGCAAGGCTCTCCTTTTGATCAAAGTGTCTGGCTGAAAATTCTTAACTGTGTATTCCCTGCTTAGGGCCCTAGGGGCTGTCTATACAACCACAAATTCAATCTCAATTGTCTTTTCAAGAGATAAATTAACATTAGAGTCAGAGAATAGAGTGTTGCTATTTTTTCTGAAATATTTTAAGCCTTGCGGAACCACATTCTGTGGCATACGCTGCCAGATAATTTTTTTAAACAGAATTTTTGCTAGAAACATTCTGTTACCGAATCAGATAACCGCTTTCTGAAGGACCAGAATGATTTCCAGTTCTGAAGGTCATGATTGTCCTCAAAATGAGGCTAGGGGAAATGAACAGGTTCCTGGTGGCTGTAACTAACTGCTTATTTCCCCCTCTGCTTTAGCCAAGACACCTAGCAACTTCACTAAGTTCAACACTGAGACTTGCTAAAATCCCGTTGACTTCCCTCTGATCTTGCTTTCAGATAATACATCACCAAAATCATGTTGGCCTGCAGTCTGTTTATTCTGTAAATTTTTTTTAGTGAAACAAGCTCTTTAGTGTTTTCATTTGCCTGTTTTGACTAGACTTAGCAGTCATTCAATTGCATATAAGTTCTTTCCTCCACTAGAAGGCCTGAAACTTTTAGAAGTTAGAAATGATAGAATTATGAGCTGGCCTGTTCCACCCCGAACTCTTTCATATGGAGAATAGGAAGCCTTGATTTTCATGACTCCGTCTCTTTTCCTACCTCGTCAGGTTTTAGAGGATTGATATCCTCACTCCTCACACAGTAACAGCAGCTTAGAGGATATACGAGTGAACTACAAGGTAATCTTTTCAAACACAACCATCGCCAACAAACATACACCAATCAGTGTAAAACCTAGTGGAGGAGGTGTGGCCTTGTTAGAGGAAGAGGGTCATTGTGGAGGTGGGGCTTCGAAGTCTCTTATACATGCTCACATCTGGACTTGTGAGCTAGAATCTCCTCTAGGCTGCCTTCAGATCAAGATGTAGCTCTCTCGGCTCCTCCAGCACCATGTCTGCCTGCGCACTGCCACGCTCCCTGCTATGATGATAATGGACCAAAGCTCTGAAACTATAAACCAGCCCCAAGCAACTGTCCTTTATAAGAGTTGGCTAAGTCATGGTGTTTCTTCCCAGCAATGGAAACCCTAAGGCAGGGTGCTGTTGACATGCTGTGAGTATAGAGGCAAGGATGTGATAAATATCTTCCAATCTACAAGACAGCTCTCCCATGATAAGGAATTATCTATCCCAAAATGTCAGCAAGGCCAAGATTAAGCAATGTACCATAGAGGTTAAGAGGTCAGAGCTAAGTCCAGAGTCTGTCTGTTATTATCCAAGTAGCTTTGAACAAGTTGTTTCACTGTGACAAAATGGTTTGCTAGTTGGAAAATAAAGCCATGATCTGGATCAGACTTGCATGGGCCTGGTAGAGGCATGGGGCTTAAGATGAGTAGATTTATGTGACACTTAAGCTAAGGGGTCGGCAGTAATTGTCAGTGTACTGAACACACTAATGAGCGTCGGGACTCCTGACATGGGTAGATGATGCAAGACAAAAGTGACGTGCTTACTCAACAGTAGAAAACCTGGCTGGCGTGGGGAGTTCATGAGCCGTGTACTCAAGTCACAAGGGAGGTTTAGTCAGTGTTTCATTGCAGTGAAGCGACACACAGCCATGGCAGCTCTTATAAAGGAAAGCATTTAATTGGGTCTGGCTTACATAGTCAGAAGCTAAATATAATGATATTTGAAATACTAAAAGAATGTCCCTCAAAGGACATTACCATCTATTTTAAATAGTGCGCTTGCAATTGTATGTGGTTTAGTTATAATTATGTTCAGGTGCTATTATGATCTGGTTATTGTTCTCACTTGGAAATTATTTGTGGCATTAAGGGACATGATTGTGTGTCAAGTTAAAAAAGGGGACTTATGATGGCTGTTCTTGGTTGACAACATGACTACATCTGGAACTAAACCCCAAAATGGAGTTTTGGCTGAAGTCTGATTCGCTGTAGCTTCAGTGAGTCCCCAGAACTCATCCTGTGGTTATTTCCCCAGTCCCAGAATGTACAATTGGGATAGATAGAAGTTGGACTGAACACATTTTTACATTAGTATATGACTACAAGCCTATAGGAGCTGGGGAGTAAACTATGGTGGCTTTTATGAAAACAGCCCCCATGAGCTTGTAGGGAATGAAAGCACGGGGGCGTGTGGCCTTGTTGGAGTTGGTGTGGCCTCGTTGAAGGAGGTGAGTTACTGGGGACGGGCTTTCAGGTTCAGATGCTCAAGTGAGGTGCTCTCTCTCTCTCTCTCTCTTCTCTCTCTCTCTCTCTCTCCCTCTCTCTCTCTCTCTCTCTCTCTCTCTCTCTCTCTCTCCTGCTTGCTGATCCAGATGTAGAGTTCTCATCTACCTCTCCAGCACCATGTCTGCCTGCAAGCTGCCATGCTTCCCGCCAGGACATTAATGGACTAAACCTTTGAAACTGTAAACAAACCCCAATTTAATGCTTTCCTTTATAAGAGTTGCTTTGGTCATAGTGTCTCTTCACAGCAATAGAATATTGAGTAAGACAAAAGCTAATGTAAACATGTATTTAAAAAAATAATGACTGACTCTAACTTTATATACAAAGTCTATTCTTGTGCATCTTTCTGGGAAGAAGCTTACAGTTTTTATTAGCCTCTCTACAGAATTTACAATTTCAAAAAAAGTTTAAGAGCCATTGATACTGTTCTCAAATGGTTGTACCCCTTGGAAGCTCATCTGTTGAAATCCTACCCCAGAAGGAGATGATGTCAGGGGTTGGGGTGTCTGGGGACATGATAAAATCGTAAGGGCACACACCCAAATTGCATCCGTGCCCATCCAGCGAGAAACACAAAGAGAGCTCTCATCGCAGGAGCCAGGAAGTAGCTCCTCACCAGACACTGACTCTGCTGAAGGCCTTAACCTGAGACCTCTCCACCTCCAGAACGAAACAGAATAAACATCTGTCACCTACACATGCTCACCCACAGCCTGCTCTGTGGCTGCCCCTCAACAGACTCAGACCTTCCAGTCACATCTTATTAAAAAGACTGAAAACCTAAACATGATGCCCAGTTTACCAAAGTCACAGGGACAGTGATGGAGTTGTCTCGCAGCCTGGTAGCTCTTTCAAAATAGACTAGATTTAGAAGATCATTTTTAACCTTAATCCCACGCTCCAGTCTTATCTATTTAGGAATCTTTGTATTTGCCTTTTCTGAATTAACTCACTGAGTTGTGACTTTTACATCTTTCCCTCCAGACCCACCTAGATCTGCTCCTGATCCCCTGGCTGGGAATCCGCATTTTCACCAACTCTGTAATAAACAAGAAACCGACGATTCTTTTCCACACGGCTATTCGAGAGTCATGGGGCAGAGGCTGCTTCGCCTGAGCTTGCTAGTTTTGAGTGTGGACTTGAAGGGAAGCCAAGATGTGTCTCTTCTGAACTACATCTTCAGCTTTTCCTGGAAAACCAACTTGAGTTAAAATTACTTTGGCTTGGTTTTTGTCCAAAAGTGGACTTTTTTCCAGTAAAAGGTTTAATGTAAGTATTTTCTTAAAAATCTGCTTGAAATTTTGTCAATCTGATAGAGATAGGTATTTTTAAGCACTAGAAAATGTTTTGGGCTATAGAAGAGATCAAATTAGTTTGAAATAGCTGTCCAGAGTGTGTGTGTGTGTGTGTGTGTGTGTGTGTGTGTGTGTTATACTATGTGTGTATGTATGGTATGTGCATGTATGTATGCATGTGTGTGTTGTGTAGTACTTCTGTGATTATGATGTGTATGTATGGTATGTGATGTATGTGCGTTTGTGTGTGGTGAATGTGTGTGTTCTCTCTGTGTGTGGTATGTGTCACATATGGTGGACATACAGAGTTTGTATGGTGTGGTATATGTGTGTGTGTGGTGTTTGTATGGTATGGAGTGTGTTATTCTGTGTGTGGTATGTGTGTGTGTGTTTGTGTGGTGTCTATGGTGTGTGTGTGTGTGTGTGTGTGTGTTGTATGTGTGCAGTATGTGTGTATGGTGTCTGTGTTCTATGTGTGTGGTCTGTGTTTGTGGTATGTATTCATGGTGTGTTTGTGTGAGTGTGTGGTGTGTCTTATGGTGTGTGTATGTGGTTGTGTGTGCATATGTTTGTATGTGCTATGTGTGTGTGGTGTGTGTATGTGTATATGGTCTATGTAGTATGTGTATATGTGTCTATGGTGTGTGTGTGTGTGTGTCTGTGTCTGTGTGTGTGTGCTCTACCATGTAACACTTAGAAGAAAGCAGGTGTCAAACACACTAGTAGACTATATCATGGAGTTCATGGTCATTGTCTCCTTTTTGCTTCTCACTAGACTTCTCTGGATGCCTCTTAAACAACACAGATCAAACCAAATCAAAAAGTCTTCTTTGCTCACAGTTTGTTGGGATGCAAAGCAACCCCAAGTACGTTACCTCACATCATCCTCCCCCTCAGATGGGAAGTCCAAGTAGTGGACAGCACACAGACCATCTACCACACCCCCAGCCCCACCCCCACCCCCACCCCACTCTGGTCAGGCATTGCTCTAAAGATTTAGAAATTCAGGCACGGGGCACTAAATCCCTGAGTACTCTGTACAAGCATTGTCCATCACTTCACATGTGCCATAGTCCACAGCTGTCCAGTAGCATCTGCCCAGCTCTATGCAGTGCAGAGACAAAACTCTCCATACATTTATATTATTTTTTGTTTTAAACTAAAATCTCTGTTGATCTGAAAGTAATTTTCACTTGAATTCAAGCAAGGTTCTCTGTCCTGTCAACCCAGTTCTGACCCTGCCAGCTTCCACATCATACTCCAGGGTCAGTTCTGATGCCCAGGAGTGAATATGAGCCGGTCTCTCTCCAAGTGGCCAAAACCTGAGTGACAATTACGGCCTGTATGGGCAGTCAGCTGTGTTTCCCACTGAGGGGCAGACGGACTATTGCTGGGAGTGTGGATGTCCTGACTGGTTTTGTGTGTCAGCTTGACACAGCCTGGAGTTGTCACAGAGAAAGGAGCCCCCATTGTGGAAATGCCTCCGTGAGATCCAGCTGTAAGGCATTTTTCAATTAGTGATCAAGATGGGAGGGCCCATTGTGGGTGGTGCCATCCCTGGACTGGTAGTCCTAGGTTTGACAAGAAAGCAAGCTGAGCAAGCCAGGGGGAGCAAGCCAGTAAGCAGCACCCCTCCATGGCCTCTGCATCAAGGTTCCTGCCCTGTGTGAGTTCCTGTCCTGACTTCCTTTGATGATGAACAGCAATGTGGGAGTGTAAGCTGAATAAACCCTTTCTTCCCCAACTTGCTTCTTGGTCATGATGCTTTTTGCAGGGATAGAAACCTTGACTACGACAGTGGACCTTCCAGTTCAAGCCATGCCTAAGCAAAAGCCAGGCCCTTACCAGTTGTTGGGCTCCATAAGGCTTTTGCTGCCTAAAGCCAAATTTCTCTGATTATTGGGGTTGGGGGGGACACGAGAGCTGGAGAGGTGGTTCAGTGAGTAAAAGTGTATACTGCTCTTCCAGAGGACCTGACCTTGAATCCCAGAACCCACATCAAGCTTCTCACAGCCATGGGTAACGCTGACTCCAGGGGATCTGATAGATCTGGCCTCTGTGGGAAGGTACTGTAAATACATGGATAGATGGTTTACCTGAGGTAAATCCAAACACTACTCTTCTTAAACAAAAACCAAACAAAAGGTCGTAATAAAATAACTCCTAATGATCTGCTATCCTTGTAGCTCTCTGCTTTGTTCAGGCATCAACAGAGAGGCTTCCTCCTGCAGTAGATGGGAACAAATATGGAGAGCCACGAACAGACTTTATGCAGAGTGAGAGACCTCGGAATACTCAGCCCTGGATGGGAATGTCTCTGTCAAATCCCTGCCCTCGGGGCTCTGGGATCCCTACTGAAGAGGAAAAGAGCCAGAGGGGATGGAGGACCCCAGAACAAGGCTTTCTAAATCAATGTGATCACAGCTCCTACAAAGTCACAGAGACTGAGGCAGCATGCATGGGGCCTGTGTGGGTCTGCACCAGGTCCTCTGAGTATATATTATGGCTTCTGGTTTAGTGCTGTATGGGACCTCTGAACGTGTGAATGACTGAACACTGATTCTTGTGCCTTTTCTTGGGCTCTTTTCCTTCTGGTTGCTTGTTTTATTTTTGCCTGATTCGAGTGTGTTCATTTAATTTTATTATTAAAATATTTTGTTATGGGGAAAAAAGGACTTGGATGTAAATGGTCTTCACAGGCTCATGTGTGTTTTACTGGATCCTCCATTGGCAGCCCTGTTCTGAGAAAGTCAAGAGGTTTTAGGACTTGAAACCTAACTAGAGGAAACACATCAGTGAAGGATGGGTCGTGAGGTCTGAAGCTCAGCACCAATTCCTGGCCCATCTCTGCTCCCTGGTCACCAAGATGTGAGCCAGCCAGCCTTCTGATCCTGCTCCCACATCTTCAAACTACACCTGCCTGTGATTCCCTACCATGGTGAACCAACCCTTCAAACCGTGAGCCAAAATATATCCTTTCCTATGTTGCTATCGGACATTTGACTATATGTGGGTTATAGGGATGAGGACCCACGAACCGCCCAGAGCTTGGGCCTCTGGGCAAGGCAGACACGGGTAGTTGGACTGTGCGTATTCTCATGGAACCACCAGACTTTGAGAAGCTGCAGAAACCCACACAGCGGGTTCAGGTGAGTGTCGGTGACCAAACCCTAGAAAACCCAGAGTTTCAACAGCCCTCACCTTGAAAGTTCATTGACCTTGCGTTTTGCAGCACCCCCACCCCTCCTTCTTCACACAAGGCTGATCAACCGGTTCTTTACCTGGCCGAATACCTGGGATGGTCTGGGCAGAACCAGCATTCCAGGAAAGCTGCAGATGCCTCGAGCTGGAGTCAACAACAGCCCCATGACCTTTCCTCCTTCCGTGCTTTTAGGATCCCCCTCAGCCCCTCCCTACTTCCTCTTACTGAAGTGTTCAAAACCAAACGTTTTATGTTTCATTAAAGAGGCCTTGACACAGAACCTCCGTTTGCTTTGTTTGCTTGGTCTCGCTTCTCTTTCCCGCCCACTCTCTCTTTCAGGCTTGGGTTCTCCTCGACACCCCGAATTACTAGGTCCCGCAGGTCGGGACAGATGAGAAGAGGCAGTCCATGGTTTTAGCATTTATTGTAGAGAAGTAGAGAGAGGGAGAAGGTAGAAAAGCAGAGGCCGACCATGGCGACATGGAGTGGGGGAAGGGAATGGGGAGAGAGGGAACAAGGAAGCAAGAGAGAGAACAGGAGAGTAAGAGAGAAAGAGAAGAAAGACGGGAGGGGGCACCCCCCTTTTATAGTGGGTCGGCCTACCTGGCTGTTGCCAGGTAACCGTGGGGAGGAGCACACCTGGCTGTTGCCAGGTGACTGTGGGGGTGGAGTCCAGGAGTTTGGGACATTGATCTACATGACTGATTGCCACAGGATTATGGAGTTGAGGGCCTCGTGTCCGAAGCCTAGTGTCTGGGAGCATGGCCAACAACTCCATCCCTTGTAGAATTAATCTACGGGGTCTCCAGAAGTTAAGCCTCACTCAACCAGAACACAGACTGCCTTTCACAGTCCCACAACTGTTGTGTTGAAAAAGAGATACATAGGTAACTCTATGCAAGGAAATGCCTTAAAATGTAAAAACACTTTTTTAAAAGGCTTGATTGAAAATTTTAAATAGGGCCCGCAGAGATAGCTAAGCAGGTAAGAGCACTTCTTGCTCTTACAGAGGATCTGGACTTGATTCCCAGCACCCACAGGGTGGCTCAAAAACCCTCTCTTTACCTCAGTTCCAGGGCATCTGATGTGTTCTTCTGGCCTCTATGGGCACTAGGAACACGTGTTGCACAGATATACATGAAGGCAAAACGCTGATGTGCATAAAATATAGTTAAAATTTAAAATTTAAAAAATGAATTTTAAACATTTTAAAAAGTTTTCCCCCAACATTTTTATTCTCCCCCCAGCATTTTTATTAAGATTAATGTTGTATACTGCATCCTACCACACTCACTTCCCTTTTCTCTTAGGTCCACACCCTCCCACCCTCTCCTCCCTCCAAAAACAAGTCCATTTTGTGTTACCCATATACTCAATGGAGGATGGTCAAGCCCCTTAAAGAAAACCGAGTCCTTCCTTGACACACTCCCACCCCCACCAGAAGCCAGCAGTTGTGAAGAGCTATACTTCAGTTCAATAGCTTCCTGTCTGCACTGTTTCTTTGGGATGGGGGCGGGGGCAGAAACAGGTTGCTGCTGAAGCCTTCGGTGTTTCTTAGTCTCGGTATGCAGTCATCAGTGCATCACGATGGGCTTCAACACGTTTCCTACAGCAGCTTAGATCACAGGCATCAACATGGCTGCTGCCAGCAGCATGGATCACAGACACCAAATCAACACGTCCCCCGGAGGCAGCACTATGTTGATGTCCGTTTTAAAATGGACATCAGTACAGTTTTAATACAATGAGCAACTGGGATATGTGATGGTTTGGATATGTTTGGCCCAGGGAGTGGCACTACTAGGAGGCATGGCCTTGGAGGACTGTGTCATTGTGGGCGTGAACCTTAAAGACCCTCCTCCTAGCTGCCTGGAAGCCAGTCTTCTCCTGTTTGCCTTTGGAAGGAAATGTAGAAATGTCTGCCTAGATGCTGCCATCCCCCCACCTTGAGAATGGACTGAATCTCTGAACCTGTAAGATAGCCCAATTAAATGTTGTCCTTTATAAGAGCTGCCTTGGTCATGGTGTTTGTCCATAGCAGTAAAACCCTAACTAGGACCGGATACCTGTGCAGAAAAATTTACATATGCCCATAGGCCTTCACTTAGCCTGTTCTCATGGTGATCTACTCTGGACTGGGCTTGTGACTCAGGGCCCCAAGCAGAACAGTCTTAGTATAATAAACCTGCCTATGAGGGAGACATTTCTCCAGCTCTAGGCTATTCTTTCTGGATGGCCAGCCTGCCAGGAATCCTAGGAATAGTTTTAACAATATAGTCACTGTGAGCTACAGTACATTCGGTGCTATAGTTCTATAAGTTGTTCATTCTTCTAACTTTTATTTTTATTTTAAGTATATCCTTTTAAAATGTGCTATGCTGCCTCCTTTTTTACAATCATTTGTGTTGCCTTTAATATTTTAAAATTGTAATATTTTAAAACTACTTATGTATGTGTGTATGTGTATATATGTATGTATTTCTTTAGGTAATTTAACAAGTAAGTGAAATAGATGTGGTGAGCAAAATCTTTAAACTAGTATACGCACACACTCACACACACACACACACTATCTCTCAGTATTTGCACATGCACACATACACACACACACACACACACACACACACACACTATCTCTCTCTCTCAGTATTTGCACACACTGGGTAAGTGCTCTTCTACAGAGCCACATCTGCAATGATAGTTCCTTTACAAAGATTTGGGTGAAATTTCTCTATTACTTTGGCCTGCAATGACGTGGCTATAGAGATAACAGGCAGTAAGTTTGTTGGGATTTTGTTTTGTTTTGTTTTGTTTTTGACAGTAGAAAGACAGACTATTAGCACTTCTGATCTATGGATTTAAGAAATAAAATCTCAAGGTCTAACGCAATGGTTCTCAAGGGCTGTGACCTCTTTGGAGGTCAAATGACCATTTCGCAGGGGTTGCCCTGAGAAAACACAGATGTTTATATTACAATTCATAATCATAGCAAAATTAGTTATAAATTAGCAATAACAATAATTTTATGATTAGGGGTCATCATACCATAAGGAATTGTATTAAAGGATCGCAGCATTTGGAAGGCTGAGAACCACTGCTCTAACATATCTGAAGCACTAGAGTCAACAGAACCTAGATCACACATCTTTATTACCCACCCCCCAAAGAAATTTAGGATAGAGGATGAGAGTTAGCTTCCTGTGAAACTACACATTTACTTAAATATGCATTAGTTCCTACAGATTTAATTGGCTATGGTACAGGATGTGCATTCACGTGCTATCCCTACAAAGGGCAACTAACAAGCCTGAACTGAGCTTTTGCTTGAGAACTCCAAAGGTAAGCAAGATGTACAAGACCTCCCATCCTGGCTTCTACATCAGTAGCTTAGAAGACATCCCTGAAAGGGGCCAGAAAGATTTTAAGAGCCAGAATATCAGGAAGTGTGCTATGAGAGTCTCTCCCAGAAATGGCTACATAAGCAAGACAACGATCATGGCAATATCAATAGACATGTTAATGCGGAAGGCGGGCATTTTGCAGGGTCCCACCCCTAGACATAGAACTATAGGCAACTAATGACTTCCGGGAAGGGAGTTAGCCTCTCCCAGGAGGGAGCTTCCTTACTAGTTGTTCAATGCAGTGATCAGCCTTGAAACCATATAAGCACACCAACAAAAGCAGACTTGGCAGACTGAATGTATGTGTGTGTGTCTACATGTATGTGTGTTGCATATATGTAACAATAATGTTCAAAGAAAAATAGGCTATCAACTCAAGTGAGGACATATATACATGTGAGGGTCCCAAGGAAGATATCAGGGAAGGGCTGGAAGGAGAGAAGAGATGGGGTAAAGCTGATAGAACTTAATTTTAATTAAAATATAGAAATGAAACTCCCTGCAATGGTAAGAGTGGTTTTCTGTGCCAGGACTATGCAACCAATTTGGCTTATTCAAGTTCCTACTTTCCTTTTGGAGTCTAAATCCTGGCTGCAGCAGGTGGGGTGCACAATAGCCCAATGGCACCCGTGGCCTTGGTCTCTAATAGGTTTCCTAGACCACGCACTTCCCATTGTCCCCCCTCATAGGTTGGATTGTGTTCCAGTCTCTACTAGGAGAAGTCTTCTTGGAGACTGTATCTGAGGCCTGAGACTTCAACCTTAAGTCTTTTCTCCTGTTCTGCAGTTTTACTTTGTATTCTTTTTTTTTTTTTTTTGATTTATTGAGTCCCAGAAAATGAGAGGGATCTTGTGGATCCCCAGTACCCAGGGCTTTCCCTGGTCTAAAATCTTGACTTAGCAGCTGACTTGCATTTTATTCCCTGCAGACCAGGTGGGTGAACTTTTCCTCTTTTGTTTTACCTTAAAATTAGCGATCCTAACAACCTCTCACTTAAACAGGAATCGTTAATCAAGGATAATTTCCCCAGCAGATTTGACTTTAAAATAGATCAAGCCATCCGTAAGTCTCCATTTGTCATTGTCCTGGTTTTCAAGGCTGTGCTCAGCAGTCCCTGTCTTGTCACGACACAACATTTTCCCTTTTCCAGCCTTTGGGCCAATAGCATAGAAAGAGCCTCCTCCAGCCTCCCTCAAGCAAAGGTTCATAGTAACAGTCTCTGAGCCCCATGATTCTACCTCCAAAGAGTCTTCTAACAACATACGTCTGTTTCTTAAGCATTACAGTTTTGACTCTGTCCCAGCCATGGAAGACAGTCTGTGGGTGACATGGACTCCTAGCTAGACCACAAGTAGCATAACAAGTCCAAGCCTAGTTGCTCAAGACTGGTATAAAGGAAGGTAAGGGAATTAGTTAGACCTTTCCTCAAGTCGGGAAAAGCTAGGTAGACCTTCTGACCAGCTGCCCACAGTACAGCTGCCTCAAAATTCAATAGGCAAAATCCAGTGAGACTGAATCTTCTTAGAACTGAGGGAAAACCAGGAATGTTCCTCCTGAGCTATGCCTACCCTCTTAAAATTCATGAAATGATAGTAAAAGGCTCTCTGCCTGTATGCAATCCACATTTTAGAATATGGTGCCCAGTTCCACCCCCTCACCTCACAAAGACAAACCAGCTCCTTTAATCTTGACTCTCTGCACCCTCTGATGCTTGCAGGTTTTATCTAACTAACTTCCAAATTCTTAAAGAAAATGTTACAGTTATATTAAAGTTACAGTATATCTTGTAGAGACCAAGTAGCTGATAGATGGAAATGATATAAGATGATAGACAGACAGACAGGCGTAGACATAAATAGAGTCATAATACTATCATGGTCTCTGGTTTTGAATTTTTTCAGTTTTGTATTCAATAATTATTTGAGTGATCTGGATGTTAAAATTGGCAATGTAACTTGAGAAAAATGTCTTAAATTTTTGAGCACAATAAATCTCAGGAAGCGTCCTGGAGTGGACTAAAGGTGTGCTTTTAACTTGTTTGGACTAGGAAGGAGTGACAGACATCCTGTCATATCTCACCATTAAGTACTAGTATCAGCTGCTTTGGGAACTGGTGTCCAGTCCCAATTTTCTCCCCTGTAATTCACCCACTGTTTTCTGAAGTTCCGCCCCAGAGCCTTTTAGAGGAGTCTTAATATAAAGAAGACACATCTGATGGGTGATCCCACAGTCCCCATTCTGGAGGTTAGCATAAATGCTTGAGGCTGCAGTCATTCCTGGCCGTTAACTGTTTTCAGTGTTTGTAGCCATTTTTACAGTTACTAATAGGCCTCAGTCCCCATCTTGCCTTGCAGTGTAACTGCTCAAACATGTTTTGGTCAAGTTGCTTAAAACTCAAAGAGAAATAGCAACTGGTGGCATCCCTCACCTTGATATTAGTGATATGTGTGTTAAAACCAGGCATGCATGTGAAAATGTCCATTGAGACCAATTGCCCCCCAAAAGATATATATTTTGCATTAAATGCCATTCAGCTTTCTACTTACCGAAAGAAATTTCAAATTCTCTAGAAAAGCTATTTTTCTCCTTCTTGACCTGATTATCATAATTCAATCCATAGAGGAGGAACCAGGTGAGAATATATTAACATTTCAATTTGGTTCAAAATAACTTAATACATTATTTTCTACTTTCCTTTGTGTGTCGTGGTTCCCATCCCCTATATTCAATCCCTTTGCAAATAAAGTAGTTAAATCTTATGTACTCTGTAATTCTAATTACTACTTAATCTTCTGAAAAGACACACAGTGACCGAATTCTTGCTTTACTATGAATTGGGTAGAGAACAACAAGGCCCTTGGGCTGAACTCTGCTAAAACTGGCTGCCCTTCCAGGAATGAAAGAGCAGAGCGCACTGTTGGACTGGCACACCAACTGAGTCAGAGAAACATTTCACATCTAAATAGCTGAGCGTGTGACCAAAGAAAGCATACACGTCAGAACAATTTTAAAAATATATCATGGATCTGATGTTGGTCAATTCATATTTCTGCCACACTTGAGTCATGGATGAAAAACATAAATAAATGATCAGTCTTTCCAGGTGTGTTTTAAGACTGATAAATCGTTGTGCATCTGAGGATAACGATGCCACACAGTTGCAATAACCAGCTGACGAAGAGTTCATTGAGGTTAGCGAACTCCATTCATTTTAACTTCCTTTTCCACAGAAATTCAATCTGTACAAAATGTTCTTCTGTTCTTTGAAACCAGTCCAGGAATTTATTTTAAAAAAAAATCTCCTGATAACCTTTGACCTCATCTGTTTTCGTTCCCTGAGTGAGAACAAGCTACCTGTACACACCCAACTCTAGAATAAGCTGGAGTTGTAGCATGGGGGCGAGAGTTGGCCTAGAGTGAGATCTGGGCTTCGATCTCCAGAACTAGGGAGAGGTGGGGAAACCTCCAGATAAAAACCCCTTTCCTATGCATAGGAAGGGCTTCCCTGTGCTTTCTGGACAGGAACAGGACAGGGTTATCATAATAGCACATCTCTTTTAGTTCTGTAATTTTTTTTTCCTTTAAGAAAAAGTATTCTTCTTCAAAAGGAACTGATTGGTTTCCAGCATCATCCATAGCTGCAGATCGCACAGCAGGATCCACAGCTGTGGGCTGCAACAGGATTTCATTAACAGAAAGGAAAATCGGAGCTATCGAAAGAGAGAAGAGGAACCCAATATTCTCTGACGTTTGTGAAATTCAAAGTACAATGTTGCTCTGAGTGTGTGGCCTTGTGAATGACGAGGCGATCGATACAAGATGAACTGAATATCGAGAAATCTGAGCTGAAGGAAACCCAAGGGAGCCAACCAAATGGAGTAAAAAATAAAATTGCAAAGAGACTTTAGTACACTAACAACTCAAGTCAAATGATGAATGCCCGGGCGTAAATTGCATAAAACTTTTATTTATTAGCAGTGTATTCTTCTACACTTCAAAATAGAACAAAATATCTTCTGGACGATAAACTATTCATAACAAAATACATGGCAAACCATTTTTTATTATAAGTGGAGAATCTCTTTGCTATATAATCTCTATAATATATACATCCCCTTCTTGGTGTGCCTTATGTATGCACATGTGTAGAAATAAGCTTAAGACATACACATGTAGATACATATGACATATATACACACACACATAATTATGGAAATTTTACAGTAGTCAACTTTACAATCATTTTAGTAGCTGCGCTCATTAGTGTTCATAGAACAACTAAAGACGATAATACAGTTCTCTTCCCCCACAGCTCAAATGTCACCTCAATTACTTTACAATGATAATCTGAAAGAAATAGTATTCTCTTCCTATACAATGAACCAACTTTCAAAAAATAACGACTCATAATAAAATATTTTAGTTTTTCAACTTTGGAAAAAATAAACAGTTTAATTCCTCTTTATGTTTTTGATTCTTAAAGCATATAATTCAATTTTCCATCAGGTGAGTGCAATTATTTGGTACTGCAGCTCTGGGAACTTATGATAACAAACCTGAGTCAAACTCCATTCCAATGCCATCTGAGAAGGGCAAAAACATAAACAAGGTGTCTTCCTGAAGCATACACAATCGTCTGAAGATAGCCCCTCCTAATAAATACAGTATAAATAATTCAACAGTTGGAATAAAGCACTCTGTATGAATCCATTTAACTAGCCCTTGCCCATTCTCAAGCTGCCTGGAAGAGAATCAGTATCTAAGGATCTCTGTCTCAAATAGACTAGAAGCCAAAGGCTTCCGGAAGTGCAGATATGGAATCGCATGTCAAATGGCTGGGCGGTACCCTAGGGGGCGTGGCCCTAGGAGGGGGCGTGGTCCTTTCAGCTGTTCCAGACAGGCCAGTGTGTACTGCAGGGGTCTGGAGGGTGCTTCCATTCAAATGTCCCCTTGAGTGCACAGATCTACTTAGCAGCGATTTCTTCAATTTATTCCTTCATTGCTTTAAAACTGACATCTGACCATGCAGGCTGGTAGTGCAATAACCACCCTGTACCAAGAACAGAATGTTCTGAGCTATCAACCCCTTTGAAGTGCTTTTTGGTCTTTAACAACATTATTGTACATTTACTGTGTTCTTTCGAACCATAGACACGGGTCTTAAAATTCCTTCCTTCCTTTGCATATTTACAAGAAGGTATAAGCGAAATAAATGATTTAAGGCATTTTGTTTTTTTTTTAAAGCACACGTGAGACAAGGAAAGAAATAAAAGCATTGGAATGTTCTGTTATTTCACAGAGGGAGAAAATCGTGCTTTAAGGAGAAACGCCCATTATTTCTGATCTTAAAAATGTTTAAGTTCTTTAAAAAAAAAAAAAAAACTCCTACTTAAAAGGCTCAAGAACAAAAACAAAGGGGCAATTTTTTTTTTCTAAATGAAACTCAAACAACCCCACTCTTGGTAGAGATAAATTTGGATGAACTATAGTTCGGTCAGGCTTCAGCAGAGACTGGCCTGATCTACTGAATTCATAGGAGAGCATTAAAATCACATCTAAAAATTCTCTCCCTCATTTTCATTATTAAATACATACTCACTGTAGACATACTAAAGCTAAACAAATTTAAAATACAAATGTTTTTGGTAGCAAACAGCAGGAAAATCTAAATCAAAATATAGTGTAGCTTTTACATAATTTTATATATTTATAAAATTATCAAAATAGTCTTTTATAAAGTTCATGATACATATATAATGTAACACTGTACATGTAAATGCAGTTACAAATGCATTACTGAAATACATTAAAAATAACCCTTTAAAATACCAAATTTAACATTAAAACTGTCCTTACAAGTATGGACAGCTCCATAAAGATCATTCCAGTGCATGTATAGTAGTCGTTAGCCAGTGCTCTGGTCTCAAGTCTCTCAACAGTGCTGTTCACACTCTAATTTAAGGATAAGAAGGCAGGGACATCCTCCGGGCAAGCAGCTGTTTTCTTCCACATTGTGCATCCAGATGTCTAAGATGGGAACTGTCTTCGATGGCGTGGCAAGGCCTTAGTAAGGAACATATTCAGACTGAAGGGACTGTGTGGGGAGAGACATAAACTGAGGTTAAACTCCATCACATGTAAACCCGTCAGACAGCCGCCTCCTTCCACACGAGGCAGTCCAGGAGTGTCATATAAAAGACGCACACAGCAAGCTAAGGAAGCCAGTGACAGGGAAAGAAAGCTGTTACAAAGAAAGCAAGACATTTGGTTAGGTAAAGTGATTGCTAGAAAAATTGACGCTTCAAAAGATTTAAAAATGTTTAAGCATGATTCCATTCGAGAACTAATCGAAAGTAAAGATGTAGCATCAATTTGATTCTTGAGCCTTATTGTAGTAATACTATTAACACACAAAAAACATTAAATGATAATTATAACTAATTGAGAGCTGTTAGAACAAACTTTGGATTTTTTTATTTTACCTAATTAATACACATAAGGAGCATGTTAATGTTCCTCACCCAGAGTGCAGAGCCACTTAAATACAGTTCTCAAGGATGCTTGGGTTTAGTAAATACCTTATACGTCCTTTCCACTAAGGGAACACAAGGTACAACTAACTAGCATTGGAATCTGATCTGAGGATTCAACAGCATGGAGAGCACAAGAGTCGTATAACAATGTTAGAGCCGGTAAGCACGAAGGAAGAACACAGATCCTTCCACACTGAGGTGGACAGACACTCTGACAAAAGAGGAGTCAGAGTTGCATGCATCAGAATGCCCGAATGTCGGACACAAACCAGGAAAAGAGCAAACGCAGCAGAAAGTTTGCCGGAGTTACTGTGGAGTAGCATGTAATAATTGCACAGAGGGATACAGATTAGTTCTAAGCATTAGCAATTCTTTGCACGGTTCCTCTCATCAGACACCTAGAGCAACAAAGGCTTCTTGCTTCTCTACAATGTACTTTCTTTTTTCAATTATTTTCAAACCAATCTGCAGTATTTTGTTAACAATACTATGACATTATAACTATAATTATACTATAACCTTATAAATAACAGGGTGTGTTTTATTTAGAGATTTTACTAATTTCCTAACTGGTCCATTTTGGTTGTGATACAGCCATTAGACACACACACACACACATACACTCACGCTTTCCAAAGAACTTATGAAAACATAAAACTATCTGCTCAGCTTCAAAGTCCCAGGAAACTGTATGCCCTATTAACAGCCCTTCATAAGTATTTTAACCCAAGTTAGCAGTTTACTGAGCAATGCTCACAGTGTAAAATTAACATTGTGTATCATTAACAAAGGACTGGAGAAAGAGATGGGGGTCTCTGGGCTAAATGAAGTTCGATATCAAGAAAACTTTGAAAAGGGGAAAGGGTTTTCACAAGTTAGCGTTCTTGGCTGGGGTTGTGATTTACAGTAAAGCTTTGAAAGAGAAGGGAGATGATAAGAATTGATATAATATAATATAAATAGTGATCTCACAAAGGGAATGTCCTGTGGAGTGGGCTAATGCTATCACACCCTCAGTCCATAGGACAGCAGTTGCTATATCAGTCATTATTGCCCTAGCTGCTTTTCCCCTGATTTCTCCTGAAGTCTGGAAAACAAGTCTTAGGCACAGCCAGTGAAGTCTCTCCCTGTCAGCAAGGACATCACACCGGTGATTACAGATGTGCCGTGCCTTCCAGAACGTTCAACTTGTGCTTTTGTTCTGACTAGAAAAGTTGCACACGCTCTAACAGAACTCAGAAGTTCCTTAAACAGCTTGTAACTTTACAACAACAAAGCTTTGTTTGCGAGCAGCTCCTAGAGCCTGGGGCCTTCGTTAGTTCCCAGTCAGCCCAGGATGTGGCTGGCAAACAGCTGCCAGTTAACTGAAACTCTCTTCAAGGATTCTGACACGGGCATCCATGTATCTTGTAAATCTACGCGTGTGCTGATAGTTTTCATCTCCTAACTCCCTGCAGTCCCTGAACTGGAAAGCAGAAAAGGTTTAGAATACCTTCAGCTTCTGTTACTTACAGGAACATGTATTCGTCGGTCTCCCCACCAAAGCTTTTGCTTTTGCATAGCCAAGTCCACAAACCCCGGGATTCAGTCCTGCTCCAAAAACAGTTCAAGCACAAAGCGATTCCTCCTGCTTTGTGCCTTCTCTTCTACTCTGCTTGCTTTCTTGCGTTACTGAAAGGGCTCTGCAGATCTTTGCAAACAATTCTGGCCAGAGCAGGACCCTTTGTCCTGCCAATTCATTTGTTTGGCAAACAATTATAGATAAATTATGCAGTGCGGGATGAAGATGCAATACTGAGACTCTTGGGACAAATCACACCCCCCACGGCTTCTTTATCAGGAAAGTTAAAATAAAAGATCTGTAAAAATGAGCTTAGCAAACTATTGCAACTTCAGTATTTCGTAAAATATTAACTTCCTTTTTAGTCTCAGTCTAAAAGTAAAACCTTTTAATGGAAAAGACCAAAGGGAAAGAGAAACACCAGAGTCTGTGACATCTGCTGACTTCAAGACATCACAACGAACAGAACATTTGCCTCTCCAGGAGGTACAGTGCATGGTGACAGAAACAACAGCTTCCAAAGCATTGTGTGCCTGCATGGTGAGGTTAGGTCCAGGGGCATTCTGGGCCACCTGGACTCAGCCACGGAGACTGGAAGCATCAGTATACTTACTGCGTGTGGATTCTCAGCACAAATGCTAGATAGATGCCTACGTCTCCTTAGCTACTTGTTCAACTAAATGCTTTGGGCTCCTTGCACAGACACCTGCAGGACTACCGACTGTACAGAACGTTTTCCAACTGTATATGTCAGAGAAGTACAGTTTGAACTCCGAAGGCTTCACAATCTACAACTGACCATTCATAAGCCAAAAGTCCCTCCGTCCCCAGTGACTTTATATGACAGGTACAGTCAACATACGGGCACAAAAACAGACAACAAATACATGTCGGGCACAGTTTACACACTTTGTATGTGCTCACTCACTAAATACTTCCTGCTGCCATTTCACAGATGAGGAAATTGAGGCACCTAGCACAGATTACTCAGCCAGAAAATGAAGGAGTCTAGGTCCTATAGAATAGAATAGAAACACAAACATGGGTCATCTGCCTAGCTCCTCAAGGAACTCCAAGCATTTGTCCTATAATAACTACAAATTCCATTTCACAGGCCCTTTCACCCTGTGAACAAAAGTATATGAATTACAAAACAGATGTTATATGGATTATATTAAAGGAGACAGTACATTTTAAAATTATTTTTCATCAGAACCAAATTTTATAAAAGTTTGTTATAAGAACACCTACATAGCCAGATGCGATGGCACACGCCTTTAATCTCAGCACTAGGGAGGCAGAGGCAGGAGAATCTCTGTAAATTAGAGATCATTCTGATCTACACAATGAGGTCTAGAACAGCCAGGACTGCACACAGAGACCCTGTCTCAAAACCAACAACAACAACAACAAATCTACACTTGGAGTATTCTTGTTAAATAATGTTTTAATTCTGCTTGGACAGTGAGGTTTTGTTTTGTTTTGTTTTGTTTTAATGTTCCCATGTGCCAATGTCTCTAAGATAAATAAAGACAATGGCAGAGATGTAATCGCAGTCTCCCTTTGATCAATAAGTTCCACGGGAATCTCAGACTAGATCAAATCTCTTAGGAATATATGGCATTATTATAGTATGAATACCATAAAAGAATGCAGAAATATCTGACCTGGGAAGCAAGGGTGAAATTCATTGCCTGACACAAGTTTTATGTCAAAATACAAACTTCCATCATGAAGTGGCATTCCCTGAAAGCGGGATGACTTAACAGAAAACAAAGTGTTAGGTAAGAAGGTCAGGACTGCTTGTTCCGTTCTGGATACTCTGCTAATCTGTTTTGGCAGATGTATATCATAACTTTAAAACTTTAGCTCTTCTGGGGGTGTTTCTTTCTTAAACAGCCCTGGAAGTGTCTCGTAATTACAGACAACACATACAGTACAGCCGTTCAGTAAATACAGTCATAAGCTGCTTGTCAAAAACAACAGATGAGAGAGGATGACAGATTAACATCCTGACAGCAGAACGGTAAAGAGGTAGCTTCTGTTCAATTAATTTGTATTAAAGCTTTCAGGTTGGCACCCTGGGAAGCCAGAGCCCTTTCTGCAACTATGCGACCATTTGCTACACTGGATTTCTATTTTATTTCTTTGTTTCCCCAAGTCTCTTAAGAAAGAAACACATGGTCTGCTTGTTATCCCCAGTGTGAATTCTAACTATAGAGGCAAAATGCACCAAAGAAGAAAAAGTTTATTTTTAACACTAGGTAATTAAGAAAACTATGTATTTGATAATGTGAGTTTTTATTTATACCCTTGCATCCAAGGTATTGAAGAACAAGCGAACACTGGGAGAATTTTAATGCACAACTCTCTTTATGTCCTTACCTTATACGCCTCTCATGTCTCTGTAATGGCTTGAGGCTTTCTGCCCTGCCTAAGAATTAACACACAAAATGTGCACACTGAGACATATTCCCACAAAGGAGGCTTCTCAACACCTCAAAGAATTCACTTCTAGTGACAGAATGCAAACGTCCACTAGAGACAGCGTTATGGTCAACACCACAGCCTAAAGCACCGTGATAAAGGCGGCCTTGAGAATGGTCTGTGTGGTCTCTCGTACCCTCCATGTATTCCAGGTGCACCAAGATGAAACAAGACAATCCTGGTTAATTAAAACATGATGTAAAATATTCTTTTACCTTCCTACATGGCTTTTAATAGACTCTTTTTTTCCCCCTTGGGGAATTTAATATAGGCTTTTCAGCAATCACAAAGAGCTCAATTGTTAGATGACAGATTGTTGACACCCTCCCTGACTCAGTCAACCATTACTTGAGTGTTTTCAGTTCATCCGAACACCAAAATTATATTGATGTCAGCTTGTTTTAAATTTATTTTCTATTATAGTTAAAGCCATATTCCTTTTTTAAAAAAAATAGACAACTTCCAGATTATTGTATACTAATGTTAAAACTGAAAACTTCGTTTTCTTTTGATTCTGCCCACACCAGCAAGGCTAACAGGGGTGTATGGGCTCACTGGCTCATTTGCTTAACATGAGCACAGATATAGTATCCAACTTCTAGTTCAATGCTACTTATTAGGCACTTCTGCTTCTGTGGAGCCTTGGGAAACAAAAGATGCGCTGAGCAGCTTAAAAGCCAGCAGAAGAAGGAAAACTCTGATACCTGACTGCATGAGTGACAGGTGTGTGAACTGTGGTGCGAGTCAAGGGGCAAAAGGCTTTCTACCTGGATGGGTCCCAGATGTGCTATCCAAAGGACTCGTTTCAGCAGGCCTGGGAATATAAAGCCAAGCAGAGAAAAGAAAAACCACAGAGTGAATGAACACCATGTGCCCAGCTTCAGGCTCAAGCAGGGCATAGGTACTGAATGCCAGGATGCCAGCCAAGTACAGCTGCTGAGTGGGAGGCGTACAAGGCACAGGGATGATGGCGAAGGGCCTTGAATGGCAAGCCAAGAGATCAGGAGTCCGCCCTGTAGACAGGGCACAACCCCTGTACAAAGGCAAATAATACGACTTGATCAACTCTAAGAAACAAATACGGACAACAGTGTATGAGAAATTAAAGGCAGGTGGCGCCAGCGACAGGGAGAGAGTACAGAGGGGCTACTGTTTAATAGCTCACAAACACCACGATGGGACCCAGAGGCAGCTGTGGCAGACCCAAGGCCTCCTAAGGAATGTGTTATCTGTGCAAGGACGCACTTCGCACGAGAACGCATTCTGTATGTGAGAGGGGTTGCAATAGAAATAAGTCTTGTGCATTAATAAAGAGTCTGGGGAATAGGAAGTGAGAGAGAATTCCAAAATTCTGAAAGAAAGAAATGACCTTGCCAGTATTTAAAACTATAAAAATATATAATAAGTAAACTACAATAAATAGGTAAACCTATCCGAAAGTTAGATGTCATGTTTTTCTGCCCAATATGTCTGCCTCACCTCAGGTTTACCAAACAATTCCGTAGAGATTGGGGGAGGGGGGCACGAGATAGTGGCTCTATACAGGAGAGGAGTGACGTAGGCCAAACGGGCAAAGCAGGGTGGCTTCTGAGAAGGCCGTGATTGCTATAGTCACGGGAGAGTTTGAGAGGCAGAGGAAAGGAGGAGGATTGAGTAGGCTGGGAACACAGCTTGTAAGGAATGGCAGAGGGTGGAGCAGGAGGTGTTCGAGGACACGAGGAACTGCCTGACAGCATCGGGAGACTGATGCTCACAATCGGAGGGCAGTGGGCTTTAAAGGTTGATTGGATAAGCTCCAAAGACCCTAAAATGGGGAGCCGCAGATGTAACCCCCGAGATGGACCAGCGAGCTACGCTCCGAATGACCTCCTCCATGGATAAATATTAAATATTTGTAATATAAGGAAGAAAGCGAAACCATGGCAGGACTCAAAGCAAGATCAACACATCCTTGTGACCTGGAACGGGTCCAAGCCTCAGTGGTAGGCCACTGAGTGCAGAGTTGGAGACAAGCAGAGGTGGCCAGCTGTTCTGTGCTCAAGGACATACAGGCCAAAAGGACACACAAGGACTCCAGGCTTGGGGCCAAGACTGGCTCAGGCTCTCCCAGCTGTGAAAGGCGGCTGCAGAAGCCATGGCCACCGTCCTCAGACCAGGGCTCATTCACAGGCACATCCACATGGCCACCGTCCTCAGACCAGGGCTCACTCACAGGCACATCCACATGGCCACCGTCCTCAGACCAGGGCTCATTCACAGGCACATCCACATGGCCACTGTCCTCAGACCAGGGGTCACTCACAGGCACATCCACATGGCCACCGCCCTCAGACCAGGGCTCATTCACAGGCACATCCACATGGCCACCGTCCTCAGACCAGGGCTCATTCACAGGCACATCTATGCCTGGGCCCAGCTCACCAAGACAGGAGCCTGGAGTCATGCAGACCTGTTTCTAAACTGAAAGACCCCAGGAATCAGCAGAACCCACAGAAAAGATAAATTAGTCAAGGGGATGGATAGGTTAGTCACCCCCACTGCATATCAAAACATTGGATGCCATAAGCAGGCACAGTTCTTACATAAATTAAATAAAATGAAAGTTCAGAAAAGAATCATAAAGGAGAAGCAAAACAGACAAGCAATGAAAACCTCCCATGTGGTGGGACAGGGGTGGGGTTGGGGGAAGGCTTAGTGAACAACGTGTCTGTCAAACATCAGGATCTGAACGCAGATCCCTACCCCACGGCTCAGTGTTGTTCCCCTGACAGGGATACACGTTGTTTTCTCCGAGACCTATAGTTCCACACAGGCATCGCCTGGCTCAGCTAATCTCCAGCCTTCATTCCTGACCCTTCTCTCACTATTTCCCACTGCCACCCTCCTCTTAAAATACCCACTTCCCAATTTAAGACTGTTGCAAACGACTACACTGTGAGATGGTTTCTCTTTTGCTTTACAATTCATTGCCTTCTATGGCACATCTAGGCTTAGACTCCTGACAGCCACTGCTGTTTGGTTTCCTCGTGCGCTGATGGTTTTTGTAGTTATGGAGAATTTTCAGCTGTTAATTCTTTAGATACTTCTTTTCTGCTTTCCTCTTACTTCCCCCCTAAACTTTGGAGAGGAGCAGGTAAAACCTCCCATCCACTGTGGAGGCACCTGCTAAAAGTCCCTGGTGCAGAAGGGAAGTGAACTCAGGGCATTTATGCTGACAGGCCGATGTATCCTCAGTATTTCTGACCTTCTGTTTTATATTCTAGTCCTGAGCTCTAACTAATGCGGTGATTGAGTTCCTCTTCTGTTTCCCAGGTATTAATTGTGTTTATGGTATGTGCTACCTATTTATGGCGTCTGATTCGACGATTTCAATGACCTCGTCTAGCATCTCTGATTTCTTTGTTGTTACAGCCATCTGTCTGAATCTGGGTTTTCCTGTTTGGGTGGTGAGGTTTCTCGTTTCTCATCCTATGAGTTTCTCGTTCTACGACCTGTTCCTCGAGTGTCTCTGCTGCTCAGCCTCTCTCAGGCTTTGCATTTCCTCTTAGGAGACTTCAGGTCTCAGGTATGGCCTTGTCAGTTCTCTCTGACACCTTCCTTGTAAGATCTAGCATTCTAGTTGGCAAGTTCACTCTGAATGTGAGGGTGTGTGTGTGTGTGTGTGTGTGTGTGTGTGTGTGTGTGTAAGCATTCATCTGTGTGTAGACCAGGGGCTGATGTTTGGTGTCTTCCTCATTCTCCACCTTCTCTTTTGAGCCAGGGCTTCTTACTGATGAGACCCTCTCTGTTTTGACAAGACTGACTAGAGTGGTCTGAAAGCTCCAGAGATCCTCCTCTCTCTGCCTCCCCAGTGCTTGGGTTACAGTGCACCCGGTTTAAATGTGGGGAAGTCTAAGCCTAGATGTGCTACAGAAAGCAATGAATTGTAAAGCAAAAGAAAAATCATCTCACAGTGCAGTTCTTTGCAACAGTCTTCTTTGTCTACATATAAAAGATAGTAACTTTCTTGTATTCCTTGCTCCTAAAATCTGGATAAAATAAAAAATAAATGCAGCATTAATGTCATACTCCTTTCTATTGACCTAACAATATTGTGATTATTATGTAAGGAAAAGGGATACAGCCAGGTCTAGTGTCTCAGACCTGTAATCTCTGCTACTATAGAGGGTCCCAAGTTCAAGGAGGGGCTGGTTGGGCTACAGAGCAAACTCAGGCTAGCCTCCTCAGCAACTTAGCAATACAACTAACTCAATGAGAGAGCACTTGTCTAGCATGAGTCGGGCTCTAGAACATTCCTCTATACCAGAAGGGCAAACAGAAAGAAGATGAAAAAAATGAGCAAGTAAATTTAAGTTCAATAATAAAGGTAATTAAGAGACCACCTCAATGCTATACTTTTTTTTTTGTAGCAACTTTGCTACTTGCTGCAAATCTTGTATTTGAAATGTGCTTTCAAGCAGAGAGATAAAAATAGCTGTCGGGCTTTATGCAGAAAGTTAATGTAAACCACTATTTAACATTGGAGACTTAAATTACAGCTAGGTACATCTGCAAACACTGCATAAGCGGCTATATGCAAATGTAAAAGCGGCATCTGCAACTTGCTGACCTTGAAACAATGGGATACTTTCCCAAGCCCAGATCCCTGGGGTGGGGGCCCTCAAGAGCTGCAGGGTCTCAGGATGGAATGCCAATGCTTTAATGCTCAAATTACTGTTCTAGCTCTTTCTAGTGTCTCCATATCTCTTGGCTGAGAGAATCAGCATCAAATTTACAGCAAGGTCAGAGCAAAGAGGAAGAGTTAAAAAAAAAAAAAGGAATCACAGCAATTCAGAAAGAATAAAAGTTAAGAAATGTAGCATCATCTTCACTATTAAATGCACTAACATCCAACTGACCGAACATGAATTCAGAATATTTAACACACCTTTAGTTCGTCATGTATTATGTTAGTAAACTGCTCACAACGATTCAGTGACTAAATATCATATTAAAGTGAGGAGAGAGCCATTATTTTCAAAACAGAGTGTGGGCATCCAGCTGAAATCAGGAAAATCTACTACTGAATCTCCACACTACTGAAAGGTAGGAGTATTTTATTGGAAGCAGACGGCCACTGAGTCAACCAATAACCTGTGTATTATTGTCATCACTATGTTCCAAATTAACAGCAAAATGTGCTTTAACATATTTACCAATTACTCAGTGGCTTTTCACCACACTACTTTTGTACAAGGATAAAATCAGTAATTTTATATCATCCCAAGCCCTACGTTTTATGCCCCAATTACTTCTAGAGTATATCTATATTCTGCATGGTGGTAGAGCACAGAACCTAATGATACACTAGCTGCTCAGATTGCTGATCCAGAGTCTTCACAACAAAGGGCCGCCCAACCCAGCTCAGTGGAGGATGGGAGCAGAGAGCCATGTTCTAGTCAAACAACACGGCATGAGAAAGTCCAGAGAGGCCAGGCATGTGCCCGCCATCCCAACCCTTGAGAAGCTAAAGCAGAAAACCCAAAGTTTGAGGTTAGGCTAGACTGCATAAGTAAGACTTGGTGTTGGGGGCTGGAGGGGGTGCGAAGAAAAGAAGAGGAGAGGAGGAGGGAGGAGATGGGGAGGAAGATGAGGAGGAGGAGGAGCAGCCAGTGGAGGCAGAGGAAGCAGCAGCAATGGTGGCTAAATAAAAATGGCAGCCCTTTCAATTCGACTTCCAACTTTAAACCAAGCAGGGTTTTCAACTTTTCATTATTGTGTCTACCTGAGCAACAGGTTAAAAATCTTGAAATTCAAGAAGCTCATGAAATGTCCATATAAAGGAAATTCAAATGGACAATAAATATTGATGCTCAATGCATAGAGAAGCAAAACTTTGTGTCAATAAAAGCAAAGTACTAAATACCGCGGATAGGCGTCCACGCCAAAAGGGCAGCACTGCGTGAAGTTAGTTTATTGAGAAGAGCTTCGCAAAGGAGCGGAAGGGGAACAGACATCTTTAAAGAAGAGAAATTGGTGAAGAGAGCGAAGCCAGGAGTGGGTGAGCACGGATGCAGAGGCCACAGTGTCTAGGGACAGCACTGGGTAAGTGACTATGCATCCGTGCGACAGGAAGTAGCCAGCTTTTTACAGGAGACATCTGCCAATCCTACAATAGCAATTAAGAGAAAGACGGAGCTGAGATCATAAAAGACATCAACGCGACGAAGGGAATGAGAAAACCGCAGAACCAAGAAGACTGGGAACTCTAGAAACACTGAGTCCCATCACCGGTGGGCCCTACAGCCAGCAGGACGGTGCCCCGAGATGTGGGAAGAGTGGGGTTTGAGCAACCCAAAACAACTCCAAAGCTTGATGCAGGCTACCAGGTTAGGAAAGTCACCAAAAACACTTCCCTGGGAGACACCCAATGCCCCTCCCAGAAGCGCCGATTACAGGAAAGCTGATCCAACACACTTGGGAGCCCAGTAGCCAGCGCTGCAGCTGCTTTTTCCAAAAGGCTGTTCCCACAAAGCAGGAATAAGGGAATCCCCAAACTGGAAAGAACAATTTCTTGAAATCCTGGACCTGAAGATGCACATTCTTTAAATTAACAATGCATTTTATTTTACAGCTCTCAGGCTCAAATATTACCAAAATATGGTCTGTTTAAAGACCATAATTTTCTTGAGCTGATTAGGTTTTCACTTACAAAACTAAATATGGGGGTAGGAGAATTGGCTCAATAGGTAAAGCAGTTTTCCATACAAGCGTGATAGCCTGAATCTAATCCTAAAGCCAGAGAAAGGAGGAAAGAGACCCAACCTTATAGAGTTATCCTCTGACCTCCATATGTGTGTGCGTGCACACCCACACACCCACACACCATAATAATAACTTTTAATTTAAACATACACATACCATTTTTAAGTTAACAAAACTGTTAACACTTAATTATATAGGATTATTTAGTACTATCAATACTACATGTGTTTAAGGTCAGGATCTATTTAACCTATACAGCATTATTCAAGGACACCCGTGGAGGCACCAAACACAGCAGAAAGGGCTCTGATGGGTCTCCCTGCTTCCAGATTTCCACCAAAAGCTCCCTCCCACACAGATACCAGAAGGATCTCCACCAAAGCCTATCTTTCTGTAGGCATAGTTAAGAACTTTCTGGGGTCAGGGGAACTTCAATAGCTCAGGGAAAAACAAACTGACAAACAGAACTGCATGAAATTTAAAAGCTTCTGCACTGAAAAAAGAAACAATAGAACCTACAGAAAGGGAGAAACTCTTTATCAGTTATACATCTGACAAGGGCTCCATAATTTAAAAAACAAAACAGAAAACCCTTAATTATTCTATTGGAAAATCGAACAACACAAACATTTCTCAAAAGAAATACAAACGACAAAACACATATGGCACATGTAACATCCTTAGCCATCAAATGGCTATCATGAAGAAGACAAAAAGCAATAAAAGTTGGTGGGGCTAGAGGGTATGCCCTTCTATGTTGATGGTGGGTGTGCTGGCTTGTTAGATGTCAATCTAACACCAACTTAAGTTATTTTGGAAGAGGAAACCTCAGTGGAGAAGACGGCTCTACCAGACCGCCCCGAGGATAAGCCTGTGGTGCATTTTCTTGATTGATAATCAAAGTGGGAGGGCTTAGAGCACTGAGTGGTGGTACCCGTGGGCTGGTGGTCCTGGGTTCTATAAGCAAGCAGGCTGAGCAAGCCATGAGGAGCAAGCCGGTAAGCAGCACCCCTCCATGGCCTCAGCATCAGCTCCTGCCTCCAGGTTCCCTCCCTACTTGAGGTCCCACATTGAAATTCCTCAGCGATAGAATATGATATGAAAGTGTGACCCGAAACAAGCTGTCCCCTCCCCAGGTTGCTCCTGGTCATGGTCTTCACCACAGCAGCAGAAAGCCAACCAGGACAGGAAATTAGGAATGGAAATTAGGACAGTCACCATGGATACTGGTAGAACTGCCTCATGGCACAGCTCCACTACTCCTAGGACACTGTGTTGGTGCGCCACAAAGATGTTCACACACCCTTGTTAACTGCAACAACACTCACGGCAGCTAGGATACAGACAGGCATGGTGCCGAGACTGACCGGCGAGTGGATGAAGAAAACGTAGTATATGCATGTAATGTAGTTTTATTTAGACATAAAGAATGAGAACCTGCCATTTTCAGGAAAATAGATGGAACTGGAAATCA
Source organism: Apodemus sylvaticus (assembly GCF_947179515.1). Taxonomy (NCBI): domain Eukaryota; kingdom Metazoa; phylum Chordata; class Mammalia; order Rodentia; family Muridae; genus Apodemus; species Apodemus sylvaticus. Next base: position 46,765,922 of record NC_067475.1, on the reverse strand, counting down.
TGCTAAGCAAATTAAGTTATATTCATGGTGATGAAGGTCACCTTTTGCCTCATATGTAGAATCTAGATTTTAATATGTACATATGTGACATGGATACAAAAGAGGGAACTATTTAGAAGGAGGGAGAGAATAGCTGGGAAGGAAGAAGAAGGGACAGGAGAAGGTGGAGCAGGAAAAGGACAAATCATGTTTTCTACACACATACACACACATACACACCACACACAACACATATATACACATAACATATACACAACAGACATAACATATACACATAACACATACATACAACACATACACAACACACAACACACAAATACAACAGACACACACCACACATATACAACACATACAACACATACACATAACACACACAACACATACACACACAACACATATACACACAGAACGCACATACACAACACACACACACCATGAGAGCAGAGGGACTACTTAAAAAGAAGAAGACCAGTGGGAGGGAGGAGGGAGGAGAAGAGAGGGAGGAGGGAGGAAGGGGTACAAAGGAGGGTGTTCAGGGTATGAATATGAGCAAAGCACAACAACAGACATACACAAGGTCACAACAGAACCCATTCTTTTGTACATGAAAAAGTTAACATTTATCAAAACATGGTGGCATGTGCCGTTAATCCATGCACTCAGGAGGCAGAGACAAATGAGCCCCAGGCTAGCCTCGTCTACAGCCAGGGACACATAGTTATTATTTCATAAAAGAAAAGTAAATATTGCATTCTCAACAGGGGGGCAACATTTGAAATATAAACAAATAAAATAGGTAATAATTAAAAAGAATAGAAGAATTATAAAATTTTAATTTTTCAACCAAATCATCATCCCCGCTGGTCCCTTTTGCTTAAAGTCCCTCAGGGCTCCCTCTCCACTTTTCTTTCCAAGTTTGTCTTCAGCGTAACCACCAAGTCTGCTATTGCATCTTGCTCATGCAAGCCTTCTGCTGTCCTGGGAATACTCATAGCTAATAATAGCCATACCAGCTGACAGCTACCAAGCACTGTTGGTAAGCACTTGCACAACACTTCGTATGATTTTTCTCAACCAAACACTGTAACTATTCTATTACAATGAACATCATGACATCAGCTTCAACACTCTGTAAATCACCAGTCATTTTCAAAGCCACGGTCACATTTCTGTACCTTAAATATTCCCGTAATATTGTGTAAGCTTCCCTCAAACAAGAAAATTTGATTCACTTCTAACCATTATAATTACATTATTTCCCTGAGGATCAAAGAAGTTAAATAAGTTGCCAAATGTTTCTATAAAAGGAAGTGTCAGAATTGAATTGAAGCCAGGTTAACTTGTTTTTAGACCCTGAGAACTCAACCACAGCATTAAAGCATCTCTGTTCTCACTTTTCCCATTGTATAAAACAGCCATACATCAACCTCTGACCTTCACTAGAATTGCTTGCAGACTCCTATTCATCCCACAAAACCCAAATGACTAAGACATTAACCGTTCCTCACAGCTTTCTTGCCCCATTGGAAAAAAAGACAGAAAGAGAAAGAGATTGTTCACATTTCTATCTTTGTAACCACTGTAACAGTACATACACGACATAAAGTCATCCAAGTACTTTGTCTTTTGGATTCACACTGCCCTGGGTTCCAACTACGATTCTGTTTTCTGTTTGTAGGATAATCTTGGCTAAAAAATATTAAATCTTTGCCCCTTGAGATTTTTATGTACAAAAGAGAAGTAATCATTCTTACCATACCCATCCATTTCCACAACCATCCATCTGTTTTCCAGCCAACATATACGTGCGGAGTGCCTACTATCTGGCAGGATCCAGGCGTGTAACCATGGCAATGAAGGTGCCATCTCCACTCCCACAGGCCTTAGAGCCTACCGGACAATGAAATCCACGGTACTGACAGGTGCTACCACGAAGACCAAAGTGGGATACAAACAGCTTACAGGGGGAAACATCGGCCCAACAAAGACTTGGGGGGGTCAGGTAAGGACAGGGTGATGACTAGCAGTTCAGTGAAAATGTCATTAAAAATATAACATAGCAAATATTCAAGACAGTTACCACAAGCAATTTCAACTTAATAAAACACTTCCCCCCCACCCACGCCCTCATCACATGTCCCCGTTCCTTAGGCACTTGAGAACTTCTCTGTCAGGAAGCAAATTGGTTTCTACAGTAAGGGGGGAAGGGTCACCCAAAGTGCAACCCTGCTCTTTGGCTCTGGACAGTGGAGACAGGGCTAACCCAACAGGCCAAGATCATGAAAATAAAACCTGACTATCGCTTAGCACTCTGTCACAGCTGCAAGGATTCCTTAACATTTATTCCTGTTTTCCATGTTAAAGCAGTTAATGACAGAACGAGGAAATCATTTTTACATTTTTCTGGGGGCTGAGCTGCAGCAAAAAAGTGAGCGCGCAATTGCAGCTTTCAAAAGAGATGCTAATTGTAGCTTTTAAAATATGAGACTCCCTCTAAACACCCATCTCCCCCTCCCCACCCCCATCCTCCAAGAGTTTCTGGGTCTTTCTTAAAGGTACAGGGAGGATATTACCACTCAGACTTCATTTTCTTAGCTAGGAAGTTCAGAGTGGGTTATGGGAGGGGATGTCCATGTCATGGTGTGTGTGTGTGTGTGTGTGTGTGTGTGTGTGTGTGTGTGTGTGTGTAGTCAGAAGGCAACCTTGGGTGCTGTCCTCATCTTCCACCATGTTTTGGGATGTAGTCTTTCTGTCACATGTCACTGAAATGTATAGGCCTGCCAGCTTTTGGAAATTCTCCAGTCTCTGCCTCCCATCTCACCCCAGGAGAACTGAGATTACAGATGTGGGCCGCAGCAGTCAGCTTTTACAATGGTCCTGAGGGGTTTGAACTCAGGTCCTGTGTTTACATGGGCTTTACTTCCCTTAAAACGCTTCTATTGAGCTTCTGTACGGCTCGTTCTGGGCCCTGCACTGCCTAATCTTCAGCAGCAGAAGGCCGGTCTCACAGAGCAGCTTTGTGGGCAGAGAAGGAGGACTGTTCCCAAACCCCTGCTTACTTCCACAGGAAGCGGGGACCGCCATGTTCCTTTAAACCTACCAGCTGGCCCGCAGGGGGAGAACTTAAGCCTCCACTTCACGGGAGATCCCAGAAGGCTTCAGAGACAAAAAGAAAGAGTGGGAGATGTGCACAGAGATCTGCTCTCCTCTCAGGGTGCAAGGAAGGGGCAGCCGTACTGCCAATTCTAGTCATAAATGTCGTTCCCTGCAGCACAGCAACCAAAGAAGCTGGCAGAGTTGGCAACTCAACTCCCACATTTTATAATTAATCACTGGAAAATTACCCCACGCTGGCCAAAAGAAGGGATGTGGAGGAGGGGGAAAGAGGAAGTGTGAAAAGAAGGGCGGCGGAACGATGCCAAAGTTCACTGTGTAAACATGGGGTGCAGGAGGGATTTCTACTGTGCAAAGACTCCCCTCCCCTGTAGGGGGAGCTCTAATAGCTCAGGAAAATGGGGATCCCACTGATACCTCCTAAATAGGGATCCCAGAAAGTAAGACCTTCTTGATAACTTCTAGCTTTCAATGAGGCTGGCTCGAGCCTTTGGCAGTGTAATCACAAGCTGTTTGTATCATTATTTATATAACACTTTCCTGGAAATAAAAAGATCCATTGTCGGTTCTAAAAAAGGAAGCTGATCCGCAAAACAATTTATGAAAATCCTGCATGAACTCAATTCACTCTGCAACGTGCCGGACGGATGCGTCAGCATAGATGAGAACGTTTAAACACGCTGTCCTTTCACAGCTAGAGCCCACCCATGAACCACCTCTGCTCCACCCCACCCAGTCCTGTGGATTTCCACACTTATGATGCAACTCTCCTCAGTGTGTATAAAGGGGTTAGAATCAGATCAGAAGCAGGACAAAGAATAGGCAGATGGCTAATTGGAACCCTGGTCTATAACAAAATCTAGAGATGTCCTCTTCTGGCCTCTGCAGGCACTACATACATGGACATGGTATCCAGATATATACATATAGGCAAAACACCTGCCCCAGAAATAACACAAAGGTTTACATTTTAAATAATGGTGATATTTTCCATAGGAATACAATCATAGATGGAAAATTATATATGCTAGAATTTCTCTTAGGGAGAGGATTGCATATGGACTATGGAAAAAGCAATTTTTGAAAAGAAGCTTGTAGTACAAATGAGTCCAGAGAGCCTACACATGAAAACACATGCTCATGCACACACACACACTCACATACACACAAGCATACACATAAACACACACAGATACAAACACAAACACACACATGTACACACATACACACAAACACACATATACAAACTCCAACACACATGTGTACACACATTCATATATACAAGCATACACACAAACACACACAGATACAAACACAAACACACACATGTACACACATACAAACACACATATACAAACTCCAACACACATGTGTACACACATACACATACAAATACACACAAACACACACACACATACATATACATACAAACACACATACACACAAACATACACATATACACCCAAACACATACATATACACCCAAACACACACACACACACATAATTGCTTGCACACACACACACACACACACACAAACACACACACTACATTCTTATTTTAGGGAACACACTCATATAGGCTCAGGAAACTGGGTCCCAACACGGACTAATCATTTTGCTAAGTGTATTTTGCTAAGTGGGCTACACGCACAGACTCCACACTTCTCTTCCTCAGCTCATGATCCCTTAGAACGCTGTCTGGTCCTGATGATTGGCTGAGCCAATGCTACAGAGCAGTGTGGGCTGGTGGCACTGCCTCCAGGGTGCCAGGCTTGCTCCTGAAAGAGAGCAACCAATCTGCCCACAGCATGCCTCCTTGATACATTGTATATAGTCCTCCTACTTGGCCTTTTCCCTCACAAATGAAATGGATTTCAGTGCCTCTTGACACAATCAAAATATTTAATTTGTAGTGGCGGCTTGACTAATAGATTTTCACTCCAGCAGGGCTAGTCAAAAGGGAGCCTGGTGGCTAGATAAAGATCTCTTTGACAAACACTGTTTGCAGTTCTTGCTTGTCTCTAGAAGAGAGGGGACTAATTTTAAATGTCTTACTAGAGACTCTACCTGCTCATCCTCTGGAAGTCCAGTGACCTCTCCACCTCTCTGACCTTCTCTTATTAATACCTTCATTTGCCAAGTCACGAGTAGTGGGGGTCAGCTGCCTGCAGAAGGCCTGATGCTCGGTTGTGGGGAGATGCTGTTCTTGTAGCGCTTTCGACATTTGCTTCCCTACTCCTGACCACTACTGTGATTTGAGAAGCAAGGAAGCCATCTTTCTCAACACCGCCTCAAGCAAAGCAAATGCCGTGAATCACGCCTTGCCTGGTATTAAGAATGCTTTGAGAGCTTAACTGAAAAATAATCAAAGCCTACAGTGTCTGTGATCTATGGAATGAAAGTGTCTCCCTTTTAAGGAAGCCCCCACCCCCGGCACCAGCAGAAGGAAGGGAGAGAGGAAAAGAAAGGAAGAAAACCCGGTTGAAACTTGGCATTTACTTGAAGAGGAGCCAGCAGAACGTAGCGCATGGACAGTGGCACAACACAGAGGGAAGGTGTCGATCAGAAGGTTTCCTTGGCACTATTAAATTTCTTTGGTGGCAGCCTCGGCTGGGAAGGCAAGGTACAGAAGTTGCATTCAGGGTTCTGAGGACCAAGAGGTGGTGTCTGTGAACTTACAGGTATAGACCGGCTCAGGAATCTCACTGAGGAGGAAGACAGCGCCCCCGGGAAGGAAGGTCTAAGGACGGTGGTGTGCTCCTCAGGTTTGGCGCTCAGGGCACCTGGAGGGCTGTTCAGGTTGCCCCCAAGACTGCCACCGCTGCCGCCGCCGCTGCTGATGCTGCTGTTGCTATTTCTGGTGTATTGGTTGTTGTTGAGCTCAGGGTAGTTTCTGCCAGGTGTCTGGGTGCTACCATTCAAAAAGCTGGTGAACGGGCTGGCTATGAACGCGGCGGCCTTGGTGGGTGATGTGGTCTTTTTGTTCTCAGGTTCTTCTGTCCCAGCGTTCAAGTTCCCTAGAGAATTGGCTAGCCGGGAATTTATGGAGAAGCTGAGGGAAAAACATGAGTGGGAAGGGAAAAAAAAGACAACAATGTATACTCCTATATACAAACACAGAGTCACAGCCATTGCAAGGGAGATGGTTCTGGTCCATGCAGATGACTAATAAATGGCTTCAACACTCTTGGTGACATTAACATTCATGGCCTTGTTTCTACATGTCAGGCTCCTTGGTCAAAAGCAGTTCACGAAGACCCATGCGACTGGCTGAAACACTGACTGGTCTTAAATAGAACATTTGAGAGCTCTATCTGCTAGGAGTAAAGAAACCATAGGGAGAGTCTGCAAGCTGACTTAAGTCAAGATTCATCCCCAGACATATTCTAGCCTAAGATGACATCAAGGATCTCTATGCAGCTGAGTTGGCTTCCACTGGGCAATCTGGGTGCAACCTGACTATTGATCATCAGTATGCCTGACTATATCTGCATCACACAGAGCAAAGTGGAGAGTCACTAGGACACTCTGACTCTAAAATCTAACCAACCCCTCTACAGTCTTACCCCCTGCCAGAGAGGTAGGACAAGAAGACCCCGAAATGTAGTGGGTTCTTGGGATTTCTCCAGTCCTTCCCAGCACCCTCCTCTCACAGATCTGCAGCCAGATTCCTAACCCATAGTAGGCCTTTCTTACCTCAGGCTAGCGCCCTGTAGGAGGTAGAAGAATTACCTTCTGATATTTGCTCCTGAAGACAAAGAACCTCTGCTTATCCTTTTGGCTGTCACTGAAGGGGACAAACACACTTTGGGGGTCTTCACAGTCGACACAGTTGGTTGCGGTGAAGTACTTAATCTTTGTGGGGGGAAAAGGGGACAGAGTGTCACACGAAAGTTGGGCTACCTAAAATATTCAGCAATGCACTATAATAAGGTAAATTACAAATACTCAATGCCCTAAAGGGCATGAAAAAAAATGGAAAGGTCCCATTCAGATACCCTCCTTCCCTTCCAGCTTGCAATTGCCCTATATACGTCCGCCATTATTCTTTGTCCTCTTGTTTCTTACACAATGATTCCCTCTGATGAAATTTAAAACATCTGATACGTCATTCTTCAAACCATTTAACTTCTCTTCCATCTCTATAAAATCTAGCTCAAAAGCCTTGGCTCAGCTAAAAAAAAAAAAGCAAAAAACCTCAACTCTGGCACTTGCTTCTCTAAGTGGGTCCTACTAGCTAGGGCGTGAGGACCTTCATTTTAGTTGTCTCTTACCTTCTGTACACCCCAGGTCAGGAGCAAGACCATTTATCATCTATATGTGCAACCGTATCCATTGTTTTTGTCCATTAAACAAGCAAGAAAGTTGACTAGACATGCTAGTCTAGCTGTGGGTTCCCTGACTAGACTGCACTCACCCCTTTGTGTAGTTTGTTTATCCTGTTTCTTCTTCGGGGCACCCTCTTCTCTCTTAACTGCCCCCTCCACCACCACCCCCATCTCACACTTTCCACCTGCGCCTTAACGGACCATTTGGTTGTTTCCTCCCACCAGGAGGCTCACCTGAATTCCCAAGCAGGATCAGCAAGCTGTTTCAACCTGCACTCTCTCAGCATATCACAGCTCCTATACTGCACTTCCTCATCTCCTGCTTGCCTATAGTGGGTCCGTAACCCACTATAAACTCTGAGAGCAAAGACTCGTCTTTCATTTCCACTCTGAAGGGCTCAGCAGGTGCTCCACCATCAGGTTCCCGGTGGACACACGGGAGAAACGGGACCCACGGAGGAGAGCCAGGGCTCAGTCACAGCTTTAATACCAAATATCTTTTGTCCTAGGAAAACCCTGTGCTAAAGCTGGACCATGTTTTTTTGTCTCCACCCTTTTCTTCATGATCCCGCTCCCTAAGCACTGCCTATGACATATCTTCCCCTGAAGCAATAGTGCTAAGGTTATATACAAGGAAGTGACCCAGGCTTTGGAGAAACCGGGGCCAATAAGAGCTACCCATTAAACAACACTATGGTTGTTTTATCAACAACACTAGCCAATCTTTTTTAGTGTTCTCAGCAGGTGCCACAATGGATCTGGGTCATGCCAGTGTCCAGGTACCACTTCAGGAGGATCAAAGCACTTTTTCTTTTTTAAAGAGAGAAGCACTAATATTTCCTCTTCTCATGAATAATAGAAAGAGAAAAAAAACTACACAGAGATGAACAAACAAAATAAATAGAGTAAAGGGGGGCTAAAAAGTGGGAACAGATCAAAATCAGTGTCTGGATTAAAAAGAAAGTTGCAGAGCAGTTTGGAGTTTACTAGTGACCAGAAGGTGCTAGAAGCTCAAAGGGCCCAGAGACCAGAACCACCGTATATAGCCTAAGGGAAGGACAGGAAATGTCCTTTCAAAGTAAGCATTAAGATGTAGTTAATTTCAGATTTGAAGAGAAGGCTCTGTGATTAAGAGCCTGCAAAGGACCCTGGTTTGGGTCTCAGCACCCACAGGGCAGGTCACAACTGTCTGTAACTCCAAGGTCAAGGGATCCAATGCCATCTTCTGACCTTGGCACCAGGCACACACACAAGATGTACATAGATGCGTGCAGCCCAAATACTCTTACACATAAAGCGAAAATAAATAAATCATCTTAAAATAAGGTTTAAGCTAGGAGGCTTTAGTTGGCATTTGGGAGGCAGAGGCAGGCTGATCTCTGTGAATTCAGGGCTGGCCTCGTCTACTTAGTGAGTTCCAGGACGGCAAGAGCCATGTAGAAAGAGTCAGAGCTATGTAGAAAGAGTCAGAGGTGGTGGCAGGGGTGGGGGAGTGGGAGGAAGGGGGAGCACTTATTTTAACAATCAGGAAGAAAGAGGATTTAAAACACTATACCCCAGGAGAAGGGTGCTCAGTGATAAGGAGAATCCAAAGCCCTGGGTTTTATTCCAACTGCCAAAATTAATAAATGAATAGTGAAAGCTGGTAGCTGTATTTATTTTCATAGAATTTGATTCTTGGAAAACATGCCTATAAAAGGTTATATATATATTGACAGCAGCTGATTGTGGACCGTACCTGAAAGTCTGGGCCATTGCCCTTTGGTGTCCTTTCATATCATCTGACCTGGGAAAACAGAAAGACAAGAGTTCAGGTATCACCAGGTCCCCACAGTTAAACAAGCCCCACAAATAGCATTTGCGTTAGGGGCATAAAGATGTTAAACACTCAAAAGAGAAAAACCATGCCGGGTGGATATGGGCATTCACCCACTTTACAGAATGAATCCCAAAACCAGCAGGCAGTGTTTCACCATGAATGTTACTTAAATCATCTTGCTTTTACACAAAAAGACAGCTCAGTAGAGAAGGGTTTGCTGATAATGCCATGACAGTATTGTGGAATTGGAAGTCTGTCCCCTATTTCAAAGATCAGAGAATTCAAAAAAACATTCACATCTAAACATGGCTTCTGAGATCTGTACAGGAGGCATTGGTCCTTTTGCATACGTATTTGCTAAACTATATTTTCTTCCAATAAAATGGCTCTCAACCTTCCTAATGCTGTGGCCCTAAAGAATTAATATATTTCTTTATGTTGTGGTAACTCTTCTCCCCAACCCTAAAATTATTTTTGTTGCCACTCCATTTACATAATTTTGCTACTGTTGTGAAACACAATGTACATATCTTATATGCAGGATATCTGACGTGGGACTCCTGTGAAAAGGTCATTCAATAGCCAAGGGGCCGCGACCCACAGGTTGAGAACCATCATCCCAATAGCCCTTTTCCACCCTTACAAGGTTGTTTTTCTTTTCAACCCTGTGTGAACTATCAAGGGGTTTCCGTTGCGCTATAGTCGGATGTCCACTCCCAGCACTGATTTGTGCTTACTGGTAATTTCAAACTTCAAAAGCACTTGGAGAGATCACTCGTACAATCCTCAAAAAATCGCAGGTGACATCAGGGAGTGGGATACACAAAAGCTTGGCCCAACGTTTCTTTTCTTCACATTCTGGCTTCCATATATGACCCTGGCACACCTGTGTGGGCCTACCAGAGCACCAGAAACCCTCTGGTGAAACTCCAAATAGAATTTAAAACAGAGAACCAGCAAGAACTGCTCAGTGGCTTCAGTCAGAATTCCAGAGACAGAGATTTAACAACTGTTTCCACAAGCGTTAAAGCGTAGCTACTCCCAACAGGGGTGAGACATACAACAGCCGGGGGTGGGGGCGAGAGAGCCCTGTGTCAGAAAACACAGGTGAACAGGGATTTGTAGATGCTATTCTGAAATGAAGAAGAAACATGTTACCCACAAATGGAGGTGCTCTACAAACTGAAAGACTTAAACATGAGGCTACCTAAATGCACAGGATGGCGAGGAGCGGGGCTGCCTCTGGCTTTTTAAGGCACGTAGTTTGTCTCCCTGCGTTACGTTGCTTTTAATTTCCATATCTTCATCTTCAAAATTATTCTGAAAAACAGGCATGTCCCCATAGAAAGGTCATTACAAACAGTTTAGCTTTATACTGAGTTCTTAATAGAACATAGGTAGCCTATATAATTTCTCAGACACTTGGAGAAATCACTCATGCAATCCTCAAAAAATTGAAGGTATATATATATATATACTTATATATAACTGTATATAGATAACTAACTATAGATAGATATATACACACACATATAAATATGTATAGTTATAGATAAGAGCAAATGATCTTACTTACAAAACAGGAAATGATCTTCCTGTAGACTGGATCGTTTAAATGTGTTATAAACTCAGCAGTAAGCACACACTCAGTATTTAAATATATTAGTTCAATTCCAAGACAAAGCAGCATGGGGCTGCTGAGGTATGGGAGTGTCTGAAGTATGTCTATGACAATGGGTCAGAGCCAAAAAGACTGTCATGTGGACTCATGAGGCATTGGAGAGCAGCCTGGCTCAGTCCTGACTACAACACATCCCAGATGTTTCTAGAAGTCACTACTGCGAATTCCATGACCTACTTCTGAGCATGCATGGTAAGATAACTGGGGACACCTATACGTCACACCTGCATTAGTTAACCCTCCAGGAAGCATGAAAGCTCTCTCAGGAGTTAAAGAGCCAACAGTACTCCACTGGGAAAGCATGCTTCCTGCTGAAATCCCATAGTTCGGAAAGTAGAGGTGGCCTGCTAGTGTTGCCCCCAGGAAACCTCAAGCTGAAGGACTTCGCACGTTAACTCAAAAGGAGAAGGCCCTGTGGGAGGATGAAAGAGGTTGTTCCCCATCTAACACAACCAGGAGGTACAGGGAAAAGGGGCTTTGGTTAGTTTTTTTTTCTCATTATTTTAAAAAAAATAATTTTTTGGTCTTTAGAAATATAACAGTGAAACTAAGAATATAGTCTGCTTAGAGGTCTGGGAAAAAGTAAAAAGTAAGATTTTTTTCTTACACTCTATTCTCATATTTTAGGCTGTTACATAATGCCTAGAAATAAAGTAATTTTAAAACTTACACAGCTAAATAAAATCAACAGAGTATTTAAAATAATAATATAATAATATGTGTGTGTGGGGGGGGTTCTTCTTCGCTAAGTTACAGATATTAAAGAACCAGATTTTTGTTGTTGCTAGTCTCAGGTTCATGATGCCACTCCCTTAGTGTCCTGTGCTAGGATTACAGACCTGAGTTTCCTTCAGCAGAGGTTAAAGAATTGTTTTTTACTTAAGACAGAGTTCAAAAAACAAATAATAATCCTATAATGCTCTCACACACCCAACAATCTGCATTTAGTATATTGTTTTTACTTTCTTCCTTTACTAAAGTCTCACTCTAAAACACTGGGCCACCCACCAGGCAGCACACACTAGGTGGTACAAGACTCCCAACATAGATACAGCAGAGGACTGCCCAGTCTGGCCTCAGTGAGAGAAGGCGCACCTAACACTTGAGAGACTTGAGGGCCCAGGGAGTAAGGATGGGGTGGGGTAGGGTAGAGTGGTGGGGGGAACATCCTCTTGTAGACATGGGTGGGGAGAAGAATGGGATGAGGAACTGTTGAAGGGCAGACCAGGAGGGAGATAATGACTGGACTATAAAAAAATAAAGATAATTAACAAATGGATAATTTTTTTTAAAAGAAGAAAGGAAACAATACATATATAGCCCCAGCTCACACTCCCTGTGGAAGAAAAGAGTGTTTCTTCAAGAGAAGAGGAGGAAGAATGGTGTTGCAATCAGAAAATCTGGATGGGTGGAACCAGCAAAGCCCTTTGACATTGGATGTCAAGCTACAGGATTTGGGATCTGCCTCGCTGAATTTCCATCACGCTTTGATCCAGTCTTTCCTCACTCTGCCTCATCCCTCCCTTTCAGAACAGCGGTGTATGTTCTATGCCATAGTATGTTAGAAGTATATCGTTTGTATTTTTGATTTTATAAGAGCTTACGGTTGAGAAATTGTCTTGAGTCTCAGAAAAGACTTTGGCCTTTGAAACAATGTGGGGACTGTGAAAGACTATGGGGACTTTTGAAATTGCACTAAATGCATTTTGAATTATGATACAGCTGCAAGCCTCTGGGAGCTAGAGAGTGGAATCTGTTGATTGGAAAGAGGATTGGGGCCCCCATAGACTCATACATTTGAGTACTTGGTCCCCAGTGAGTGGAACTGTTTTGGAAAGATTAAGAGGTATAGCCTCATGGGAGTTGGTTTACCGCTGGGGGTATGGTTTGAAGTTTCAAAGCCAATGTTTCCCAGTCATATCTCTCTCTCTCTCCTCTCTCTCTCTCTCATGACTGTTGTCTTAAGTATATAAGCTCTCAAGCATGCTCCAGAGCCATGCTTGCCTTCCTGATGCCATGTTCCTCACCAAAATGGTCACGGCATCACCCCCTGGAACTGTAAACATCAACAAATTCTTCCTTCTACACGCTGCCTTGGGTCATGGTGCTTTGTCACAGCAACAGAAAAGTAGCTCAGACAGACAGATAAGATAGAGACACATAGATGATCTACATAGATGGTAAAGAGATAATTATTTAGTACATAGATGATAAATAACAGACAATAGAGTATATATAGTATGCTTATCATATATTTGTCTTAAGAAATAAAACAGAAATGTTAAATGATTTTACTATCAAAAGCCAACAATAATCACAGCTACTGGCACTGTGCTATGCATGTCTCCTTTCCCTGTCACCCTGACATTCTCCTCCTTACAAAAACAGGTTGTGTTACCAGACGGCTTTGAGAGTTCTTTCTTCATTAAGAATACATATTCATTATGCTGTTTCAGGGCAAATGAAAAAGAACCTCGCCTTGTCAGTTTATAGCCCCATAAAATCCTGTTGTCTAGATGTGCCAAATTGTTTATTTAACGAATACTTTAGGTCAGGCTGTTCTCTGCCTTTCAGCATTGTACACAGCTTTAACAAACCACTCTAGATGCAAATGTTTGTCAGACACTGCCCTAGGACTGTGAAAGAAAACTTCATGAAGTGGAAAGGCTAAGCTCATTTTAAAACTATCTTCTACCTGTTAACCAATCACGCTCTTGAACTTCACCTAGCAAAGCTTAAGAGTACATCTTTAAAACATTTGAAAGCTATAAATATACCATATTAATATATAAATTCACATTTCATTTCTAGGGATATAGACATGTTTTGTGGACCTGTGGGAACCAGGAGGTTTTCATATTTTTTTTTATTTGTATACATTGTGTTAGGAGTTCTACATACTTTTGGAAATGTACTTGAATATACTGCAAACATTTCCTTCTAACTGTTCCATGGTTAGAAACTGAACCGAGGAAGGAAGGGACCAAGAGTGAGGTGGAGAGTTAGGCGGATTCTGGGATAGTCTGATGCGAGAAGATGGTTTAGAGGAGGATGCAGCAGACTGCTTAGAAGTCAGGAAGGAGAAGGCAACTGAATAATAGATCTAGATATGCAGGTAAGCCTAGCAAAAGGGAAACCATATTATTGTTTATTTATGCACATATTTTAGGGTATTCAAGGAACTAAGGAATATAGAGGTACAATTGTTTGCTTATTTGTTTGTGTTTGGTTTTGGTTTTAGAGGCAGGGTTTCATGCCATCCAGAATGGCTTAAAATGGCTGCGTAGACGAAGCTGGCCTCACGCCTTTGACCCTCCTGCGTTCTCCTCCCCAGTGCTGGGCTCACAGGCCTGTGTTGCTCTGGTCCTTGGTGTTCTCAAATTCTTAACAAAGCATTGCATAGTGTTATTCAAAACATATTTTCCTTAAGTTATACAATCTTCAAAACAAAAATGTATGGAAATAAGTCTCTATCTCCTGAGATGCAGAGTTAAATGCGTGGACACAGCTGCATGTATTAGGAAATCAAGTCTCCAATACAATCAAGTCACAGAAGCCTGAGGTGAGACTAATTAAGAGAATTAACTCTAGACACTGAGAGGCGTAAACGCAGTCCAGTAGCTTGGGGGTCAGGAGATGGTTTGGAGATGTTGCTCATGAGGTCCCATTAGGGTGTGGTATCAGTTACTTTCATGTTGGTGTGATTAAAACGCCCAAGAGAATCCATTGAAGAGAGGAAAGGCTCACTTGAGCTCATAGTTTCAGAGGAATCCCAGTCTAGCACAGTGGGGGAGGTGTGGCATGGTGGAAGAATCATGTGACAAATGACAAATGTGGGGAACCCAGCCTCGAGGCTCTTTCTGACCATACCACAACACATTTTCTCTCACCCTAAGTTGACCCACAGGCTCTTTGAGATCAGTGACAAGCAAGCCTGTCCTGAGGAAGACTCTCACACCTTGGCCCCCCTAAAGGCAACGGTTGTATTTTATTCCACCAGCCCTGTGCAGACAAGACAAAACATAACAATAATAAAATAGTGTCCATGGCTTTTAGTTAGATAAAGTAATTACTTGTCAACACACTAATAAAAACAGTAGTAGAATATGCTACCAGGGAGGTTGTTGACTATGCCATTACGAAAAAACTCAGATAAAATACAGCATCTTAGGGAATAAAGATGAGAGATTCAAGAAAAAAGGCATAGGAACAAGGTGGGTGAAAACAGATGTCAAAGAAGTGAATTGTTAGCAGATTTAAACATTTTTTTTTTGAGACAGGGTTTTTCTGTGTAGCTCTGGCTGTCCTGGAACTCACTCTGTAGACCAGGCTGCCCTAGAACTCAGAAATCCACCAGCCTCTGCCTCCCAAGTGTTGGGATTAAAGGTATGCGCCACCACTGCCTGACTTAAGCAATTTAAATAGAAAAGGTGGATGGGGCACTGGTGCCAAAATTTCTCAGTATTGGGACGTTGAACCTGTATAAGGTCAAAGTTAGGAGAAGACTTATCTTCACAATAAGCTCCTGAGATCAGAAGGGAGATTAGGTTTCAGCGGTTGGAGCTGTGTGCTTGCTTAAGATATGCAAGCCTCTGGGTTTCATCACACAAAAGGGAAAGAAAGAGAGAAAGTAGGCAGAAGGAAGAGGGGAAATGGGAGGAAAGAGGAAGGGACAAGAGAAAGAAGGTGAATTAATTTGGGTTTCTTTGAGCTTGCTACATTGGCCTAAACCTTTGGGGGCTGGACCCTTTCCCCATCACCAACTCCCTGGCCCTTAATTCTGGTCTTCTGTGGGCCCCAGCACACCTTCTAAACTAAATCCAGAAGAGGCAACCCACACTGAGAATCCAGGTGCTGCCGCTGCCCTCCTGAAAGCTTCTGGTGGCTCCGGGTGGCGTTCCCACGGGAACAGACACACCTCTCCATCCTGATGGTGGAAGCAAGGCACTTGAAAGTAAATCCTTGGAGATGGAAGATGGAATTCTCAAAGACGCAGCACAAGTTCCTCATCTGCTCGCTTATCAATTCACCTGGAGTTGGCTGAACATTAGCTGTGTCTACATCTAATTAACATCCCTAAGTCAGGAGCATCCACGGGTTGGTAGACTGTTGCTATAATAGAGCCCTAGAGTAGCTAAATGAAAGACTAAACTTATTGTGAGTCTGAGGGAAGTCTCAGAGGAGGAGCTGGCAAAGGTCTTGTCTTAAATCACAAAGAGTGACATATTAGAGACACAGAATAGACTCAGTGGAGAAGTACAATCTGTGAACCAGTGTGCCTACATTCAAAGGACAACTCACTGCAACCCCTGTGTGACCTTGGGCAGCTGCCTGCCTTTCTCTGCCACCATTATGTCTTTCTGAAAGGGTCTTAACTCTAGTGGCTGTGCCATATGGTATAGCAGGGGTTAATCCACGTAAGGTGCTTAAAATAGTTCCTGGCACACAGTGGATACTACCTAGCTAGTTTAAGCTCAAATATTTATCTTCAAATAAGACTCTTCACGTCCCTGCTTCTGACCACCTTCTCAGCTTCTTATGCCCCTGAATGTCACACTGGGCATATTTTTGGCGTCGTTTTGCGGCTGAGCATGTGACGTCACCGCGTCATTTGGATGGACTCCATTTCATGGGCCTGTTCTCATTTATTCCTGGAACTGAAATGCTAAGCTTTTCTTTGTTCATTCAAATAGCATTTACTAAGACTGTGCAGCCCAGGGATTAAATACGTGATGATGAGGGTAGGTTAAAAACCTCAGCATGGGAGAAAAGCTCCCAGCAGCAGCAAGAACATGGAGGGGGAACACAAGCTGCCCCACTTGGGTGGTGAGTGTTATTCACAGCATTGAAGGCCAGTTGCCACAAAGGCGCAGCTTCAGCTCTGGAAGACTCCTCACAGTTCTGAGTGTGCTGGGAAATTCACCAGAAAGCCCCAGTCTTTCCAGTTACTGTTTTCTTGTATTCAGATGTTCTAACTCCATCATTACAGTGCTTCTTAATAAACAATCACAAGAAAACCACCATAGAGCCACAAACGGAATTGAGATTCTCTGCTTTTGATTTTTTTTCTTTTCATAAAGGAAACGTTTAGAGGGATATAGCCTCTTGTACTTTATGCACAAAGAACTTCCATGGGCCCCTGCTCTACAGAGCAGTACAGAACTGGGAACATAATATTTTTCTACTTGACTTTCACAAAACACTAATTACATCTCGAACTCCATTGCGTCCATTCAATTCCCCCTCTCTATGCAGTGTTCTATTGCACTGGTACTAGATTATACTAGTACTAGTTCCAGTACTGGTACTGGATTAGCACATCTACAAAGAAGTCCAGAAGTGTTTCTTGTATAAGGCATCAACCACCTATGAAGTGGTCCAAAAGCTACAAACAAGCCACTATGTAGGTCTAAGCCATCTGTTATGGCTCCTGGGTTTGAGCACTTGGTTCCCCAGCCAATAGTACTGTTTTGGGAGGATGCAGAACTTTCAGGAGGTGAAGCCTGTCTAGCAGATGCAGGTTGCTGAGAGAGATGGAGGAAGCCAGGATTTGAGCTTTAGAGCCCTGCCCATCTTCTAGGCCGGTTTCTCTGCTTCCTGCTGGCTGTGACATGACTAAATAGCTACCACACGCTCTCACTGCTACGAAAGCACCCAATGCTATGCCTTCCCTGCAGTGATGGACTCTGCCCCCCCTCAAACCGTGAGCCAAAACAAGCCCATCCTTCCTAACATGTTCCTTGTCAGATAAAGTAGCCGATAACCCATTGTCCCCTAGTAACTGAGGGGTTCAGTTTGGTTTGGTTGTTTCTTGATTTCCTTTCTCTAATAGCACTCACTCATAGATAGTTAAAATGACATAAATATTGATGGCCCTACCAAAATTTACATATTTGAACATATTCCCCAGAGTTTCTATGTTGAAATCCTAACCCACAGTAATGGTATTTGGAGGGGGCCTCTTAGGAGAGGTTCGATCATGAGATAGCCCTCGGGAGTAGAGAAGGTCCCAGACAGCTGCCTTTCCCTTCATCTTAGGAGGACAAGGAGAAGGACCTCCTTGGACCAGAAGATAGGCCCCCAGTTCCTTCAGCAGTCTCCATCAAGTATCCTAGAGTGGAGTGAGTGGGATGGATGAGGCAGGTGGATCACCGTGAGTTCCAGGTTGGCCTGGGCTACAGGCCCTTTCCTGAGGCCTAGGGGAGGAAGAGCAACCTAAACTAAGTATTGGATGCCCAGTTCTGAAAGTGAGTCTGCTACTAAATAATTCAAGATCCTTGGGCACATCCCATTTTGGAACTCTCATTTCTTATCCACAGAGGAGACTTAGAACAAATGATACTAGAACAAATGATACTAGCACAGTTGCTTTCAGCAGCCCCAAATACTCACACTCAGAATCCTTCACAAGCCACTTCCTGCTACTTCAGAGAAAGCAGAGAACAATGGAAAAAAGCATGAGTTTGAGATCAGACGGACACGGATTGCATCATGCTCTAAAACTGAAGTCAGCCCGTCTCTGGAACACGAGTTCCTTAGCACCAAAGAGAGATACTATCTAATTCACTGGGTGGTAATGCAGATTAAATCAGCAACAAGAGAATGATTTAAAGTGGTTTGTTTGGAAAAGAGTCTGGGTAAAACAAGTTGTCCTAACTCTGCCTTCCCACTGCACTCTTTAGAAATCAAAATGAGCTGGAGGCTTTCAAAGGACCACTTGTGCTAGGCACAGCCTCTACAAACACAGCACCCAACTTTTTCTTCTTGGTATCTATTTCTGTTTTCAAATGGAAACTTTACTTTTCTGTTTCCTTTCTATAAATAGGTCTTATACTCTTTTTAAGTGTTTCCCTTAAATTATGACTTCATTTCTGTCTTTACAAGGACAACTAACTGGTTTCTCTGCTCTGCGTTGTACTCTGTAGGACAAAGATTCCAAGCTTAGAAACTTAGGCCTCCCAGGAGCCCAGGGAATCAGAAGGTCATTTGAGCTGGCAATGCAGCTTAGCAGACAAAGATGCTTGCCACCAAGCCTGATGACGATCTCAACTTGATCCTCAGAACCCACATGGTAAAAGCTGAGAGCCAGTTCCCAAAAGTTGTCCCTCCGATTACTACATATGCACACATACACCTCCCTACCCACACACCCCACACATAGGTAGGTAGGTAGAGAGAGAGAGAGACAGACAGACAGACAGACAGATGTTTTAAAAAGAAAGAAAAGATAGGTCTACGAGATAAGTGTTCAGTACAGGAACCTATGGACAAAGAATGCTGGTGTTAGGGAGGGAGACGCCTCCTGGGGAAAACTTACCTCTCCAATCCTTTCTGTGCTTTGTAATTTAGATAAATTTGCACCAATAGACATATCATCCAAGCTAGAAATAATTTTAGTAATACTTCCTTCACTGGACGGTCTATTTTTCAGTTTGGATCGAAAAATGTCTCCTTGGACCCACAATGATGCTTGTTTTCTGGAAAGAGAGGGAAAAAGAGAGAGAGAGAGAATAAAATATTTAAAATAAACAATGGCCGTCTTCTCAATGCTATGATATCTTAACAAGAAAAATATTTAAAAAAACCAATTAGACTAGAAAGGTGAAATACACCATTATGTTTCTAAATAAATTAAGCACTTCTAAAATTAGATGAAATTTTTAAAATATGAACAATAGCTCAGAAATCTATCCATACCAGGTCACTAACGAGTCCAGCTGTATCTGTCTTCTATTGTGGTAGAAGTTATTTTTAGAAGCTAACCCTCAAGTTGTACTTTTGAAGCCTAGGCTATATAAGCCAATGATGTTAGTATACTACAGAGTCACAGCTAATCTTTTATACCAGCTGTAAAAGGGGGATTTAAAACAACCTTAGTATTTCTGTCTTTTGTGCAAATGTTTAGAAAAGCGTAGCCTAGCCTCTCTTACGTTTGTCTCTTCAAAGCATCCTGCCCTCACTTCTGTATAGTGGCCCCCAGCCTTCTACTTGATGCCAGCATGTATCATGACCCTGATCTGATGCTTAACTCTTATGGGCTTCAACTAGTAGTAGGAAATAGCAGAGTCCTTGACAGAGAAAGAATAGGTCTGGAGATGGCTGATGAATTCATATAGGATTGCCCAAGAACTGTCGCTGTAAGGGAGAGGCTCTGCCTTGTCACACATTCAGACGAATTCTTCAGATACATGAAACACATAGAAAGGAGGGTTGAAGAGTAAAGACAGAGCTGGTATGTATTGGCCCAAGCCTTGAACCCCAGCATTCTGGAGGCAGAGGAAGTTGGATCTCTATGAGTTCAAGGCCAGCCTGATCTACAGAGCAAATTCCAGGACAGCTAAGGCTACACACAGAAAAACCCTGTCTTGAAAAACAAGAGAGAGACAGAGAGAGAGAGAGAGAGAGAGAGAGAGAGAGAGAGAGAGAGAGAGAGAGAGCAGAATCCTTGTCCCTTAAGAAATTCCTACTTTAATAAGGGGAAAGTAAACAACTGAGATTCACAGTATTGAGGGCCTGTGGCCCAGACTCATACGAGACCCACGGCAAAGGGGCCCAGCCCCATCTAAAGGAATCAGACATCTCCTATGATGTCTGTGTGCACCTGTATCCACACACATGGATGCACATTCACACCTCTCTCTTCTCTCTTTCTCTGTCTCTCTTTTTGTCCAGTTTTTTCTCTCCCTCTCCCTCTCCCTCTCCCCCCATAAGAAAGGAAGTCTTCCATAAGACACAGTTTCATGTCCCACCCTCAAAAAGCCATGTAGGTGATGGCCGGCCTATATTTACATCCAGGATTCTAAAGTACACCAGATGCCAGAATTGCTGACAGACACACCTCTCAGAAGGAATTCCTGTCCTTAATGCAGGGCCCTATCTGGAAAGATAAGCGGGACTCATCCAGCTGAGATTATACCCCACCCCATCCCAAAACAAGCACAAGCTAAGGAAATGGCGTGCAGAACACAGCGCTGGTTAATGCAGCTGGAGCAGAGAACTTGGGGAAACATCCTTGATCATCATGGGTCTCAGGCGCCACGCTACAATATTTAAATGTGATGCCCCAAATACAGACATTGGGGTAGCGTCTCTAGGGATAAAAGAGAAAACAAAATGAAGTGGGAACAGAGGCTGAAGGAACTAAAAGAGGCTAAAGTGAAAAGAAATTTCTAATTCAAACATAGGTTTCAGCTCCAGGCTGAATAGTTGACGCACGCTGACAGCCCTAGGGTGAAAATTGTCAAGTGACAACTTCCACTTGCTTGGTTTCAAAGACTCAGCCTGCCCTGTCTCTGGAAAGACTTGATCTGAACCTGAATATTAAAGATGAATAAGGTGTCGGAGCTGAAGCAAGGGTTGCTAGGCAATGATGGACGCAATTGCTTCTTGAGCAGAAGGAAGCGGCCTTTCACGGAGCTACCTTTCCCCAGACACGCTCATCCTGCTAGCTTCTGTAGCACTGTCTCGCCTTAAAAGCCTCCTCTCAAACAAAAGAAGTAAAATGTATCTTTTAAAGTATTTAACATTGAAAACTCAGTTCTTATAAAGCTAACACATCTATTGAAAGCCCATTTTCCAATATTGCAGCACAGTTTCCAAGAGCAAGAAATGACTGGCCCTTCGCTAATAGATGATGTGCTGGGAAGCAGCAGGAAGAGACTTGTCTCTATTTGAATGCAGCCTTTTTGAGAGGCATGGCCAGGGTTGAGGTGATTGGTTTTGGCCACATGCTAGTCCAAATTAGTCAGATCTCAGCTAGACCTATGTGTGATATAAAAAATAACTAAGTAATTTGGCTTCACTATGAGCCACGTGTAGTTTAGTTTCGATGCTTCTTTGTAAATATCTGCTTTTAGTGCAACTCAAGTCAGATGCACTATTCTAAATATTTGTGGCTTTGAGTGCAGGGAGGCACTGTGCAGTTGCTTCTGTGTGGGGCTCACCCATTCTCCTTCACCTCCTTAAGGGAAGCTATCTGCATTACATTATCCTGTCTCCTTAAAGGAAGTTATCTCTGCATCACATTATCCTGTCTCTTCACTGTTATCTTCAGACTCTCCGTCCAAGACACTGCTTACCACGATGAACCAACTTTGACCCCAGTGTTCATCAAAAGCCATGATTTAGTCATTTGATATAGAAACCGAACCCATTTTCTTCTAAGCT
Organism: Apodemus sylvaticus; assembly: GCF_947179515.1. Lineage (NCBI taxonomy): Eukaryota > Metazoa > Chordata > Mammalia > Rodentia > Muridae > Apodemus > Apodemus sylvaticus. The sequence continues at coordinate 46,743,812 of NC_067475.1, read as the reverse complement.
TGTATATGGTGTGGTGTGATGTGGTGTGTGTGTGTGTGTGTGTGTGTGTGTGTATGTGTGTGAGTTTCGTGTATATGTGTTTTGTATGTTGTATATGTATATGTGTATGCAAGTGTGTGTCTGTATATGTGTGTATGAGTGTGTGCATTCATGTATGTGTGTGCATGGGTTGTATGTACATTTATGCACATGTGTGTTGTGGGTGTACACATGTGTTGTGTATGTATATGTGCATGTATGTGTGTTGCATGCATGCATTGTGAGCATGTGGAGGCCTAAAATTGTGGTCAGAAGTCTTCTTCAGTCACCCTCCACTCTACATGCTAAGGTTGTTCTCTGACGAGCCCAGAGCTCACAGAATAGTTAGTCTAGCTAGCTAACTTGCCTCAGGGGACAAATACCCTGTCTCTGCCTCCAAGATATGAAGATTACAGGCAGGCCGAAGAGTCTGTCAGGCTCTTACATGGGCTCTGGGGATCTGAACCCTGTCATCACGATTGCATGGCAAGTGCTTTATATACTGAGCCATCTCCTCAACGCCATTATCTATTTTCTAGTTTGGTCCAGCAATGACCAACCTTCTCTGTGATCTTTCTACTCATGTCTCAGAGCCATGACAGACACACAGGTAACTCATAGCTTAGGGCACTCACTAGTAAAACAGCCGGACAGTATCAAAATGGCAGACAAGAAGCAGACACCAAAAGGCAAAGAGTGTAAGGGAAACTATTCAGAGAGTCAACGTGATGGAAGGCCACGTGGAAGGTTGTGTAGGATTTCTGATGGTATAGGGGAAGGCTTTTAATCCTGAAATGCACAAGGAAATTACTAGAAGGGGAAATCAATTTGGGATAAACTTTAAAAGACTCAGGTAGGTAAATCTACTTTGAGGTATAGAATTTCTATGATCAGCTGTGAGACCATCTGCGTGTCTGACCAAAATTTACACTTTATAATCTAACACAATACTTTTTCAGCTCTGCATCTCTTGCTATTTGAGGACACAGAGAATTGTATGACTTCATACACGACCAGCATGCATTGCGGGTAGAGATGTACTATGGAGCAGTTGCTGTGGGAAAGAACTTGGCAGTGCCTCCAAAAGCAATACACAGAGAATTCCACATTGTCCAGCAGCACTGAAAAAACTGAGCATGGGCCCTCCCAGCTCACAGTATCCCAGAGTGGGGAACAACTCAAACACCATTAACAAGTTGATACATAAACAAAATGCAGAGGAATAGTACTCAGGATTTAAAAGGGGTGAAGGGGCTGGCAGTGTCATTGCAAAAGACCTGGGTTCAATCCCCAAGGATGCAGAAAGAAAAAAGAGGGGCAGATAAAATTCTGATGTATGCAATCAAGACCGAGACACAAATTTGACATATATAATTAACTATTGTGATATGGGTGAACTATGAAAATATGCAGAGTAAAATAAGCCAGACATGATATGAGATACCTATACTATGAAAATTTGGTAAAACAGAGGTCACTAGGATCTAGGAGAAGGGGCCAGTGGAGGTTTTATGTTTAAAATGTATAAATATTTTATCTGGAATGTTTTAAAAAACTGCACAAATAGTGAGGAAGGCTACAAACATTGTGAATATACTTAAGATTAACAAACTATACATTTAAAGTGGTTAAAATTTTAGTATTAAAAATAAATTTAAATTTTATGACTTACTACAAAAAAATCCAAACTTTTATCTAATGTAATTGGACAACTATTTCAAAGTAAGTTTCTTGTGCCATTACTTGAAAATACTAATTATTAATTGCTGTTGACATTATAACCCACATTAGGATTTTTTTTTCCTTAATAATGTCCTGGAATTCACTCTGTAGACCAGGCTGGCCTTGAACTCAGAAATTCACCTGCCTCTGCCTCCCAAGTGCTGGGATTAAAGGCATGCGCCACCACTGACTGCCCAGCTCTTTAGTAAGTTCTTAATGTCAACTGATGAATTGAATAAATTGAAAGGTTCAAGAGTAAATATTAAAAAGAAAATCATTGCACTGGAGTCATGGCTCAGCGACTGCAGATCCCAAGGATCCCGGTTCTAATCCTGGCCACTGCTGATGGCTCACAGCCATCTAAACTGTAACTTTAGCAGGTCAGTGGTGGTGCACGCCTTTAATCCCAGCACTTGGGAAGCAGAGGCAGGCTGATTTCTGAGTTCGAGGCCAGCCTGGTCTACAGAGTGAGTTCCAGGACAGCCATAGCTACACGGAGAAACTGTCTCAAAAAAAAACAAAGAAGGGGGGGCTGGAGAGATGGCTCAGTGGTTAAGAGCACCGACTGCTCTTCCAAAGGTCCTGAGTTCAAATCCCAGCAACCACATGATGGCTCACAACCATCCATAATGAGATATGACGCCCTCTTCTGGTGTGTTTGAAGACAGCTACAGTGTACTTACATATAATAAATAAATAAATCTTTAAAAAAAAACAAAGAAGGAAAAAAGAAAAGAAAGAAAGAAAATCAACAGTTTATGTGACTAAAACTTAAGCAAAAATGCCTGCTATTTTAATAGACAAATCATGACATCATCCAGTATTGAACTATAATTTCTTAATAACATTAAAGACTTTAAGCTCTTCTATTTTAGGAAAGAGCAAGCATTACATGTTTAAATGTGCTATTGAGGCATTTAAGCTCTGCTTCTTGGCCTACTGCTGAACATGCAAGATCATACAAAGAACCGGTAGCGATCCAGCCTGGAAAAACCCACTAGTCACTGTGTAGGTGAGGGTGTCCTTGAATCTCTGATGCTCCTGCCTCTACTTCCCAGTGCTGGGATGCCAGGCATGTGTCACCTCATAGTTCAACTGGGAGCCCCAGGGGTCTTAGCAGGCACTCCAACATAACAGAATTCTAAGCCTCACCCAAGCCATATATTTATGTGACTGGGTATAGTGCACACGTAGGGGTTGTGGGTACTGGAGGACAACCTCATGTATCTTTTTTGTATCTTAATCCAAATTTTTTTGGGGGAGAGGGAGAGACAGAATCTATTATGGAAGTTGGAGCTAATCAATTGCCAAGACTAGTTGACTGTTAAGCCTTAGCCGATTCTCCTACTTTCTCTCTCCAGCTCTGAGATTAAAGGTGAAAGCCACCTGGCCTAACTTTTTATGTGGGTGCTGGAGAACAGATAAACTATCAGCTTCTGATCCAGCTCAAGCCAACTGTGAAATTAATCCACCAAGTTTTCTAAGCACCTATGAGAGATGTGGTATAACTTGGCAGCTTGTGGTATGTGGTGGGTTTGAGAAGGGCCCCCGTTGGCTCATAGGATATCTGAACGTTTGGTCACCAGGGAATGGCACTGTACGAAGCGTGTCATTGGAGGTGGACTATGAGGTTTTCAAAAGCCCAAGCCAGGTCCAGTGGCTTTCTCTTAAGCTGCCTGCAGATCCTGGTGTAGAATGCTCAGCTCCTTCTCCAGCACTGTGTCTGCCTGCCTGCCACCTCACTCTCTTCCATAACAATAATGTACCAAACCTCAGAAACTATAAGCAAGCACCAGCAACAAAACACTGACTAAGACGTGGCAGAATGGAGTAAAAATGAACCAAAGCCCCTTTTTAACATAATGTGAGGTAAGGCCCAGTGTTGTGGCACACCATGCATCCATCATATTAGAAATGCAAACTTCCAAGCGCCACCCCAGATCTGCTCAGTCAGGATGGGTCTTTAACAAATGATACCACTGTGATATCACTGGAGCCCTGAAGAGGAGGTTTGCAACTAACTGAAAATGCAGAAACGTATCTAACGATGACAGAGTACAACTAATATCTATGGCGGATTTGGGAATCCATAGGTTTAAGACTGAAAAGGGGTTGGAATGGGGATGGGAGGGCACTGGAGAGACAGACTGCTCAACAGTTAAGAGCGCTGGCTGCCCTTTGAGAGGACCCAGGGTTTGGTTCACATTGCCTATACCAGGTGGTTCTGACAAGCCACCTGTGACTCTATCTAGTTCCAAAGGATCTGACACCTTCTGGACGCCACAGACACCTGCACACACACAGTGCACAAACAGAAAAGCAGGCACACATATATACACATAAAAATACATCTTTTAAAAAACTGAACAGGGTTTCAGACACAACGTTGTTACTTTCTGAAGATAATTCAAAAAGGATGGAGCTCCCGGTAGGGTATAAGTTTCCAGCTCTATGAGGGTTCTCTGGAGAAAGTTTGAGCAGAGAGGGTCAGTCTAACAGACACAGCTTGACTCCACATGTCTACAGGTTGTCTTTGAGAAGCAGGCGTTCAAAGCGGGTTAATAATAACAGAGCTATCTGTGTATCAACTCAAGAACATAAAGGGCATTTAATAGAAACATTTTGGCTTCACAGTGATATTTATAGCTTAAGAATGGTATTTTTAGTTTTAAGTTTAAGAAACACACTTGATGGGTGTTTCGCAAACATCTTTATTTATATCCTAGGGAAATCTTTAAATAGAAAAATATCCAACAAAGGAAAAGTCTGGAACTTCTGATGTGTGAGTTGATCAGCAATTCGCAGAAGTGCCATCAAACGTCACTGAACACAGGTGACACAGGTAGAAGATCTGTCTAAGACACATCCATCCAACACCTGGACCTTGGCTTGTGTTTTGTTCTGTTTTGTTTTTCAAGGAAATCGGAATATGACTAACCAGCTTTTCTACAGACAGATTTAGAACTGATACAGCTTAAAAGGCCCTGATTGACTTTTCAGTTCTGAAAGAAAGAAGGCAGTCAGCCCCTCGTGCCTATTCCATAATTTGTGACAGATGGAGACGCTGTGAACAGTTTTCACCCCCCGTTTCTCTCCTAATGACCCTGTTAATTATTCACGATTTTGCGTCATCGCTGACTGCACGCTCTTTGTCCTTCAAAGCCTATTTTTTCCCCCTTGAAATGTTCTCTGGGTCTGCAGCCCATATCCAGCGTCTTAGTAAGCCTGTCTCCCTGACAGACTGCGGAACCTCCTTTTAGCTTCTCTGGCCCCCCATCTGTATGACCCATCATACAGCCTGCTTCCCAGTCTTCCTTGAGCAATGCTGGCATCACATGACTCCTTCACATCAAATGCTCCAAATTTAAAAGTGGGACAACCACAAGAAGTTCAGAATAACCTTGGCTGTCACTGGAACCTGTGCACCTTACCGTCAGTGTCTCCTGACTGCGTCTGTAGATGACCACAACCATGATGGTTAAGAAGAACACAAAAGCTGGAGTTTGGACATCTAGTTACACTTTCACTGAGGCTAAGACCAAAGTGGAGCCAGGACTGGTGACTCCTGGAAACCCTGAGGAGACAATCTGCTTCCCTGTCATTCTCACTGTCCAATGGCTGACAAATTCCTTAACATTTTTCCACTCCTTCTACCTTCAAAGTATACAGATGTATCCTCTGCCTTGCTGCCTTCTCCTCTAGAATATTCCCTGACTCTCACCAAAACCAAGACCCTTAATCCCTTCTGCAGGGTTCCTGTTTTCTTATACAGCTACACACACAGGAGCAGAGGAAAGTAATATACATGGTCAGAGATATCGTATGGCCTACCACAGCAAACATCGGGTCAAAAGCTACAGCCATGCTAATTTTCCCAAATTATAAGGCACTTGTAGAAGATGGAGTAGATAGACTTTACCCCGTTCTTCTCACTGAATATTTTTTTACCTCTCATATATGAAACAAACACATGAAGAGTCCAAAAAACAGATGACGATAAACCAGTTAAAACCATAAGATTTAAGAAACAACACAGCAATGAGGTATCTGGGGTTTGGTTTTGCCACATAAATACCGTATTTGCCTCTAAATAAGCAACTGACCTGCAAACATGATGCAATAGGATCTTTCCATCAACAAAATCTTACTTTCTATAGTCAAAGGATCAGAAAAGGTGATCCTAATAGAAACAGGAAAAGTTTCCACAGTGAATACTCTGGTACAGCCAAACACCACAAAAGAACAAAAGTGGCTGCATTCTAACCCACCAGCAAAGGCTGAGAAGGGAGCTTAGAGTCCCACCCCATTAGGCTGTCAAGGGGCAACTCCACTCCCTTCTTCCCCGGTCACAGAAGCATTGGAGGAAGCTATATAATGAGCCAGACAATGACATCTTGCAAGCAAGCCCCACTTGCCTCAGAGATGCTAACAGTAGAACTTGGAATTTCATCCCAATGGACAGTTCCTGGCACTCCTCCATTCCCAACCTACGGTGCCAGAGAGGACTTCACCCATTATCAGTAGAACTGCAGGGAAAGGTGACAACTCCATATCCACCCAGCAGTGACAAGCCTCCAATATCAATAAACACTGAGGGGGAATCCCAAGTTCTGTCTGTACCTAGAGCAGCTAGACAGGAAATCGTGTGCCCTACCCGCACTCTCAGTGAAGCAATGCAAGAAGACACATACAGACCGGGAACACAGATCAGTCAGCAGACTCCTTGAACCCCAGCACCACATAAACTTAATCAAAAAATGGGGTATAGAACTAATCAGAGAATTCACAACTGAAGGATCTCGAATGGCTAAGAAGCACCTAAAGAAATGTTCAATATCCTTAGTCATCAGGGAAATGCAAGTCAAATTGACCCTGAAATTCCACCTCATACCAGTCAGAATGGCTAAGATCAAAAACTCAGGTGACAGCAGATGCTGGAGAGGATATGGAGAAAGAGGAACACTCTTCCTTTGCTGGTGAGATTGCAAGATTGGATAACCACTCTGGAAATCAGTCTGGAGGCTCCTCAGAAAATTGGACATAGTACTACCTGAGGACCCAGCTATACCACTTCTGGGCATATACCCAGAAGATAATCCAACATATAACAAGAACACATGCTCCACTATGTTCATAGCAGTCTTATTTATAATAGCCAGAAGCTGAAAAGAACCCAGATATCCTTCAACAGAGGAATGATACAGAAAATGTGGTACATTCACACAATGGAGTACTATTTAGCTATGAAAAACAATGCCTTCATCTGGGTAGTGGTGGCACATGCCTTTAATCCCAGCACTTGGGAGGCAGAGGCAGGAGGATTTCTGGGTTCAAGGCCGGCCTAGTCTACAGAGTGAGGGCTACACAGAGAAACCCTGCCTCAAAAAAACAAAAACAAAATGACTTCATGAAGTTCACAGGCAAATTGGGTGAAACTAGAAAACATCATCCTGAGTGAGGTAACCCAGTCACAAAAGAAGACACATGGTATGCACTCACTGATAAGTGGGTATTAAGAAAAAAGCTCAGAATGCCTAAGATACAATTCACAGACTACATAAAGCTCAAGAAGAAAGAAGACCAAAGTGCAGATGTTTCAGTGCTTCTTAGAAGGGGAAACAAAATACTCATGGAAGGAAACAGAGAGACAAACTATGGAGCAGAAACTGAAGAAAAGGCCATCCAAAGACTGCCCCACCTGGGGAATCCATCCCATATACTGTCACCAAACCCAGACACTATTGTTGATGCCAAGAAGTGCATGCTGACAGGAGCCGATATAGCTGTCTCCTGAGAGGCTCTGCTAGAGCCTGACCAATACAGATGCGGATGCTTGCATCAGACTGAGCAGTAGGACCCCAATGGAGAAGTTAGGAGGATGAAAGGAACTGAAGGGGTTCCCCATAAGAAGAACAACAGTATCAACCAACCAGATCCTCCAGAGCTAAACCATCAACCAAAGAGTACACATGGAGGGACCCACAGTTCCTGCTGCATATGTGACAGAAGATTGCCTTATCATCAGTGGGAGATTAGGCCCTTGGTCCTGTGAGCTCAATGCCCCAGTATAGGGGAATGCTAGGACAGGGAGGCAGGAGTGGGGGGGAGCACCCTCATAGAAGCAGGGGGAGGGGGACAGGACAGGGGGCTTGCAGAGGGGAAACTGGGAAGGGGGAAAACATTTGAAATGTAAATAAATAAAATAGCCAATAAAAATAACAACAAATTGTTTAAATCCTGAAAATTAAAGACAATTTTTAAAAACATCTTAAAAGCAGCAAGGAAGATGACATCATCGTCAGTGGTGGGAAACGCTGAAAGTAGCGAGAGCGGGACTTGCGCTCAGCAGTCATTGCGGGGGACGGAGGGGAGCTGCAAATGCCTGCAGATGAAGCTATGGCCTTTCATGAATAAAGAAGGAATCAAGACATTCTCACATGCAGGAAAGTGAAAATAACTGGGTGCCAGCAAATCTATGCTAAAAGAATCTCTGGGGCTGGAGAGGGGGCCCAGGGAGAAAAGCACTCGCCGTGCAAGTGTGAGGATGTGAGTTCAGATCTCCAGAATCCTCAGGAAGCCAGACACCATAGTGAACACATGTAATCTCAGCTCTCCTGAAGAGAAATGGAAGCCAGAGACAGGAGGACTCCTGAATGCTTGAGGGACAGACAGCCTGACATACATATCAGCAAACACAAGAGACCCTGTCTCATGAGCGGTGCAAGGCAACGAATAACACCTGAGGTTGACCTTTGAACTTCCATTTGTGCCATGGCTCGCACACATACACACACCACCCAAGATAAAAGAATCACTGTAAGACATTTCCTAAATATAAAGGAAAAGACAGAAGAAACTTCAGAGAGGAGTGACCTTTGCAGTAAGAAATGATATGGGAGAACAAGATGGGCCTTTCCTTCTTCCTTTTGAATTTTAATAATTATGAGGGAGGAAGCAAGGTTGTTGCCTCTCCACTGTGGTTCTAAATGCTCACTAGTAAAATAGTTCAAATAATTAAATGGTGATGGTAGTTACCAGAAAGTAAGCGAACATTTCTATAGACAGCACTCAAATTGTAAGATGACAATATTTTGGATTGTGATTAGATTGCAGATAGAGGATGGTGACAGTAAACAGTAGGTTAAGTAGAAGAGTCAGGGGATGGATGGATGGATGGATGGATGGATGGATGGATGGATGGATGGAAGGGTGGATGGATGGACAGGTGGATGGATGGATGGATGGATGGATGGATGGATGGGTGGATGGGTGGATGGACAGATGGATAAATGGATGTGTGGATGGTTGGGTGGGTAGGTGGATGGATGGATGGTTGGATGGACACACATATGTGATTGATAGGTAATCAAAATTTGTAGGGTAAATCATAGGCTGACACCTTGAAGGCCATTAGTTAAAATGAGCCTTTCCTCTTGGGAAGCTAATTCTTGGCAGGACTCTGTTACAACAGAGAATTGAGGCAGAAAAAAAACTACTTCAAAGTTGCCTCACTAAGAACTTCAGGGTGCATGTTAAAAAAGGACGAGATAGACTGTCTTTTCAGTTGTTTACAGAGAAAGCCTTTTGTCAGCTCTCGTCGGGTATACGCAAAGAGCAAAACAAAAATCACTGTTAGCACAAAACAACAAAGGAGATGGTTCAGTGCTGTGTTTAAAGTGGCAAGGGGAAAAAAGGCATTTGAAATAAAGTTTCTAAGCCTAATAACAGGAAATATCATGGAAGGGTAAGTAAACTTGCTTATCCAGTGCAGTTCTTCGGACTCCTATGCTATCTATCGTATTTCCCAAAATGCCAAATGGCCCCTGCACCACACGAGCCCTGCACTAGTACAGACTCTGCTCAACCCCTCAGCTCCCAGACTCCAGGAACTGCTGGCTACCACTCCTCAGGCCCAAAGCATGCATGCCCGACTGCTCTATCACAGGTATCCATCCAACAGATCATACAAAAGATGCAAGTTAAGCCAACACTGGGAACAACCAAAATGCTCATCAGGAGGATGAAAAAAAAATCACATATTCAAACATTCTAATGCCACACAGCAATAGAAGGGAACGGGATATTTGAAAAGCTAGGCACACACACTGCTTGGTTCTGCTCGGACAAGACTCCAAAGCCAACACAGTTCATTTATGGTGTGACGAGTCAGAACCGTAGCCTTGTCAAGCTTGGAGTTGAATGGCAAAAACCACAAGATCAGGCTGGGGGGAGGGGATGCAGGGGCTGGTGTTTTCTACTTCTTGGTCTTACATGGGATGAGTGTTTTGCTAATGTACTGGCCTAACCTCTCAGCCACTCACACTGGCTTGATACATCCCATAGACAATAGCTTTAACTCTTTGGGTATGTTTTTTTTAATTTCACTTTGTTTTCTAAGATAGTATCTTTCTATATTCCTAAGGCTACCCTGGAACACTCTGTAGCTCAGCAAGCCCTGACCTTGTCTCTTCCTGATTCAGAATTCCGAGTCCTGGGGTTGCTGTGCCCTCCCCCCCCCCCAACCTTACTCATTTAGCCTTCGTTCCGGACTGAAACAGCGGCTGTGTTTCCACCTCAGGACCTTCATATGCTCCCTGCATAGAACACAAGACTTTCTCCTCCTTCTTCAGTGCTCAGCCCTCTCCTTGATCTCTCAGTGCAGAGAGAGAGAGAGAGTCCCTCAACCCTCCCTATCGCCCTCTCCCCTTTTCTATCGCATCTTCACAGCACCTACCATCAAAAGCTATCCCATATACAAATCCCATGTCTACCTGTGGCACACCTCTCCCAGTAGAAAGGCCAGGATTAGAAGAACCTTGGCTGAGACATTTACTGCTACACCCTGGAAGCAGCGACACTGCGTGATCGACGCCTGCAGACAGAACACAGCTGCTGGATGAGTGCTTGCCCCAGGTGCTCTAAATGACCTCTCCCAGGGGCCACACCAATCACAGGCTAGGAAAAGGTGAAACTAAGAGGAGGGGCCAGAGAGGAGAGAATAAGAGACTAAAAAGTTATGAGTTAAGTTTGATAACTTGGCAGAATAGCCCTAGGCCACAACACTGAGAAAGACTATCTAAGAAAGCCTGTGAGAAGCCATGAGGAACTTATTCTATGCAAGTTCAAAAGACCTCACAAAGCAGAAAAGGTATAAAAGAAATCTACTTTCTGGAAGGCTCTAATCCAAGCATTACAGTACTTAGCTATGGAAGTAGGTCGCTCCTGCACAGGCAAATGCTTGGAAAACTGTAGTATGACTCACATCGAAGGGTGTCGCCAAAGTCTTATAGCATATGCATTTACAGATAAAAGGCATTGCTTCAAGATGAGTGCAGGTGCCTCAGGACGCTAATTTCTTCTGACACCATTACAAGAGAAGGCTGAGAAAGATGGAGTGGCGAAAGCACTGGGGCAGAAGCAGAAAGGGAGACACGGCGAACCCTGATACTCTGCACAGAAAAAAACCAAAAAGACAAAAAGACCTCAACCAAAAAGACCTCAACCAATAGTGTCCTGGGTCCTTCAGCTGTGCCTAGCAGAGAGCCTGGAGTAAGAGAGGCTTCAATGTGCCTCTTAAAAGGACAGTCTTCCGAGTGATCATTTTAAGACAGAAAACAGCTTAAGGAAATAGGTTTAGGAACATCTGGGTTTCAAGTTTCGAAACTTTCCCAAGCATATTCAACATTACCAAGCAGTTAGTATCATAAGCTCGTGGCATATACCTCATGCTAGAGATGTACAAAATGCACAGCAAAAATCTAGAAGAGGGGCTGGAGAGCTGGCACAGTGGTTAAGGGCACCGTCTGCTCTTCCAGAGGTCCTGAGTTCAATTCCCAGCAACCACATAGTGGCTCATAACCATCTGTAATGGGATCTGGTGTGTCTGAAGACAGCTACAGTGTACTCGTATACATACATAAAATAAGTAAATAAATCTTAAACAAACAAACAACTAAAGAAAGCTTGTGGTCTCATTAAGAATAAAACCCTATCAGAATAGTTTGTTCGCTCCCATGAGGAAAAACCTGGGCACTTCTCTCTCTTTAACGACTCTATTTATGCATAGCTTTTCTTTAGAACTCACCACGCTCTATCTCATGCTCTCTAGCCGAGTTTTTCCAGCTCATTTCGTAGTGATCATTTCCTTAGCAGTTATTCCCCTGTGGGTTTAGTGAAGGAGTACTTCCTGGGGCTCAAGGATTTCTTAATCATTTCAAATGTAAAAAGCTTACTTGGGACATTTTTCCTACTTAGGACAGCTCATCCAAACTAAAATGATTTAAGTCAGATGCAATCACTCTAACTGGAAGGCATCTGCAGAAGGATCAGAAACTGACTATAAGTCAGAACTGGACTGAAGACAACCACTTCATCACATCCTAGGAGGCTGGGGGTGTGGCTCACTGGTTAGTGCACTTGCCTAGCATTCAGAAAGGTCTGGGTTCAATCAACCTTGTCATCTCACCACTCAGAAGGTGGCAGCAGAACCATCTAAGTCACCTTCAGCTACATATTGAGGTCAAGGCCGACTGGAGCTATTATCTCAAAACAAATGAAAATTTTCTTCCTCCTTCTATTTGTGCTTAATATTAAGTGCTTAATATTTGAAGGGAAACCAGCTGCTTCATTAAGGGCATTCTTACAAATTGTATCTTTCTGCACCGTGGCCTGGGGTTGGAGGGAGAGGCATGAGTGTAAGTGGGTTTATAAGGAAGGGAGCTTCTAAATAATGAGTGTGGAGTTGGCAGAGACCTGGTCAGAATGGAAGCTTAGTGCACCTTATCTTCTCATTCCTCCATTCCTTCTCACTAAAACTGACTCCTAAAACTGAAGTTTCTTCAGCAGCTTGGTTGTCTCACTAAACCCAGTCACTGACCCAAGGGACTGACCCCAGTTGTGAGGGTTTTTTTCTTTATAAGTCATTCTGCTTTTAGACATGAAAGCAAAAGGAAGCCAAGAGCAGTGCCAAGTGGGAAGACGTGAGAAAATTGCACCGTAGCCACATCACGCACAGAAAGTGACAGAAAAGGGGTAGGCAGGGATGATAGAGCTCCCTCATCACCTGATGGAAGAGATACAAAGTACAAGATCAGAGACCTTAGCTGTCAAGTCAACAATAGTCTCCCTGAAGCACCGCCTTCTCTAACAATGCAGTCGTTTTATAACCGGGTCCTCAGCCAGGGAACAAGGGTTGAAAAGCTCAGAGGAGAGAAGGAAAGGAACTCACTGGAAAGGGGGCACTTACTCTTCCAGGAAATGCTGCTGGGGTCCGATGATGGAGCCTGGTCGGCAAATTCTGATCCAAGCAATGATTTCAGCATGTGTAAACCTGTAGTGTTTCATGACATAGCAGGCTATCAATGTCCCAGTTCTTCCCAGACCAGCTGTTAAAAAAAGGAAAACAAGAAATGCAAAGTGTAGCAAACGCATCCACAAAAACATGAACACTACCCTGTCCACAGACTGCACTGAATTCTAGTGCAAAGGCAGCATCAATGGCTGGCGTTCACGCAGTTTGTCTCATGTAAAAACGTAAGGTTTTCGGACTGGAGAAGTAGTTTATTGGCAAAGCATCTGCCAAGCATGTGCAGCACCCTTGGTTCAATTCCCAATACCAAAGAAAAAGGAAAAAACTCAAAACAGAACCATGCACACTTTTCCCTAACCAATGGAAAGGACAGAAGGTAACTACCTTCCATTTTAGGGTAAGAAAGTGACATGAATACAAGAAATGGATCTGAAAGCAGAAAACTGCTGGGGGTGGGGGCAGAGGCTGGGGCGCAAAGATGGCCAAGAAGGTCTGGGGGGGGGGGAGAGGGACAGCGATCAGGCGCAAGAGGTGAATTAGAAAGACACTTTGATTGGGTCACAATGGAATTTAAAATGACTGAAATCTCTGACCTTGAAACTCATCCATGGAAAAAGTTTCATTAGAAAAGGGAATAGGAAAATCAGGTGTGCTGGCACACACTTGTGATCCTGGAACTGAGGAGGCAGAGGCAGGAGAATCATGAGGTTCACATCCAGCCAGGGTAAAATGTGTGAGACTCTGTCAGAAAGAAGAGGCAGAAAGAGAGGGAGAGAAGGAGAGGGAGAGGGAGAAAGGGGGAAAGAAGGAGAGGGAGAGATGAAATCTAGTCCGTAGCTTTGTCTATGGATAATCTAGGACCAGGCCAGTAACTTAATGGTAGAGAGTTTGTTTTTCATGCATAAGGCTTTCGGTTCAATCCCCAATGCTACAATAAATGAATAAAACCATGGAGTTGAATAAAAAAAAAACAGAATATTGCATCTTCCCTGGTCACATAATGAAGATAATCTACTTCCCCCCGTACTATGAAATGGGCAGTATTTGATCGGATCTGAGAAACAGTCATAACGTCTAATGGTGTACTGTACATCACTGCTTATCAATTTTTAAACCCAATCTAATTTAAGAAGTATTAAAAATATCGAAAATGAATGTCTTTACGTCAGTTTTTCCACAGTTACTTTAATTAAGTTGCATTGGCTTATCTGTGATGTTCGTGCACACAGAGAGACCAGACCGCCATGGTCAAGAGTCCGTTGTCTCCTTCACTGTGTGGATCCCGGCAATCACAGTGAGGCGGGGCAGGCATGGCAGCAAGTCCCTTTACCTGCAGAGCCATCTATCTGGCCATCTTTTTGATATATCTGCTTCCCAGAGGCATCTCTGGACATTTTATTTCTAATTGCTTACCATGAAACTGCACTTCTACAGGAACTTAGGTACTGCATGTAAATCTGCACTTTACGCAGGAAAAAATAAAAAGGGTCTTACCCAGCACAAGCTGTTTGCCCACTTGATAGCAATGATGTCTAGAACGGACATCAAACATGCCATCAAAATGGCAAAGAGAGTCAAGTTCATGCCCATAGATGACTTCCCATTCACCTTTCTTGTTTGAAAAGCATATGTGCAAAAAAAAACATATATATATATATATAATATATATATTATATATATATAATATATATATTATATATATTTATATATATATAAAGAAAAATAAAAAAAGAAAAGCATACATGCACTGTTACTAGACGAGGTGTGTGTGTGTGTGTGTGTGTGTGTGTGTACCTCAAGTACCTTCTGACCCACATCAATCATCAACATCAATCGGAGGATAAAGTTAACCACAGCTTCAGTGGATTCCCACTTTAACATGAAGAAACTGTTGCAATGACTCTCCCGACTCTCACTTTACTATGAACTGTTACAGTGACTCTCCAGATACTTGACAAGGCTTGCTTAACTGCAGGAGGCGCTGCCCCTGAGCATGGTAGAGCAGGCACCCATGACAACCAGCTGGTCTCGGGAGTTCCAGTTCAGGTCCCTGTCTGGAGAGCAGAGGGGGCTTCTTCCTAGAGACTCTCACAACAAGTCCTCATGCAGGGAGCTGCCTGGTACCCTGGTCAAGTTCCTAATCCTTCTGACAGCCAAGACATGGTGCTGCAAATGTTCAAAAGTCTCTGAAACTGAAGCTGCTTCTCCCCCCCCCCTTTTAAAAGGAGTCTATAATTTTAGGTCTATAAAAAGAACCTACTTAGTGAAGTACTCCTATTCTGTTCACCACAGTAAGAGCTCCCAACGATGGAGTGCTAAGTTTCTATTAAAACTTTAACAAAAATGTTAAAGCATCTGTAATTAAAGGGCTCCCTGGTACCGCATGACAAAGGTGCAGGGGACTCTATTTATAACAAATGCTTTAGACAGCCAGTCCTTCTTCTGGTTCCCAGTAAGACATCAATATGCACACAAGAGAGCAACAATGTTGCTGTATTTTCGATGAATATTGGTGTCAGAGAATGCCCCCAATTTACAGCCATTCCTGTAATCACCCACAATATGGACTGCAGACAGGGCCTTGTGGTGGGTTTTGTATCTTTGCAACAAATTAGCTGTGTCTAATTTGCCACAAGTGATGCTGTATGTTGACACATGACATTTTCCTTCTCTCCACCACCAGCCCCCCACCCAGACCAACCCCCACCCCCCACCCCACACCCCCCGCCGAGAATTCGTTTAACAAAGGATGGGAGGCTCACTTCCATCTCCTTTAGTTCAATTAAAACACTGAGTGCTCCTTGAATTTCCAGGAAATTAAGCTGACTTAATCAGGGCAGATGTCAAAGTAATTAGCAAGCCCAGGTAGCTAAGTATGCCATTAAAAACAAAACAGCTGCAATTAAACCAAAGGCGTGATGCTTATAGCAGAATCCTGCATGGATTAACAAGAGGGGAAAAGGAGGAAGCCACCTCACATGTAAGCAATGCCCTGTATTAATGGGACTCCTCTAAGAGCTCACTTCAACACTTTAAAACCGTGAAAGTGCAAATATGGGAAGAAAAACAGCTCCCATAGGGGAAAAATGTGTCCACATTTCTTAAGAGGTAAACATTCACAGGTAGGAGATATACAAAGAAAACCTGTCTATCAGCTAGAATATTTAACACAGAGTTGTCTTTGCCCAGTATTTCTTAGACGCCACGTGCCATGGAGGTAGACACTATGTTTCAATTTAAGCTTTTGTCTGGAACACACTGTTTCCTTGGAATGATCCACCATCTTTTACAATCTTTCCACCTCCCGCTTCCCCTTAGATCCCTGAGTCTTGGTGGTGGTGTGGGGGAGTTGGGGGTGGTAAAAAGGCATCCCATTTAGGTCTGAGTGCTCCCAAGTCTCTCACTCTCTGCGTATTGGCCGCTGTGGATTGCTGCTAATTCCCCGTCTGCTGCAAAAGCAAGTGATGCGCATGTGAGCTCAGAGGATGCGCCAGTCCTCACAAGAGCCGCACAGGTTCAAGTCTCACAGGATCCCAGCCCCGAGGCAGGGAAGCAGACACGGGGTCCCAGCCGTAACCAAAATGCTTCTTCCTGCCAATGGGAAACAGTTTTTCCCAGGGGAGTCTCCCTGTTCGCATTAACCACGTGCCAGGGCAGGTCCCGCCTCCAGAAGCAGTTGACCAACACAAGATGAACCCCATGTTTTTGTGGGGCCAGGGAGCTTTTGTTTCGTTTTATTTTGTTTGAGCATTTTTTTTCATCTTATTGATATTTTGTTTGTTTTGATTTTTGTCTTTTGTTTTCTTGTTTTGAGAGAGACAGAGAGCATGAGGTTGGGTGGGTAGGGAGGTAAAGAGGGTAGGAAAGGAATTGGGGGAAGGGAAACATGATAAAGAAAATTCTGTATGAAAAAAATTTAAGACTGAAAGCTATGTCTTTTTCCCCAAGTCAATTGATCCAAAATATAAATATACAGATATACATATAACCTTGTCATAATAAAACTGACTGGCAAAAGGCCAAATTAATCTCCTAGGGAAAATGCTGATTTTTTTTTGTTGTTGTTAAAATAGGAAACTGAACTTCGAAAGAGATGACAGGACTAGACCATACTAAAGCTCCATTACCGCAATCCGCAAGCCCTCAGGTTCTGACACGTGACATATGGGAATGGGGGCCCTTGTCCTGCACCTGAGCAACTACCACGTTACCAGAGTTATGGTCCCAACCGAGGCTGGGTCCCAACTGCCCCTCCCCCACCACACCTCGAGATACACACACAAAGAACCAAGTACAACCATCTATCAGCAATTGTCTAATTAAAGATACATTTGAGAATAGAAAACAGAAAAGGGAATTTATTCAATGTGTTATAGTGAGGAGAGTGACCCCTTAAGATTTTCAAGGTGATCCAACAAGTTGTCAGTGATATGTGGGGGGGGGGGGGGGGGAGAGGAGAGGAGAGATCTCCCTCTAGCTGGCTGGCTTCCCCCACCATGAAAATCTTAAGGAAAATCCAATTTCGTGAGGTCCGTAATCTCAACAGCTGGCAAAAGACTCTATTTGGAGTACTTTGGTTCCGGCCAGGAGGGTTACAATAGAACAAACTTAGGGTGCCAAAGAGATGTTCACAACAAGCCAGCACTCTGTCTCCGGGAGAGACCAGAAGCAAAGAAGTGAGCGAGGAGCATCTTCCTAACATCCCAGAGAGAGGCCGGTCCTGCAAGCCAGGGTCTTTCCCTCACAAATAAGGGCAAGAGAAGAGCTGTAGCCAATGGTGGTGCAGCCTGGCTGGGGGAGCCATCCCTAAATCGGGAGCATGTGCGGTCCCGTCCCTGTCTTCCAGGCTGCTGGGAGAACGCAGCTTGGCATCGCTGCGCTCAGCTCACATGTTCAGCAAGGTTCCTCCACCTACTCAAATCTTAAACATAGAAACAAGGGCCTACAAAATGGTATTTTAATTTCTGTCAGAACCAAAGCCACACTGTCTGAATAAGGCAGTTACAGCAGCGCTCCGCACAGGAAAAGAACAGCACCATCTCCAACACCTACCGGCCGATTTGCATACCGTACAACAACAACAACAAAAAGCCTTTGTGGATACAAAGCCAGTGTGTGCAGCGCCACCTCGCGGCATTGTGAATAGCTGCGAGTGACACGCTAGAGGCTCCATTCCCAGGAGTGATTTGTCTCTGCTGAAATTAAGATCCCCAAACTGGAAAACCTACAGTGGAATCTAAGCTCCTTCTGACTTTAAGGAAACGCTCAAATTTAACTGGAAATCCTGCATTTTGACTTGTTAAAGTTGGGACCTACACTTGCTCTACCCGAGCAGTCTGAGTCAAAGTGCCCACTCCAGAAGTCCACTTCCGGGAGAGACCCTGTCTCAAAATACAAAATCGGAGAGTGACTAAGGAAGACTTGAGTTGTCAAATTCTGGCATACACATGCGTACACACATACACACACACACCAACATGGAAACACTAAATATCAGATGATGGAAAAGTATGAAGAAAAGATGATCAATTCTGAAGGAATTGTTCCTCCCTGCTTATGGTGTTCAGAGTCTATAAGCCTGGGCTCAGAAGAGTCACAAGTCCATGCCATGACTTGTCCAGAAAGCTGGACTCCACCACCAAGGCGATTAATCCTTTCTTTGGGGAAGGGATTATTAAAATGGGCTCGTGTTCCAACTGTCTAACACAAAAGGAAAACATCCCTCTGTGTTCTATCACCCGCAGATGTAGCTCATTCTTAGGTGGGTTCCGGCCGGCCCCTCCCCAGCACAGCGGACCCCCGAGAGCTTGCACACACCTTTGCAGTGGACCGCGATGGCCCCCTCCGTGTTCTCACAGATGTTCAGGAATCTTCGCACGATGTTGTCGCTGGGGGTGCTGCCGTCTATGAAGAACAGGTCATAGTGCTCGAAGCCAGCGTCTGTGAAGCGCTTCGCCTCGTAAATCTTTTTGTTCAATCTCACGATGGTGGTCACGTTGTTCTTTTTGAAATACGGGAAGTAGGCTTCGGGAGCGTGGAGAGGGTAACCTACAGGCCAACAGCGACAGTGAGCGGAAAACCACGTGCCACCTCGCAGAAACAACAAAGTGCTCAAATCTCACAGAGATCGGAGGAAAGAGTGTCTCATGAGTGCGAAACGTCACAGCGGAGCCATCAAAGTAGCCGCTAACACCACCAAGAGGCAGCTACAACCTACACAAAAAAACCCTCTGTTTTGGAAAGAGTTCACTGAAAGTGGCAACCTCTAGAATCTGAATCTTAGAAACATAATCTTGGAGGCCCCAAACAAAGACAGTTCTGAAGTACTCAATTGTACAGAGCAGTGCTGGGGTGATTTGCGGTGATATTCCTTCTTGATCATTAGTCTTAACAGATTCGTTTCAGCCACGACTAAAGCTTTTTTGAAGCTAGAGGTAGTTTCCATCTGTAGCACAACTCCCTGGTAAAACAGGGTTATGATTATTCGTCATTTGAAATGTCCGAGTCACAGCTTGTAAGATTTCTCAAAACTATCTCCTTAAAATAACAGCTGGGAACTGTGGAGGCGGAGGTCCAAGGGTTCCCCTGGACAAGAGGAATATGACCAAGGGCCCTAATGCACAGTGTGGTGTTTCCTAGAGTTAAAAACAACGTGTGGGACCGGATCCATGTGTTAAACTTGACGGCCGTTCCATAGTGTATACATCATTTTAATCAATCATATATGTAGCATAAATATATGCATGGCCAATAAAAATATTAGTATTTCAAAGGGAAAGTTAAGAGAGTAACTTTTGCTAGACACTTTCTTTATGGTGAAGGAGACAATCTCCAGACGCCCTGGCATGTCCCCCAGCAAGCAAACATTCTTGGGAGCTTCAGAGACAAGTGAGTTACTGATCTACTCTTGGCCAGTCATGCAAAGTGACCATTGGGAATTTGAGTCACTGAAAACCTTCCCTGCAGCCCCTGCGGCTGAGAGGACTAATTTCCTAACACACCAGTTGCCACCAATCACTCAATCAAGGTTCACCCGTTCAGGGTTCTCCAGCTGCTGGTAATTCTTGGCAGACCAGGCAAGTGCGTGACCTCATTAGGAGTGGAGTTCACGGGGATGACATGCTCCAGAGAATGTTCTAGAGGGTCTCCATACGGTGCTCTTGGCAGTGTGTCCTGCTCACCCTGTCATTTCTTAATCTCCTCTTAGCTCCAAGCCAGGCCAGCAACTCAGTCTTTGTAACTCTGGGTCCATCTCCTTCCTGTTTGCTCTCAGAGTAGGAGAGGTGACAGGACAACCAAAGAAAGCCTCTCTTCCCGTCTGTCAGCAGTTCAGTCAGAACTCGCGTCTCGGCTTGGCATCCCTTGAACCAGCCAGATGTCTTCTCCCACAGCAGGGCCTCTGGGTCTCGACTCCTCAAACCCCAAAAGCACACCGTAATTGGCATTCCCTTCAGAGCTCTGAGCACCAGCAGAGGCTCTTCCCCACATGGGCCTCAGTCCTCCCAACTGCCCTTCAAGTCTTTCATCCCTCAGCCTCAAAGGAACCCACTACCTTCTCCATCACTCTGTATCCTCCATTGCTATCTTTCTTGTTAGTCTTACTGTAACAAGCTCCCTGTACTAAATTCTTTCTGAATGGCTAACATTAAAAACTCTGACGACAAACGCTGCTGGAAATGTATGGAAAGTGGAACCCTTTATTCACTGTGGGCAGGGTGCAGGCTAGTACAGCCATTGTGGAAATCTGAACGGAGATTACTCAAAACATTAAAAACAAGTGGACTGTATGACCTAATGTACCACCCACGAACATATATCCAAAGGACTTCAATCCTATCACAAAGATACCTACACATCTATATTTATTGCTGCCCTATTTACAATAGAAAAAATTTATAGCCAGCCTAGATGTCCATGAACAGAGATAATAAAAATGTGGAACCATTTCACAGTGGGAAGTTATTCAGCTGTAAAGAAAATGAAACTTCCAGAGAGGAGGGGAATGGATAAATCTGAAACTTATATTATTAAGTGAGGTGTCCCAACCTCAGAAAGACAAAATCCCCATGTTCTCTTTCATCTGTGGATCCTAGCTTGTAATTATGCACATATGTATAGAAATGAACGTAGTTACAATGAAGACTAGGAGAGCAAGAGGGGGAAAGAGGTGCAGGTGCTAAGGAAGCAGGGGAAAGGAGGGCGGGGCATGCTGATGTGAAAGCAGAATCACTAGGGGAGTAACAAGAGAGGGCGGGGGTACCGACCGTGGGAGGGATGATGGAGGGCTGGGGTACACATGGGAGGGATGACGGAGGGCTGGGGTATCAGACAGTGGGAGGGATGACGGAGGGCTGTGGTATCGGGCCGTGGGAGGGATGATGGAGGGCTGTGGTATCGGGCCGTGGGAGGGATGATAGAGGGCTGGGGTATCGGGCCATGAGAGGGATGACGGAGGGCTGGGGTATCGGGCCGTGGGAGGGATGACGGAGGGCTGGGGTATCAGGCCATGAGAGGGATGACGGAGGGCTGGGGTATGAGGCCGTGGGAGGGATGACGGAGGGCTGGGGTATCGGGCAGTGGGAGGGATGACGGAGGGCTGGGGTATCGGGCAGTGGGAGGGATGACGGAGGGCTGGGGTATCGGGCAGTGGGAGGGATGACGGAGGGCTGGGGTATCGGGCAGTGGGAGGGATGACGGAGGGCTGGGGTATTGGGCCGTGGGAGGGATGACGGAGGGCTGGGGTATCGGGCAGTGGGAGGGATGACGGAGGGCTGGGGTATCGGGCAGTGGGAGGGATGATGGGAAGGAGACTACTTAAACACACTTCTTTCAAAAATAAACAGATATCTAAGACTGTGTATGCTAATCTTTTTAATTAAGTGAATAAAATTTTAAATGAGTAAATAAAAACTCCTTCTGGCTGCAGTCCCTGGGCATGGGTCCAGTTCTCCTGTGTGGACCCTGCAGGTACAATGTTCTTCCGGCTACTGCCCATTTTCTAGTTCTCCAGCCTTCTCTTACTGGTTGTGCACCACCCGACACAGCCAGTAGATGTCGCTTTAGTTCACTTAGCCGCACTGGTTCTCCAGCCAGGACAGGAGCACTAGCGGGCATGCTTGGATATCAGCAAAAGGTGGAGGTGGAACTGGAAGGCCAGGTTTACTAATCCCAGCCTCGCTGCATTTGAACAAACAGGTTACAGGGAGCTTACGTCACCTCTCTTGTGTGGACACTGCAATTTATACACACAGAGAGAAAACACACACTGTTCTACTTACAAAAATCAACTCTGTTTTCCTAGTTGGTTTCCTTGTTAAGAATAATTTCCCAACAACAGACTCATAGGTCAAAGGGAGAAATGACTGCTGTGAGGAAATATAAAGGCTTTTGTACCATATGAGGAATGGCCAAGAGACGGGCATTCTCAACAGATTAGGTATTGTTATGCCTAATAATATATTTAATAATTTTAATAATAACCTAATAATAATAATAATAGATTTAATAATTTTAATAATAAAGCCCCTAAAAGAGTAGGACTTGCTATGCCCCCATGCACCAAAGTACCTTATCTGGATTATCTCATTAAACCACATAGTCACAGAATAACTAATGCCTGAATAGCTTACTACTCCAGGCACACAGAGCTAGCCAGCGTTTAAGCCCTATAACTCCTATAACTCAAATGCGAGCACCTGTGCCAGTGGTTTGGGTAAGACTCAACACCATTCTATTTATCAGGACACCAAGTAAGAGAAGAAGTGGGCTTAAGGGCTTTGAATTAATTAAAACCAAGAAAAATCATCCAAATGTCCTATGACCTTTCAGCAAGTGTGTGGCGGCGTTATTGTTAAGTTCGAATACTTGTGAGGGACTAGAAAGAACCAGTCCACCCAGGGTTGATTGGTCGCTCGCCCATCCCGTACCCCATCTTGCCACTAGATGGAGACATGACACCAGTGAATCACAGGACCCAGAGATGCTAAAGAGCAGGCTAACCAAACAATTTCAGAGCTAAGAGGCTTCAATTCAGCGTTTCCCAGACTTGGTTCTAAAGTTGGGAAAGTGGGGGGAAACGCAGTGAAATGGCTAGTCTAGGGAGGATAATATGGTAGCCAGCTCATCGTGATAAAAATATAATTGTGTAGCTGCTAAGGGACCTGCCACCCTATGGTGCTTCATCCATGTCTCTATCCTCACTAGCTGCCCCAAATATGGAGCTGTTCCTTCCTTGGGCTATAAAGGGAACTGATGCTCACAGAAGGAAGGACGCTCACTGCCTGTTCCACAACTAGTAAGGGTCAGGGGAGCCAGGCCTCAACCTGCCTACAAGGCTGCGCTCACTAAATGGACAAAAGAACTCTTTTGAGTATCTGGGATTTTGTCTCAAGCTACCCTCCAGTTCTCCAGTATGAGTGAGTGTGAGTGTGTGTATGTGTGTGCATATGCGTGCATGCGGGGATGTGTGGTGTGTGTATGTGTGTGTGCTTAGTATTGTCCATTAATGGAATGGTTTTGAAATCTAAAATCTGAAATACACGTTTCATTCTATAGTTATAATTTCTTAATTCAATTTTTAAAAAGGGACTTCTCTTTCCCCTCTGCCAAAACTACATGAGTTAAGGAGGTTCAGTAGTGCCCTACCTGGCCTCTGTTCACACAAACACAGCCTTAAGACGCACAGTGCCGTCTGCCGGGTCCCATGATCATAGGTCTTCCTTTGGCTTCCTCCTATCAACAGCTGTTTGATCATTAATTATTTCAAAAATCTCAGCTTCTCCTTAACTATCCACCATAGCTAGATCTTAAGACCCTACTGCTGGTGACACAACACACTTTGGATGAAGGACACAGGAAAATCAAGCTGGGACTGACAGGAAATTTCCTCCCTGCTGGCTAGCTTTCATTGCATCAGAAGATGCAGGCTGCTGAGGGAGAAGTTGTCAACAGTCTCACCCAGCTGAGTGACAACACCAGCCCGTCCAGCACGATGTGTCCACCGTGTGTGGCTGACTGTATGGGAACAGACAATACCTTTCTGTTTGATTTTTAGGTCTGCTCCACAAGAGAGAATCTATCCCTGGTACTATAAACTGGGTCAAAAGCCTATGACTGGGGAGATCACGGGCCCTGGGAGGTGGTGGGGGGGTCCAATTTGCTAAGTGGACACCTTGTCAAACTGCCTTCTAAGTGTGTGTTCATGCCCACAAAGTAATGCTTCTCTCAGCCTGGGTCAGAGAAGCTGTGGCTGGAGACTAGAGCCGTGAACTGCTGTCTTCTAGACATGACATGGTTGCTGCGCGAGGAACTATGGGAAACAGGTGGGTGTTAGTGGTGGGAGGAGTCAACTTCTTTGGGGCGTGGCTAACAGAGCTTTGCCTATGCTCACCAGCGCAAAAGGCAGCACGAATTGGATGAACTCAGTGAGGTTTTATTGGTTTTGGGGTTTGATTTTTTACAAAAAGGACGTGCAGATAAGAAGGGAAGTATGGTGGTAGGGTCTAAGAGGAGCTGAAGTGGGACTTAGAAATCAAATATGACCACGATACGTTGTGTATATATACACGTGAAATTGTGAAATAAACATAAAAATATATTTTAAAAAAAAGAAGTTTCAGCTTTTCTACTAAAAAATCTCTCTCACCTTTCTCAGAACATGGAGTTTCTCAGAACAGAATACCCCAAGCCCTCATTATAACTAGATCAATATTACTAAGCCTGCTAGAAAATTATTTTAAGCTCAAAAAAGTATTTACAATGTTAAAATTCTCTACAGAAACTATGGAGTTTCTAGAAGATATCACCTCTTAGGATGGAGACTCTAGCCCAGTGGTTCTCCACCTGTGGGTCGGTCGGAACTCCCTTAAGGGTCAGCTGACCCTCTCACAGGGTTGCATATCAGATATTTACATTACTATTCATAATAGCAGCAAAGTTACAGTTATGAAGTAGCAATGAAAAAATTTCAGGGTCAGCATAACATGAGGAACTGTACTACAGGGTCACAGCGTTAGGAAGGTTGAGAACCACTGCTCTAGTTAAACATCAAGTTTCAGCTACAACAGTCCAAAATAAAACCGCTTTGGGTGTGCGTGCTTGCTGGAGTTTGGCTCTCTGCTCACTGGTTTGGCCAGTCTCTGTCTCAGATTCTTCGTAAGCTATTCATATAAGTGAATGATCTGTTTACAGCAGTCTGATAGCTCGTGTCTGAAAACTGGGTCAAGGGAGCTAAAGAGATGGTTCAAAAGTTAAGAGTATGAGCTGCTCTTGCAACGGAGCGAAGTTGGGTTCCCAGCACCCATGTTAAACAGCTCACAACCGCCTGTAAATCCAGCACCAGGGAATATGATGGCCTCTTGTGACCTCTGTAGGCAATGGACTCTGTGTACACACAACCCATGACATATTCCCCCAACACACACACACACACACACACACACACCACACCACACACGCACACACATACACATAATTAAAAATAAAATAAACCTGTGTTTAAAAAAAAATGAAGGAAAAAGCACACTAGGAGCTTATCATTTAGCACTCACGTTATTACTGTTCAATTTTGAAAATTATGAATAAATATTCCTCAAAGGATATTAGCAAAGGAAACGAATTGTATACAGAAATACATTATGGAGAACATAATGAAAGTGAGCTACAATAAATGTTTACCTACCATTTTCAATTTTGCTTTTAGGATGTGGTCCACTAAATGCCAAGAATTTTCCTGGAACGATCCAGTTGAAGTCCCCATTTTCAACTCGCTGGCAGAATTTTGTGGCAAAAAAAGAAAATAAAAATAGTTTATAATCTCTACACAGTTTAGGAAGTCCTTATCACACCATCGGTACTAGATTAATGGGACTTACATAAAGGGAAACTTATATAAGTTTCAAGATGCACCTTTTATATAAAACACTATAGCATCACCTCATTTAAGAAAAGTTTCTACTCAGATGATGAAAACTATAGACTGTATGGTAAGTTTATTTATCTTAAAGTAAACTCGTCTCCTGGTCAGTCTACAATGAAAGAAGATGACATTTTATTCCAGAAAAAAAAAAATAGGTTGAGGTAAGAGAAAATAGGAACTATAAGCACTTCCATGAACATTATTAGGTAAGGAGGCTTTAAATGATGAAAAACACTATAAATATCTAGGTCACAATAAACACATTCACTTTTCTCTGGTTGTTGTTGTTGTTGTTGTGAGTATTTATGCCTACAACCAATGCTGGTTTAAAGACTGGCAAAGGGCAGGAAGCAGGGATGAGGTGCTGTAGACCTCCAGGCCACCGTCTCCTGCAGAGGGTGCCAAACCCAAACAAAGGCTGGCAATAAAGGCAGGTGCTTCTAGCTCTGGCTAACTTGTCACCCTGGAAAGCTGACTTACTGGGTCTGACCTTCCAAACAAGACTTTACCATGAAATCTTTCTTTGAATGTTGACCATCTTTAAATAAGTTTGTAAATTCTATGAACCCAAGTAAAATGTATCGGCTGGCTGACTGATTAATAGTTGTCAACCTTTAGTCAGCAAACTCAACGCGCTCATCAGCAAAGGCCTACAGACCAAGGAATAGCTCATCTTCCCACATCCCCGTTCCTCCTCCCTTCCTCATTTTCTTCCTTGTCGGGGGCTACTAACCCATCCAGACTGGGACAGGGATTGGGTTACACCCAAGACTTTGCCAGTGACCAGGAGACTGCTATGTAATGCATTAAAAAATATTCATACCTCCACACCCAACTCCACCCCTGGCCTGAGTCTCCTTCTACCTCAGGAAAGCAACAAGTTTCCATGTAAAGAACACTTCCTCCAGCTTACGGTGAGGGCCTCCATGGCAGGCACCTAAGCCAATTAGAGATTGTATTCTTCGGCAAGTACAAAATAAACATGTACGAAATACGCTAGACCATCAAGGCAATCAAAGCCACTCCCTTATTTATGTTATCCACTGCCACTTCCATTGAAACCAAAGCCTGACCGGCCAAGTTGGATTCCTAAAACACAGATACATCTTCCAATCATAAAAAAGGTATATAAAAAATCTTTATATTACATCTTGAACATGTATCCACTTTAGTAGCCCAATGATAGTAAACAAAATCTCTTTACAACACCCTAAAAATCTAGAGATGCATAAGCAGATGTGTAGCTATCTTTTTAATCAACTGGAATAAAGAATCAAAGGTATGACTTTCTGCTAAGGGATTAAAATGTTTCTTGTTTAAATTAAATAGTCTAAATGAATAATCCAATAGGACCCCTTTTACACTTTAAAAAGTCAAGAATAAACATGAACTTCAATTATCAAAATGCAAAAGCATGTCCTTATCAACCGTAGAAGACAG
Source organism: Apodemus sylvaticus (assembly GCF_947179515.1). NCBI lineage: Eukaryota > Metazoa > Chordata > Mammalia > Rodentia > Muridae > Apodemus > Apodemus sylvaticus. The sequence goes on along the minus strand of NC_067475.1, from coordinate 46,716,408 downwards.
TGGCCACTAAGGAAGACAGGTGAATATATTGAATTTCTTCTGTATCCTTGGCCACTAAGGAGGACAGGTGAATATATTGAATTTCTTCTGTTCATTTTGATTATAGTTATCTGTTTGGTTAAATAGTAACCTTTTATTATCCATCATATGATAGAGGCAGTGAGATAAATTCACTTTAATTTATCATCAAGATCAATTCATTCTCAGAATCAACGGAATTGTGTTTATAAACCTTCCTACCTAAAATGGTAAACAATGGGTAAAACCTGACTCTTTAGCAGCCTAGGAAACGTTGGTAGAGTTAAACAATAAGATCTTAGATTTAACCGAGCAGTGGTGGCGCACACCTTTAATCCCAGCACTTGGGAGGCAGAAGCAGGCGGATTTCTGAGTTCAAGGCTAGCCTCATCTACAGAGTGAGTTCCAGGACAGCCAGGGCTATAGAGGAAAACCCTGTCTCAATAATACCAAAAAGGGGAAAAAAAGATTTTAGATTTAAATTTGAAAGAAAAGTCACAGCTTTTAACTGACCTAATACTATAAGAGAACTCTGGTAAGGTTCCAGAACAATCATCTGTATGTTGCAGGATATTTGATCACGTTGTGAACCCCAAGACTGTGTTGTTTACTGAAAAGCCCTGTTTCTCATTGTGGTGTGGCTCAGCCCTTAGCACACACCTTTAATCCAAACAACGAAGGTAAAGTTAGTTTGTAGAAGGAAACAGCCATCTTTGAAAGTGATGTCTAGTTAAGTGGCAGACAACAGTAAATCAGAGAAAGAGTTGCCATAGTAGGATATGCCCAACTCTCAGGGAAAGAGAGAAGAAAGGAAAGGCGCTTACGGACCAGTGCAGACAGGAGGAGGAGCTTTACTGGGATAGTTCTACAGAGATTGGCTGAAGAGAGAACAAGCTAGACACGGGTCAAAACGGAGTGAGCCAGAGAATGAGGGGGAGCCAGAAGATTAAAACAGATTCCGAAGTCATTTTGAGGCCAAGCAGAGCCATTCAGGAGAGGCTGAGAGAAAAGCAAAATTGAATCCATCACCTTAGAGAGGAGTTTGAGACAGAGCAACCAAACCAGAATCGAACCAGCTCGCCAAAATTCAGGAAGAACTAGGAATGGGTGAGCTTATTCAGCAGTAATTCTCAGAGGCTGAAAACATTCTAGATTAGAGTGTACAGAGGCTAGAAATTTCCAGGACTAGGCCTAGATTAGCAGACAGAGGCAGTAAACCTCGGAGATGACAATTACATCAGGCCACTAAAAGTTACTTTACATCTGCATCCCTTTGCCGGTGATTTCCATAAATGCTAACATGTCGATGACAGAATATTTAAAATAACACAAATCTGTGGTCCTAATTAAACTTCAAAGCATCCAGGCTAGGCAGGAGCTTCAGGTACTTCCCAACCCTACCACATTCTGTGAAGAACCGTGTAAGCGGGCCTGAGACACAAGCATTGATTTAGCATCGTCTGATGTAAAGCTCCCTGCCCATCAAACGCCAACTAGAAAAGCTGCAGTTGATCAAGATAATCATCTCATTCCTACGCTGGATGTGTTTAGATGCTGAAACTCTCCATAGTGTAAGATTCTCTAGCTCAGATTTCCCTTGAACAGCTAAGTTGCTGTCCCTAAAATGGAATTTGATTTGAAAATGTCAATTTCTATACTTGCAGAGAATGTACTTATGTCTATGGTGCACTGGTCACAAAAGCACAAACATTTGGACTTTTGCCATTATTAGGTGCACAGTAAACACAGAGTCCCTGGGGATGATGGCGAGACTACCAACACAAGTTGTCTAGCCTGGAAATATGTGTTTTTCATCACTCTACCATGCATGGTTTCCCAGAAAACATATGTCAAGAACTCTAACTTGGGGCTAGAGAGATGGCTCAACAGTTAAGAGCACTGGCTGCTCTTCCAGAGGACCTGGGTTCAATTCCCAGCACCCACATGGCAGCTTATAACTGTCTGTAACTCCAGTTCCAGGGGATCCAACACCCTCACACAGACATACATGCAGACAAAAACATCAATGCACATAAAAATAAATAAATCTAGAAGAAGAAGAAGAAGAAGAAGAAGAAGAAGAAGAAGAAGAAGAAGAAGAAGAAGAAGAAGAAGAAGAAGAAACTGTAACTTGTTGCTATTGCATTTTCCTTAACCTCTGAATCAATAAATTCACACTGATAGGACAGCTTTATTACATAAATACAAAGAATACCACAGCGCTAGACTCTTTATGAGCTTAAAGCATAGTCAATATTTGAGTTGTTGGGTTAAAATGAAGTTTCCATGCTCTGGTGCTAGATAAGCATCTAGCTCCAGATTATTGCTTTGGTTCTACTTTTGAATGAAAGCGTGGCAGAAGAAAGGAGGTGTGTGATGTAGGTCAACTATGCCCCCTCAACTAGTAACAACTGGAAGTGAGAGGCACAGTGGTAGAAGGACAGTATGGAAGACAGACCATGGGCAAGGAAGAAAGCTAAGGTGGGGATATTTGAGAGATTGTTCCAACAGTCCAGGCCAGTGAACACCTCTGCAGACTGTACTTGTGTGTTCTGCCTCGATGCTGGGATGTGGGAACTCCTGCCGGATGCTAGGCTGCATTTTATCCTGCACAGCTGTAAGGTGACCTGCTTGCAGGAAGCACTGACGCACGCACGCAACCTAAGATGGGGACCTCAGCCTGGGTGAGAAACAACACAGGCTAAGGCCAAAGCTGGGGTACCCAAACTCCCAGGCATCCAGTCAGGAACAGAGGGGGCCTGGAGGCTGAGGATGATGAGCCAGGCGTGGGAGAGCGGGAACTCCAGTTCACTTTAGCCATGAGTGTCTGGGAGCACTGAGGGGCCCTCTGCAGGAGACTTAGGCAGAGGGTTTGTAAGACAAAAGCTCTCTGATGGAACTTCTTAAGGAGAGAGACGGTCCTTGGTTCCAAACTGTTTACTGGTTGTTCATCGTGCAGAACAGGTGCACACCACCTCCTCAGGGTGGACTAGAGATGAAAGAGCTTTTGCAGGAAGGAATGTCCAGGAAGGGATGCTTACTGGCTAAACTGTCGGGACCATCTAGATTCCTCATTAGTGTGGAGAACTGTGTTCTGTGCTACAAGTCTCTTTCTCTATGTGGGGGGCTATGGTCATGTATTCCAAGCCAGGAATTGGGTTGGGGGTCAGGGGAACACCTACTGTCCTCATGTATGAGGGGCTGGGGTTTCTGAACCCACCCAACCTTACCAAGTTTCCTGGCATGGTCCACTACCTCACAGTAGACTCAACCACAGGGTGTGAAAATCCAATATGCTTGCTGATGTCATTTTAATGCTCAAGAGATAAGGCCTGGGGACTACAGTACACATGTTGTTATTGACACTGGAAAGTCAGTGTACTTGAAAGCATGTTCACAGAAATCATGAGGTCCTATAACATCAGCGTTTCAGGGTGGGCAAAAAAAAAAAAAAAGGCTTATGAGAAAGGTTGAGAAAGATGACCAGAGATTGCAAGAAGACAGATGCAAGAACTATTGCATTACAAAATAAGGAAGGAAAATGCCTTCGAAATCAGAGACTGGCCGCAGGACCAAACCTGGTCTGTTTGGTTTTGGACACTATGTTGGCAGGAACATCAAACTATAATAGTTACAGAGGCTACAGTTTAAATAGTTTGGAAGTTAAAAGAGGAGGAAGGGGGCTGAGAGGAAGAAGAGAAGAAGAAGAAGAAGAAGAAGAAGAAGAAGAAGAAGAAGAAGAAGAAGAAGAAGAAGAAGAAGAAGAAGAAGAAGAAGAAGAAGAAGAAGAAGAAGGAGAAGATATCTATAATCCCAGTACTCAGAAGGCTGAGGCAGAGGTCTGTCATGAGTTCCAGGCCACCAGGACTATGGTGAGATCCAATATCAGCATAGCAAAAACCAAAATACACGAAGACACCAAGAAAGAAAGCAGGGAAAGGAAAGGAATAAACTAAGCAATAATTAAAGAGAAAGGGGGAAACATACTTGTTTGGGAGAGGGAAGCCTCCCAAGTCTTACAGACTTGGCCGATGCGATCTGTTAATAGTAACGATTTCTTAGCACGTGAGGAGGCCCTGGGTCCCCTCTTCAGTAGCAGCTGTCGTGGCCAGGAAGGAATTTGGCCACCTTAAACTTGTGGCCTTTCGGGGGTGAAATACATACGAGATGACTCCAGAAGCATGCTTCAGATAGTTCTCATAGTCAGATCCCTGTGGGAGGCACAGCTCTGCAATGGCTCCAGATGGCTGAGGACAGGCCCACACATCTGCCCTCCTTGACCCTGGCTCTGAGACAGGAGCATGCAGTCCTGCCCACGGTATATGACCAAGAGAGGATAAGAGGCCAAGCAGCATCCAGAGTCCACTCCAGTTTGCTCTACAGAGCCACTCCCAAGCACAGCCTTGCCCCATCACACATCGACTCCTGCTGCAGACCCTAGATAAAGGACATAACAAACATCACTGGTCCTCACAGAGCGTGCTAGGCTTAAGAGTCAACACCCACCCGTTATATGACAGTTTCCTGGTATAATGAAGGACACAGTCAGCCTAGACAGTCTCGAGTCATACCATAAACTAAGTTCACATTACATACGAATCCCAGTCTTAAACCCACCAACCAGTGATCTGTGTTGCACATAACTGGTTTTTTTCCCTAAGTTATAAATTCTCTCACATAGACAAGCCGATGATGAAAGTATTCTAAAAAAAAAAAAAATATTCTAAAAAAGTATTCTAAGCCATCATGGATATGTTCCCTGGAGAGTCACTACCAAACTAGAATGTGTTCTTAATTAAAAGTCTTAGTCTAGGGAGTTAGCTGTGAAATTGTGTCTCCGAGTAATATCAGAAGCTACACCCAAAAAGGTCTCACTAACGTCTGCCTGAACATGAACTGAAGTGGAAACTGAGTGAGCACAGCAAACTGGATGGATTTACCAGGAGGTTTCCACTCTACGCGGCAACTGACAGACTGTTGGAATAGGAGAGGTTCTTCCTCGGGGAAGAGCACACCAATTGGTTATTCAATACAAAACGGTAGTATGAAAACATATGTACAGGTGGCACTATATATATGCTTTCATATATGGACTAAGCACACTATATTCAGAACTATGTGTATCTATGATATGTATGCACGCACAGATGCATGCAGTAACAATGACCAAAGAGACCACGAATTTGCAGGAGAGTGAGATGTGGAAGGGAGGGAAAGCAATGGAAAAAATGTTGTAATTAAATTATAATCTCAAAAAAAATTTTTAACAACCAGTTTTGGTCAATTTCCACTGAAAAAGAAATTGGTCTGCCTATGATGAGCATTTGCTTACCTTTTGGTTATTTTGTGTCTTAAACACCAATTGACTCCTTGTGGTGAGCAGACTCTGCTAGTGGGCTACTTTATGCAAACGCAGATAAGGCAGTTTCTTCACACAAGCACAGAGAGGACACGGAAGACACAGATGTGTACATAGTGTGGTCTAACACAACTCAACATGAGCCACATGGGGCTGAGAATGACTCACAGCCGCATAAACAGCCTGAGCCTCTATCCCAACCCTCTCCCCCACCTCCGCACCGAGTGCTAGGATTACAGACGGCTCGCCACCGGGACAGATTTTTTGCACAGGCTCAGGGAATCTACAATCTGGTTCTCGTGCTTACTTTGCCAAGCATTTTTCTGATTGAACCATCTCCCTGGTCCCAGCGTTTTTTGTTTTTTTGTTTTTTTGTTTTTTTGTTTTTTTTTTTTCTTGAAAAGTTAAGTTTCCCAGCCAAAGTGATCAGAATGGAGCTGCGTGGGCGGGAACTGAACCGCCAACGAGCAGAGGCCCCAGCTGCTGACAGGTGTGAACTGTGTTTACTGGGTGTTGAGCAAATATGATCCTGTTCGCGGAGCGCCATGGTAAAAACCAATGAGAAGCCCTGTGCGGTGCCCCTGCTCCTACGGAAGCTCCTCTGTGCTCTGGTAGACTTAGCCGGGTGTGGCTCTCACCTGCCAAGGTCAAAGATATGTCCCAGATTGTCAGCAGGTGAGAGAACAAATTCAAGTCAACAGCTTGACAATCTGAAACAATACTCTCCTGCTAACAGCTATTTCTCAGACAGCATTCATTCAAAGGGGGGGATGGGGGTAGTAGACTTACTGGGGTACAGGGGTGGGGGGCAGCCATCTAAGTAGTTGTTAAATTCTGAACTTGATCTTGAACTCTGAACTCTACTGAATCCCCAGAAAGCTACTTAAGGCAACTTTTTGAAATTTAAAAACTACATAAGGTAATAAATGTGACACACAGAGATGAGCGCTCCCCCGCCCCCCAAAAAGATCACCCCTGAAGCTCCTTCCCCCACCCCCCGCACTTCGTCTCCAGCAATCATCCCACAAGCAAGAACAAGGTACTGTGCTAGTGGGCGACCTTGCTCTGCATTTTCCTGTAAGGTCACCAGCTCTTGGACCAGTCGTCAAAACAAAGCGCCTCCGGGAAAGCAGAGGGAGCTATGAACCTAGCTTCGCCAAAGTCGGCAAGGCAGACTGTCCTGTAGTTACCTCACCACTAGAGGGCGTATTGCTCACGTATACACACACAGCACCACGGTGTAAATTGAACACTAGGGGTCTTATTTTCACATTTCTCCTTGGGACAAAAGGTCAATATTGTTTTCCTGAACTGATCCCTGGCTAGATTTCAAAGGAGTGGTTGCTGTGTTGGTTCTCGGGCTCTTTGAGAATGTCTTAGGAGCCCTGTCGGAAAGTACAGACGTTTTGACACCGATTTCCTCAGGGAGCTTTCAGATCACGTGACTTTGGTTAGTTGTTTGTCTGGGTGGGTGAGTGGATTGGTTGAATGGTTGGTTGAATCTGGATACTCCTAGTATTACTGGTAGAATTCTGACTGTTTGAGCAATGTATGTCTGAACAAAAGGACAGACAGGTTGATGTGGGAACTGGAGGAACCATATTCTAAAAGGTGTTTTGTTTTGTTTTGTTTTGTTTTGTTTTGTTTTGTTTTGTTTTTTGCAAGATCTGTGTCTGATGCTATTTCTCAGTCCCAGAGGCAATAATCCCCTGGTCACAAGGAAATACCCAAACTCCTGAAGCAGGCAGGCATCCTTCACAGTCAGAGCAGATAAAGCACTGCCCGCTCTCCCAGAGGCTTCCTGCCACTGTAGCGGACCATGACCATACTCGGCAAACCTGTCACTTTGTGGAACATTACCCTGGCCACGCATGGCTCCTGCATCATACCGTATGAACAGACCAGACGCAGTAGGCCGAAGTGCAAACTCCACACTGGACTTCGGAGGCATGGTGTTGTTTAAAAATGTAAAACACTCCATTAATAATCTCTGTACTAACTTTATGTTGAAATATGTGGGATATAATGAATTAATTGAAATATATCTTTTAAAATATTTTCACCATTTCTTTCTAGCATTTCTGAATGTCCCTAGTGGAATATCTAAAATATTCCTATGACTAATTATAGGTGGCATTCTTTAGATTCCTGAATGTCAGGTGAAATCAGACATAACCTTTAAGGACCAGGCACCCGTTCATCATTAGACTAGAGCAAGTGATTACACCCTGCTGACCCACCCTCTGTATTGATAAGTAGCATTCTGGTCACATAACCGTCCTTTAAAGGGCTGAGGTGATGACTCAGCAGTTAGAGCACCTGCCAGGCAAGTACAAGGGCCAGCATGGGATCCCCAGAAACGTGGGGCGTGGCAGCCTGCTCTTAACTCTAGCTTCCAAAGGCAGAGACAGATTTCCTAGAACAGACTGGCTGAATTGCGCAGCCATATTGGCAAACTCTGAATTTGACTGAGAGACCAGCTCTTCTTTAATGAATAGGGAGAAGAAGGATAGACGATTTATTAACCTTAGGCCTCCACATGCACGTGCGTGGACATCCACCCCATACACACACAGACACATGTGTGCCTCCGCACATGCAAAACTATGCATATGTGTGCAGACACACTGCACACAAACATAAATATGTGGGAGAAACTATTTAATATCACAGATAATAAGCTTGGTTGGTTGGTTGTTGGTTGGTTGGTTTTATTTGAGATAAGGTCTCTATAACTCAAGCTAGCCTTGAATTCATGGCAATCCTCCTGCCTTAGCTTTCCAAGTACCTAGCCTTCTTAAGCCATACAATATAGTAAGTGTAGTTTAGTAAAGAAGTGTCTGAGTAATATCAATAAAATAAGTAACAGCTCAGGCTGGCAAGGATGTAGAGTGAGGCACCCCCCCCCCATCCACGACTGGTAAAGTGCAACTGTACAGTCACGATGGAACTCAGTGTGGTGGTTCCTGGGAAGACCAGAACTGATCTACCTCCAGATCCAGCTGTCCCACTCCTGAGTATATATCCAAAGAACATCTCATCCTACCACAGGGACGCTAGCTCAACCGTGTTCATTGCTGCTCTCTTCATAATAGCCGGAAACTGAAACAACCCAGATGTCCCTCAACAGACAGATAAAGAAAATGTGGTCCATTTTCACAATAGAGAATTATTCAGCCATTAGAAAATGAAATCATAACATTAACAGGTAAATGGACTGAACTAGGAAAAACACTCATCCTGAGTGAGGTGACCCAGACTCAGAAAGACAGAAAAGGCATGCATTTGTGTGCATGTGAATATCAGCCGTAAGTCAGTGATGACAAAGCTACAATCCATAGACCACTTCAGTGTAAGGGACTGGGTGGCAGACAGATCTCCCTAGGAAAGGGAAATACAAGGGATAGTTATGCGCAGACGGGAGATGGGGACTGAAGCAGGGGGTCAAGTGGGGAGGGGAAGGTAAGAGGGTGGGGACATGGGGAGGAATAGCTAAAATTAGGGGCCATTCAATGCATAGTATGGAAACCCAACACAAGAAAAGCTTCCTAAAATAATACATATTTGAGGGCAATCTGAGTGAAATCACTAAATGATGGGGAGTCAGAGCCCCAACTGGATATTTCTTGTCACCAAATGAAGCTTCCAAATCAGGATTGGGTTACATCTGATTGAGTTGTTGGCCAAAATGGTCCTGTGGTAACATCCAAAGCACCCACGCGGTGGCCAAGGCCATGAGTTGTTCTCCACAAATTGATGGCGAGGCCCGGTCACTGAAGACAACACCCGCACAACTCACAGCATGGAGACTGAAGCTGGGGACCTACCTAAACCTCCCAGCCCTGTATGCTAGTATCTTTGGTAGAAGATGCTCTGCATGTTACCAAAGGAGAAATATAAACGCCAACCTAACGACAAACCCATCGATCTACAATGGAGTCCTGCCTGCAAGATATGCTAGAGCAATGGTGGCCCAAATCTTGTGGGAGGAACCAACCAATATCTGGTTTGACTTAAGGGCTACTCCACAAGACTGAACCCATACCCAAAACTGATTGCGTGACTAAGAACTCAAGATTGGATAGCCTAGGGGCCCAAGAGAAAAACCAAATGCTACTACTGGTCAAAAAAGAAGCCATAAAATGACTCCTGATGAAATTCTGCTTCACTAATAAATAGATCAGTGCCTTGTTCAGCCATCAGCAGCAGAGCTTCCTCCTGCAGTGGGGACAAACACAGAGACCCACTGACAGACACCATAACACTCCAGCTCCAGCGCAGAGTGTAAGAGCCAGAGAACGAAAAGAACCCGAGAGCCAGGGAGACAAGGCGCTGAAATCAACAGGACTGAAGCACAGAGGAACTCACAGACCGAGGCAGCACACAAGGGCCTGCAGCAGCTGCCCCAAACAGGTCAGAGAGCTGAACGACAGAGCGGACCCAAGCTCCCATCCTTAACACAGAACAGTCTCCAGTGGAGAACCACTAGCAAATGAAAACTTCTTTTTCTCCAAGGGAGTCTCACAGCGGAAACAAACTACCCGTAAGGGCAGACTCCACGTCCATCAGCAGATGGCCAACAGAGTCTACAGAGGCTCCTTGCTCTCTCTCCTCCTCCCCGCTTCTCTCTCTCTCATTTTCTTGTTTTATTTTTCTTCTATTCTATTGTATTTAGACATATTTTTTTCTCCTTTCTTTTTACCCTACACGTCCTTTAAGTATATATTATGGCTTCCAGTTCAGTGCTTTTAAGGGATTCCTGATTGCACAGCCCAGCAGATTTCTGTGTCTAGTCTCTTGTGTCCTTCCTTGGGCTCTTTTCCTTGTGTTTATTTGATTTTTTTCCTATTCTGATGTGTTACATTTCCTTTTATCTTATTATATGTTATTTCATTTTATATTATTCTCTTATTATCCCTTAAAAGCTGTTTGCTTTCTAATGGGAGACAGACAGAAATGGGAGTGGATCCAGATGGGTGGAGAGACTGGGAGGAACTTGAAGGAGTAGAGGGAGAGAAACCATGATCAAGATATATTGTGTGAGGGTAAAGAAGAAATCTATGTTCAATAAAAGGGGAAGGTTCCTATGAAAAGATTCATCCTGAATATCCCAAATCATTCCCAGCGAGTCTCACAATTGCTGTCAGCAACATAATTTTGCTTTGAAATCTTTAAGTCTTTCCATGGACTACGGCTTTATTGCCTGAAACGCTGGCTCTTACATAGTTCACCGAATGACCAGGCTCCCTGGAGCCCGTGCAAACAGCAAGACGCATTATGACAAGGAGTGCCTGGGCCACAGAGCATCACAAAGAGAGCCTTTCTTCAATTCCTCATCAAGCACACGTTGATGAAATGCCTGCCACCACACTGTGCTTTAAGACCTTCTCTTTAAAACACTGTGTGATGGGACAGACGGTCCATGCACAAAACAGGAAGACATTTGACTACAGAGCGTCCTAGACAGTTGCCAAAGTCCACTGCTCTGCTCCCAGCACCTGGGTTCTTATTAATACAGGTAAAGGCATGAGGACCACATTGTCACCAGGTCCCATTTATGGTCTTGGCTGATTTGTGAGAATCACACAGTGCTGCCTGTGTCAGACTCACCAGTCGCTGCCTCAACAACACCGTGTGGAAGGCAGAGGAAGATCCACTAGCTTTCCGTTTCGTTTGTTTGCTCTGTGTGGTAGTGTCTGTGCCTCCTGTTCTTTCTCTATCCCCCATGCTGGAATCACTCTTGTTAAGCAAAATGTCTTCAGCATTAATGGTGTGTTTAATGGTGTATTCTCTGTGTGCACACAATGGTATTTTCTCCGTGTGCACACACTCAGGGCAGAGGTCCAGCACTTGGAGGCCTTTGGAGCTAGCATCTGAAACATTTTATTTGGCGGTTTATTATAAGAGGACAGTTCAGTACATGACCTTAAAAGACGCCTACACAAGGGCGGAGTTTATAAGATACAGTGGTCATTAGCTTCAGAGTAAAACACCTCAACTCACACACTATAGCTATTTGCATATGTGCATGAGATCAGAGTAAACCACCTCCACTCACACTACAGCTATATGCATATATGTATGAGAAGGAGTCTGCTTAGGAGTGGTTTTACCTTTACAAAGAAGTATTAAACTATAAGCACTCTTCTCTGTCCTTTTAAAAACTAAGTGATTGAAAGCATTCCAAAGAAGTATAAGTCAATATGACTACATATGTGGTTACACACACACACTCACACACGCACACACACTCACACATACACACACACACACACACACACACACACTTGTTATGACAACATATGTGGTATACACATACACACACAGACTTTTTATGACTACATATGTGGTATACACACACATACACACACACACTCACACACATACACACACACACTCACACACATACACACACACACTCACACACACTTGTTATGACTACATATGTGGTGTACACACACATACACACACAGACTTGTTATGACTACATATGTGGTATACACACACATACACACACATACACACACATACTCACACACATACACACACTCACACACACTTGTTATGACTACATATGTGGTGTACACACACAGACTTGTTATGACTACATATGTGGTATACACACACATACACACATACACACACACACTTGTTATGACTACATATGTTGTGTACACACACACACACATACACTTGTTATGACTACATATGTGGTGTACACACACGCACACACACACATGTTTAAACCAGTCTTGTCCATTATAAATGTGCCTTCTGTTTCTAGTTTATGGGGTTGCTTTCTTTTCTTTCTTTCTAAAATGAAAAGGTTCTTTTTCTACAACTAAAATTACAGAGAGGGAGGGGGAAGAGACAGGGAGACAGAGAAAAAGAATTTGTACAAGAAAGAGTTTAAATAATAGTCTGTAACATTATTATAAACTTATTAACCTTAGAAGACATAGACGTTTCTGAACTTAAAGACTTCTATATAAGAACACAGAATATGTTTTTCCTTTAAGCCATCTCTTATCCACAGGACATTTATATCTAGTGAGGAAATTAAAGATGTAAATGACCTTGACATAAGGAAAATAGGCATAAAATATAAAACATGAAATTTGGGGGACAGAGGGTTCCAGTGCAGAGATCTGGTCTCCACAGACTCCGTATGAACAAGAAATGAAGGAGAAGATAAGAAAAATGGAGAATGCCCAAAGCAAGCTCAGTCAGAGCAGAGGCATTAGAAAGGCAGGCAGCTCTAACAGGAACGGCTGCAACAGGTGTGGGTGCAGCGAAGAATCAGGCGCGAGACAGCCAGAGGCGGCCAGAGGCAGCCAGAGCCGGGCAGAGGCAGCCAGAGCCGGGCAGAGCAGAGTGGGTACAAAGTCACTCAGCTCAGCTGGGGCCAAGAACAGGACAAGATGAGAGTGCTGATTTAAGATCATCCAACCAGGATTATGGGAGAAGCCTGAGAAGGGAGCCAACTCTCAGGTAGGAAGCAACTGTAACAGTCCAGGGTGAGGAGTTCTGACCCAGGGTAAAGGAAGTGACATCAGAGAGCGAAATGAGATAACGCATCCTCTGACACCAGCCATGGGAAGACAACACTCACAAGACTGTAAAAGGCAGAGGGGGAAATAGTCTCATACCTAGGTAAACAGTAGGATGCCCTCCATTAGCACAGAGGAATGGATCAGAAGATCAAGTCCATTCATGAGAGATGAACACAAACTCATTTTACACACAAGCAAGATATTCAAATAGACACGCTCTGGACACTAGCCCAAACTGGGGACACTGCCCGACACGCTAGGGAGCAGACTTGACAATTCCCCTGGAGAAACCAAAGAGATGAGCTCTGCTTAAGCATTGATGGTCCTCACGTCGTACAGGCTCCTCAGCCCACAGGAAACATAACTGCTCCTGGACCTCTCCTCATCCCACTCCAACGTGGTCCTGAGCACTGCAGAGGAGCAGGACCCGAGTAGACAGGCATCCCTACCACTGCGTCACAGAGCAGGCAAGGCTCACAACGGCGCCATGGGCAAAAGAGCAACAAGTGTCAGAACCTAGTGCAACCGTACGTCAAAATCAAACGCGTCGCTCAAAGTATTAAAAAACCTAAGTTTGCCTTAAATAAAACCTCACTTTTAATGTAAAAGTTATTTAGGATTTCATTACCAAACTACACTTCAAAATTACCTATTAAAAGGTACAAAGAGATTGTCAATAAAGTTTGATAAGAGAAGAAGTATATAGGTAGGTTGGTAGGGAGAGGGAGAGGGAGAGGGAGGGAGGGGGAGGGGAGAGAGAGAGAGAGAGAGAGAGAGAGAGAGAGAGAGAGAGAGAGAGAGAGGAAGGAGGAGGAGTTAGAGGAGGCAGAGGAGGAAGAGATGATAGATAGGGCTCTTTCCTAAATTAAAATTTTGATGACTCCATAATAACCAAAGCTGACCATTATTTTTTTTAAAAAATAATAAATGGTTTTTATTTAACAGATAATACTGAGTTTTAAATTTAAAAAAAATCAACTAACATGAAATTATATTCTACAAAAAATAATTAAGGGTACAAACCTCATAATGTTCATATTCATCCGCATCAAATGTCTCAAAGTCAAAAAATCCATGCTGTAATCCCTAAAAGCAAAACTGAATTAGTTTTTTTGCACATGACACTAATAAAAATCTACTAATCGTTTCTGGGATGTCCGATCATAAAAGGGTCCCACCAACCTCCATGCAAAAGTTTCGGACTTTAGCTTCTTACTGTGTCTCTAGGAATCACATATAACACAGGCAACACTGAAACTAAATACTCTGGGTAATGTGAAAATGTGCCTCGCAAAAGCTGCTTCTTGGGCTGGAGAGATGGCTCAGCGGTTAAGAGCACAGGCTGCTCTTCCAGAGGTCCTGAGTTCAATTCCCAACAACCCCATGGTGGCTCACAACCATCTGTAATGGGATCTGATACCCTCTTCTGGGGTGTCTGAAGATAGCTACACACTGTAAACATAGAATAAAAGGTGCTTCTTTTCCAATTTATATTCCAGTTCCATATGCAAAACTAATAGCGTATATAAAATGGAACATATTAGAAAAGTGAGAGCCAAAACCTTTTGGGAACTAGACTTAGAACAGAATATATAACAGTAACAAACTTCTTATAGAGGAGCAAAATCATTTTTTTAGAAACGTTTGCCTTCCTTTTATCATACTGAAATATTTACCAAAGGAGCATTTTCATTAAATTTCTAAAACTCTACTTTGCTTCACTTGTTTTCTAACAGTAATTTGGAATAAAATGAATGTATACTACCTGCTCTTACAAATCAGAAGGAAGAATGGATTTTTTTTAACAACAGAAACATTTTTTTTTCTTAAGCAGTGACAAAATTCTTTAAGATTACCTAGCTTGTTCACACCTAATACTTTTGGGAAAACAGAAGTCTTTTTTTTTTATATATAAACCAGGAAGCCATAGACATGAAAACAGAACATAAAACCACTGGTACGTTTAAAAGTTACATGATCGAGTCATTAAAAATAGACAAAGATGCCAGTAAGCCAAGCTGCAGTACCCAGGAGGGAGTGCGCTTTGCAAATGTGGAGCTTGGACCTTCTACACCAGACACCAAGATGACTCTGAAATAGGCTCCTGAGTCTGATCTCAAAGCTATAAAATCAGATTCTCTGGGACTAGGGCCACAGAATTAAGCTCTTCAAATTATTCATTTATTTGGACACAGTCTCAGCTAGCCTAAGCTGGCCTTGAACTAGCAGAGGATAAAGGGGGAGGGGAGGGTCTGTATAAGGGAAGACCGGGAGGAGGTGGGAGGCTTATTTAGAATGAAAAGTGAATAAGTAAATAAATTAATGAAAATAAAACCAGCTCGTCTGTACTTGAAGACACCCTAACATGAGAAAAGGCTGCTTTAAAAAGCCTTTATTCATGAATAAAGTCACACCTTTCCTGTAGGGCAGGAAGGATGTCATAAATTTCTATATTGAGATGCCAGACACTATAATAGACAGCAGAGACGATCCGGAGGGAACTGTGTGACTTTCATGCGCATCACAAAGGAAACATCCTCTATCAGATGGAAAGGGAGGCAAAATAATAATAACCAGGACAGTAGATGCTTTCTTCCCTCTGGCCTGTTTCCTAAATGTTTTATTAATGGCTTGCATGTTGGGTAACCTGCCCGTAAAGTCCTAGATTATTATATATGGTAAAGCATTTAGGCAACACTGCTTGCAAGAATGGGGTTGAATGTTGCCTTAGCTTTTGAGTTTGTATGTTTGTTTGTTTTTTAACTTGTTTAAAGTTTTTGAGAGCTTAAAATAATTTAAGGGGCTGGAGAGATGGCTCAGCCATCAAGAGTGTTTGTTGCTCTTGCAGAGGTTGGGTTTCCAGCATGCACATTGCAGCTCACAACCCTGCACAGCTCTCATTCCAGGGGCTGCAATGCCCTTTCCAACCTCTGCATCCACACGGTGCAAAATACACACACACAGGCAAAAAACGCTCACACACACAAAAACACATTCTTTTAAATAAAATAATTTAAGAATGAATTTATAAAGTCATAAAAAGACACACATTAAATAGAATGTTTACACTGATTTTTTTCCCAAAACATGGCAAAGCCCATTTTTCTGTAGTATCAGTAAACAGAACTTCGAGCTAGCATTCAGCTACTGCTCCTAGCTGAACAGGTGACGTCATGCACACATTTCTGAGTGACAGGCACCAGTCGTTTGTTCAGCATGTAGCTGTGTCCGCTGGGTCCTCTGCAGAATGCACAGTACACCCTGCAAAGCTTCTCGGGTTGTAAATTAAACCCATGCCAAACGTTGCTTAACATTCCCATTCGATGCACAAATAATTAAATAACTATGCTTAATTAACCAACTTTGCAGCGCGTCAGTCACCGGAAGGTATTGTTCACACACAGACCACAGGGTCCCACCCTCGGACTTTATGATTCAGTTCAGTCTGGGGCACAGCCAGCCACGGACAACAGCGGCTTAGATAACTTCTTGCCCCTCCCACACTGAGAGCTAACTTGAAAATAAAGACAAGTGACTGGTGGGACCATGCCACGGCCACAGCAGCAGACGAAGAAATAAAGTGGACCCTCCACTTCCAAATATTTTCAATCTGAGGCTGGCTAGATTTGTGAAGAAAGAACCAAAAGGGGGTTCTCTATGTAGAGGGGAGAGAAAGAGGCTGACGGACTGTGAAAATGACCAAAGTATATGATATACATGCTTGAAATTTTCTTAGGACAAAAAAATAAAAATTGTAATCTTAAAAAAATAAAAGGCAGAAACTGAAGGCTGACTATATTTCAGAAATAAATTATCCAGAAGGTAAAAAGCCCTCTCTTTACTGACTCTAGATCCTTCCAACAACAAGCAAAGGTGTTGACAATGATCCCTTGCCCAGCTATGGCACAAGAATGATACCGTTACCTTTCTGATTCCTTGTAAACAGTCAAGGACGGTGAGGTTGTAAGTGCAGTTCCCAAAAGATGCATCCCTACAAGCACAAACAAATGGCATTAGAAACACGAATCCAGATTTTCAAATAATAGAATATCACGACGGTTGGTCATGCTGGCTGATGGAAGAGCCTGTGCCTTTATTCAGAGTTCTACCCTTCACATCTCGGGTACAAACCTGAACGAGATACTTTTCGTATCTGAATCTTGCTTTCCTTGTGTCTGAAACGAAGTTAGTGACAACAGCTATCAACCACAGGACTGGTTATTAAAAGCCATAAAATGATGTAAATTCCTCCTCTGAGCAGTGCTGGGAGCAGCAGAAGTGCCTGAGTACTGTGCCTGGGGATTGGCACAATCTTGCTTTATAATCCAAACTAACCAGGAATTACACTGCAGATCAGGCTGGCCTCAAACTTGTGGCAATCCTCCTGTTTCTGTTTCCCAAGAACTAGAATCACAGGCATGTGTGTCTCAGGCACCTGGTTCATAATTACTCTTAATACCCATCTACTGGACTGTTTCATCGACCAGAGTATTCATGACTGTGTAAAGATACTGGCAGGGGAGCAACTTCCTGTCAGGAACCGGTGAATCCAAGCCTGGAGAGGTATGGAGCCAGAGGGTTGGGGGTGGGGCAGCATCTGCAGGTCAACAGAACCTTGTGGTTATTTTAACACATACACGCTGTCCCTCCACTGCAAAGGAGAAGAAAATAAGTAAAATGTAGTAATCCCCAGTTTACAGGGATCAATAAGTGTTCTGAATGTGCTCTCAAAAAGACTAGGAACCAAAATGAAAAATTATTTAATATCATTTATTATTTATCAGTGTGTGTGTGTGTGTGTGTGTGTGTATGTGTGTGGGTGTGCGTGTGTATATGTGCAAGCATGTATGTGTGCGCCTGAGAAGGTCAAAGGCATCCCCTGAAGTGGGCATTACAGGTAGTTGTAAGCACCCTGAGGCATGTGCTGGGAATTGAATTGGGATCTTCCACAAGAACAATATATGTTCTTAACCACTGAGCCATCCTCTCCAGCTCAAAACAAGGTTTCTAGTTAAAAATAACCCTTAAACCTATTGTACTGAAAATTGAAGACTCCAGCCTGCTTTGCAGAGCAGCTCAACTCGGGTCTGTTTCAGGCAACCTAAAACTTAAGTATCAAGTTCGGGTCAGCTAAGCAAGAACCGGTCCTGGAGCCTTAACAGGAGCCATGCTCCAAAGTGTCCACAGCAAGAAACTCGACCCAGAGTTTCTCAGTCCCTGAGCTGGGCCCCGCTGCTGACCCAAGAAAGAGAGTGTCAGGCACTGAGCCTGGCACAGTCAAATGTCCCAAACAAGGTTGGCTCAAGGGCAGCATCCTGGGAGGGTGCCAGGGGAACCCTGCCTCCACACAGAATCAACATAAAACCAAGTGTTAGAACACCAACTGGCCCAGGGAGCTTGAACCTGGGCTTCAAGGCCCTGTGGCTTCTAAGCCACGAGTTAAAAAAACACAGGCTTCGCCACAGAGCTTCAGGATCCAATAATATAACATAAAAACAGTGACCTAAGGAAACTTACAGCCATGTCTCTTAGGCTGTCACACTTCCGTGTTAGACAGTGTGAGCCGGAAGGCCTGACTAAACTTCGACAGGGGCTCAATTGATTTTGCCCATGTTGTTTTTAAGTGACACCTGAATTCACACATCCAAATGAAATAGATCCCTTTCCAGCTACCTTGAAACAATGTGAGATCTGCGATGAAATATTACTTTATAGGATACATACTCCTTTGCATACAATGGTCTCTTTAGAGGAAGAGTTCATTATCTTTGCAAACACTACCTCCTCACCCCCACCCCCACCCGGACCCCCATGATCTGATATCTACAGACTCATTATGCATTAAACTGTTGCTCAATACATATGAATACATAAGAAAAATACATAAAATTAACAAAAAGGGAACTCAGTTGAATTTAAAGAAAAGTTAACCAAAATATAAAACCAGAATTTGTAATACTTTGATGTGTGCTTTTTAATAGGTGAGGGGGTGAGTGGTGTGGGTGTGCTGACTGGGCCACACCCACCCTGGGTCACATTTGACAAGTGCTTTAATTTTCAAGAAGCTGTAAATATAGATAATATCTTAAGACTTAAGAGTAATGTGATGGTACCATGCCCGTAATTTCTATTCTGACAGGCACACTGCTGACTCGACTCTGAGTTCCAGCATTTGTCCTAGAATCCGATCTCAGAAACTGCAAGGTGGATGAAAATAAATGCAAAATGTTTTTCTCGTCCAGATTCACTGACTCTGGATTCTCTTGGTAAATCTAGATTTCAAGCTCCTGCTTTTGACTGCTTCAAATACATATATATATATATATATATATATATATATATATATATATATATATATATATATATATATATATATAATAAAATAAAACTAATTTGAGAGCTGGGAAAGGAGAAAGTGCCTTCCTTGTAAGTTTGAGGATGTGAGCTGGATTCCTAGAATCCACATTAGTTTGATTTGTTTGCTTGTTTTTGTTTTGTTTTGCTTTGCTTTGCTCTGCTTTGTTTGAAGCCCAGCTCTAGAGAGGGTAGGGCAGAGGACAGGAGAGCGGGGATCCTTGGGGCTTGCTAACCAGCTGCCCTAGTCTCCTCTGCAAGTGAGATTCCCTGCCTTAAAAAAAAAAAAAGTAAATGGTGCCAGGCAGTGGTGGTGAATGCCTTTAATCCAGCACTTCGGTGTCAGAGTCAGACAGATCTCTATGAGTTCAAGACCAGCCTGGTCTACAGATGAATTTCAGGACAGCCAGAGTTAAACAGAGAAACCCTGTTTCAAAAAAAAAATCCAAAAGAAAAAAAGGATTGTACCTGAGGAAGTATATCTAAGGTTGTCCCTGGCCGCCATCCACAGCAGTATACACACACACACACACACACACACACACACACACACACACACTTGCTCATAGAGAACTACTTTGTATTTAGAAGGAGGAGAAGACCTAATTCTGAGACTTGGAGTCCTCTCTACCTCAAGTCTATCTCTACCCTAGACGCTTTTGAACAAGCGTGTAAACTTCAGGTACGCCTGACCTAGGCTGTCTGAGTGAGAATCTGCAGAGAATATGAGATTCTCACAACATCCCTTCTACCTTCTCAGCACCACTCCCACAATTGACTAATTAGCACCACGGTGACATGGTGGTCCAATCCGTAGACATACAGAGCTGGGGAGGAGTTACACGCTTGGACAGGGATGGGACACGATGTCATCACTGCAGGCTAAGAAGACAGAAGTTTGCAAACTGGAAAAGAATCAAGGAAACACATATCAAGCCGATCCTCCAGCCCAAGACAGATGACAAGCCTTGGGAACCTGCTGTGCCGGGGACTGAGATGTATCCGTGCACAGAACAAAATGGAAAGAACCAGCATGTCCCAAGTCCTGTCCCCAGCCTGGGGAGGAAAGGAAGGGCTGAGAACTTGAGCAATACAGGACCTCAGACTCCGTCTTTAACTTCCTGATTTAGAAACTCAACGTGATTTATAAATCTTTTTAAGAAGCCACCCAGGCAATACTGATGCACATTAAAGTCTAGACCTTGAGCCTGCAGTGACAAGGGCGGGGGCTGGGATTTGTGCTTGCTGAGGTTTCCCTTTGGAGACTATGAAGGATAACTGTGCGAGGCGGTTGGGGAATAATGATAGAGATGTAAAATGAAACTCCAGGCATCGAGAGAAGAGAGCACTCAAAGAAGTGGCTTTTTGCTGGTGGACGAGACTTGCAGAAAGTCCCGAGGATCTAAAGTAACCCAGACACACAGAGCTCCTGAGCTGTCGTCAAGGGGATGGTGGGTGGAGCAGGAGGGAGAGGAGTGAATGAATAGGTTTCTTTTGGGTGTGGTAAGAATGTTCTGGACTGAATGACAAGGAGTTGCACAGCTCTATGCTTACGCTAAGAACCATTGGGAAGACAAAGAAGGGCAGGTCTTTAGTGATGTCTTATGTTTAAGGGAAAACCAAAGACAGTATGAAAGCTAAGGGACCCTATGAAGGCAAGCAAGCTTTGGCTGACTGGCTCTTTTTTAAAGATCACAGAGGCCTGAAAGTGTTGAATTTTTATTGAGAAGGAGAGTGATATGGAAAAGAAAGAGAGAACCGGAACCCTCAAGCAGTGTGTTCAGAGCAGGAAGGAACTTTTCAAGAGAGCTTGGTGTTTCCCCAAACTTCCGAAGTCCTTTGTGTTGGTAGAAGACACGGCACTCGTCCATGTCATCTACATAAATTACTTTTATCCAGCAGCCCCCAAATCCATCTCTTTAGAACATCTTAGAACACTGAAACAGTACAGCAGCCAGGTATGTGGTGGCGTGTGCCTGTAACCCCAGCATCTAGGAAGTTGAGGCAGAACGTTTTCTAGGAGTTTGAGCCTGGCTTAAACTAAACAGCAAGATCTTGTCTCAAAAAACAAAAGCAAAAAAACGAAACAAAAGCAACCAGCAACATCAAAACAACAACAAAGACCCCTAAAAATGTTCTGAAATAGTGTAACTAGCCACCTTTCCACTTAGGTGCCTCAGATTCATTGTGTGAGGAAAAAAAATCTTTTGGGCTGCGGTTGTAGCACTGTCGGTAGAACACTTGCCTGGAATACACCAAGCCCTCGACTGGATCCCAAGCCCTTGATAAAGCTGGGCATGGTAGGATGTACCTGCAATCACACTGGATGCAGGAGAGTCAAAAAGTCAAGGCTATCCTTAGCTACACAGCCAGTTCAAAGACTGCTTCAGCTTGGACCCCCCTCCCAAGCTGGGGTTAAGGGGGCTGACTCTTTCCCTACACCAAAATCAATAGCAACAATTATCTAGTCTTCTGGCATCATAGATTTTAAAAAAAAAAAAAGCTCCCAGCATCCCTCAAGCGCCTCCCACTTGTATCCCTGTCCCTTTTTCCCTCTTAGGGTCTCCACAAAGCATTCTAGTAACACTTTTCCTAGCAAGTCTTAAAAGTTTTCTTCACTGAAACTGGAGTGGTTTTTTGTTGTTGTTATTTTGGTTTGGTTTGGTTTGGTTTGGTTTGGTTTGGTTTGGTTCTTTTATTTTTGTTCTTTTGTTTTGTTTTCTTTTTTGTTTTTTTGTTTTTTTTTTGTTTTGTTTTGTTTTTTTAAAGCACATCTCTTTACCGACTTCCAGTTGTCCTCAAGGTGAAATGGAAATCCCCAACAGGGCCACAGCCCTACAATGGATGGCCTCACCTGCCTTTCAGCTCCCTGCCTCCTGGTCCACTCACTGTGCCCAGACACAATGGCCTTCCTTGGCAAGGCCACATC
Organism: Apodemus sylvaticus; assembly: GCF_947179515.1. Classification (NCBI taxonomy): domain Eukaryota; kingdom Metazoa; phylum Chordata; class Mammalia; order Rodentia; family Muridae; genus Apodemus; species Apodemus sylvaticus. The sequence continues at coordinate 46,694,195 of NC_067475.1, read as the reverse complement.
TGGCTCACATCTGGCTCTCCCCAGAACCTCTGTCTTTGCTGGTATTTGTGTCTCCTTCTCACCTCTACTTAGGGTGTCTATATACCCCTTCTGATCTCAGGTCAGAGATCATGGCTCTAACAGAGATCTCCAACCCTACTTTGGGCTACGTCAGGTCTCCAGACTCCCATCCTTTACACTGGACTTAATTACAATTTGAAATTATATCCTGGTATGTTTATTTTGGTCCTTGGCTACTGTCTCCATTATAATATTGGATCTATACATCCATTGTTCATCTATGTCACCTTAGCACCTGGTACAAAAATAGATAAGTAAATATCTGTAATTACATGCCTAAATAAAATAAGAACCTTGGCATTCATCAGGAAAATTATCTATCATATTTTCAGATTTCTTTGTTAACTCAAGAAGTTTAACAAAATCTTTCTCAGAAGCATGAACTAATTTCAAATTCTTTCAGCCTGTTTATGAAGGTGATTACCTTCTGTCCTTTCTACCAATGAGTGTTGACTGACAGAGTTAAAGGTGGATGCTCCGGGTATGTCTCTCTTCCTTCGTCACATTCACTAAGTGTGCTTTAGACAAACCGAGTAGGTGGTTGAGGAGCCCAGCCACCGTAACAATATGCAAAACTACGTTAACTCTTGCAGCCTTGCAGCCTTTGGCTTAACTCTTGGTTTGCTTCGTCATTCATTCCTGCATGCATTCATTCATTCATTCTCATTCATGTTTGTTGAACAAATATTTCCTGAGGGAGATAAGAGGATATGTGGTATTTTCATACTTACCTTAGAAAGAGAAAATGCACACACACACACACACACACACACACGCAGAGAGAGAGAGAGAGAGAGAGAGAGAGAGAGAGAGAGAGACCCCTTGCTACCCAGGAAAATCACAGCCCTAAGCCATATATGTCATGATCATTTGACCACATCATACACTACTCTGCAAAACTAGAGAGGACAAAGCTACTCTTTATTCAGGGATAACATAAAACCTAAACACGCAAAGCATCTAACTGATCGCTGCTGCTGAAAACAAAGTCATGTCTCTCTAACCTTCAGTAAAGAAGACTAATGTTACAGTCAACCATGCTGCAGAGACATCCAAACACAGATTTAGTTCAGCCTCGTGCTCCAGCATCATCTAAACTTGATCCATCCTGACAATTCTTTCTTCAAGCGACTGCTGGCTTAAGCGTCACCCAAGCCACACAGACATTGGACCGTTATCAAGCCTGGGCTGATCTGAGAGCATCAATACGTCCATTAAATACAAAAGCAGATGAATGAAATCTGAAAACTATGAACAACTGAGACGGCTTTTACATGGGGTTTTCTTTTCCTTTTATTTTCTTTGCATTTAGCTTGAAGGAAAGTAGAAAAACATGCATATTTAAGAAAACTAGAATCACTATTCACAATTAGATAAGTAATTGAAAGGGCCTGATTTTCTCGGGTCCTAGACATGTCTTACATAGGCTCACGGGAATTGATTGCGAACTACTCAGAAATCATGAGTGCCTAGCTCACTTGTGAATAACTGCACTCACGCGAGCACCAGCAAGCACTCTGTCAAGCTCATCTGCTAACACACCAGTGCGTGTAACCTAAGAACTGAAGAAACCACTCAGAGTGACGCAACCGTGCAGAGGTTGTTGGGGTGAGACACTAAGTCATGAGAAAGCCTGCTGATAAAGTTGTTCCAAGTGAAGAATGGAGACAAGGTACAACTCCACAATGTCAGGACTCCACTCAAGAATAAAAATAAATAAATAAGGTAGTGGTGGTGGCGCCTTTAATCACACAACTCAGGAGGCAGAGGCAAGTGGATCTCTGTGAGTTCAAGGCCAGCCTGATCTACAAGATATCCAGGATCACGCCGAGAAACCCTGACAAAACACTGACAGAGAACAATCTGAACAAATTTCACAACACAGGTTGTGATTTTTTTTGATGGTTTGAAAGGAAGGATGAATGGAATGGAGGGAGGGAGGGAGGGAGAGAGAGAGAGAGAGAGAGAGAGAGAGAGAGCTCACCTCCTTTGAGTTTAGGGGTCACAAAGACCCTAAATGTTGTTTCTGGTCTCAGATTCTATAAATTGTGTTTTGTTTTGTTTTGTTTTGTTTTGTTTTAAGATATACAGCCAGGTGATGGTGGTGCAGGCCTTTAATCCTAGCACTTGGGAGGCAGAGGCAGGTGAATTTTTTTAGTTCAAGGCCAGCCTGGTCTACAGAGTAAGTTCCAGGACAGCCAGGACTACACAGAGAAACCCTGTCTCAAAAAAAAAAAAAAAAAAAAAGATTTACTTTACATATGTAAGTACACTGTTACAGCCTTCAGACACACCAGAAGAAGGCATCAGATCCCATTACAGGTGGTTGTGAGCCACTATGTGGTTGCTGGAAACTGAACTCAGGACCCCTGGAAGAGCAGTCAGTGCTCTTAACCATTGAGCCATCTCTCTGTAAATGGGGTTTAACTGCCGTTGTATTAAGAGGAGAAACCTGGTAAGGTTCTATTTGATGGAGTTCTCCAAGCTCCATCAAAGGGAGCACAGCTGTTTAGAAGAGACTGAAGCCCGAAACTGTCAAACCTCACCGGATTCTTCTCCAACACGAGGCGTCAGAATCAATGCTTAGGAAACATCTATGCCGCCCTCCCTCACACTGACCCTAAAGACTACCAAAGGCAGCAAGACAGTGGAGAATGAAAAGAACATTTCAGCCGGGCATGGTGGCGCACGCCTGTAATCCCAGCACTTGGGAGGCAGAGGCAGGCAGATTTCTGAGTTCGAGGCCAGCCTAGTCTACAGAGTTCCAGGACAGCCAGGACTACAGAGAAACCCTGACTCAAGAAAACCAAAAAAAAAAAAAAATGAAAAGAAAATAAAAGAAAAGGACATTTCAGCACCCTGGAGGCAGAGGCAAGAGGGTCAATCTCTGTAAGTTTAGGGGCAGCAACTTCCAGAACAGCCAGGACTAAACTGTCTCAAAAACAGACAGAGAAACAAACTTACAAACAAAAAGAACATCATGAAATGGTATGAAACTAATTTTTATTTCTACATTTTGGAAACTCAAAAGAAAAAACATAGATATCTAAGGTTAGAGAGCTGTTACCCTTTGAAGTTCAGAGTTAATTACTAAACAAACTTCGGCCAAAATCACAATGCCATATTTGAGTTAGCATGTATCTGGTATGTGTTTTTATAATGGTGCCTGACATATGTTTGCTTTGCTTTAAAAGAAGGTAACCTTGTGCCAAGTTCTAAGTGGTTGACCCTTCTGAGCCTTTGTTAAAAGAACTGCAGGTTCTGACATGCCCGAAGAACTGAACTGATTGCTTTTGAGATTTCCCATTAAGGTTCAGCCTCATAGCTCAGCAACCAAGTCATCACTAAGGGTCATCCCGCAACACAACAAACACCTCCCTGTACACAAACACGAGGAGTCTATTTGCAAAGTCAGTGTCATTAAAGGACTGTCAGAGGGGGCGCTGAGGAAGACTGATATCAGGCTGCTACAGAGAAAGCTCGGTTATTCCTGTTCAAAAAAAAAAGTGGATAAGCCAACTTATTTCTCAGACTCTCAGGAAACAGCACAGAAGCAGCTATACGAACCATAGCAAGTTATTCTGATCCCAAGGGAGCATTCTGTTCCCCACAGGTGAGGATCAGGAAACCTGCCTAAGTATTCTGCAAGAGCTGCTCATCAGGAGTGAATCTATATGCTGGAAAGTTGCAGGTTAAACAGACTGCTTCATTTTTTTCCGACATGAATCAAATCTTCTACATAGGAATATGCTTCATGAATCCCCATGAGAGGAGCTCTAAACCTGGATCATCTCACTCGGGCAGCTCGCCGCATTATCACCTGAGAGAGCCGCTCACTCAGGGCCCGCAGGTTCACACATTAGGGTCACATGGAGTATGTAAGACCCAGATTTCAGCCAGGGTCAAGTGTATCAGAACTTCTGGGAGTGGAACCTGAGTGTCAATAGCGTCTTAAAGCTTCTGAAGTGCACAGACAAGTTGGAGAAATGTGGAGAAACTTTGGGGAACAATGACCTACAGCTAGAGAGTCAAGACTCTTCTGCAAACTTGGGGCAGGCAGCGGGAGCAGGAGGAGCGAGCGTGGCATACAAGTTGCATTTCTGGACCTACTCAGGAAAGAACTCACAAAGACAGAACAACACACCAACAAGAACCGGGCTGTTCCCCTCCCCAACCTCACCTCCTCCCCTAGTCAACCTTTTCATGCCATGCTTCCTGGCTATGTCTTTAAAACTAAGTCCCTGAGTCTTATTTTCTGAGATATTTTATACCATAAAGAAGAGAAAATACACTTTGGCACATTTAGCAATCAGCACCAACAAACAAAAACCAACAAAACAACAACAACAAAACTTATCAAGCTAGTTTTTAAACTATACAAAGACTCAAGGAGAGAGCTCAGTTGGCAAAGTGCTTGCCTTGCGGTCATGGAGACTCAAGTTTGAGCATCAGAACCCATGAAACAAAATAGTTAGGCACAGTGCGTGACTTGTTTGGTACTGGGGGTAGGGTGGATGTTGTTGTTTTAGAATGGTTTGCATGAGATCTTAAAGATTTATTTTCTATTTATGATCTTTCTGTTATTAAAAAGAGAAAATTTTATACAATATATTATGATTATGGTTTCTCGTCCCCACCCCAACTCCACCAAGATAGTCTTGTAATCACAGTTCTAGGGAGACAGAGACATGGATTCCTGGGGTCAGCAGCTAGCACATTTAGCCTACTTGATGAGTTTCAGGCCAGTGAGAAACCCTGACTCAAAGAAATGGTGGACAGAAATAGTGGACTGATGAACAGGACCTCCACTTGTGAGCACTTACACACACATAAATACACACACACACACACACACACACACATACACATGAGCATATGCAAATCTCAAAGGAAAGCATTCAATTTAGTCAATATTTCATGTTTTGTGAAACTTGAAACTCTCACAATTGCTATTTCATGAGTATCAAAAAGTGTAGATTTGAAAAACAGTAACATTGACTCACCACAAAAACAATTCACTAAGGGCAGGGGCCTTGTGGGACTTTAGACAAGAAGCAAACAATCTGACTTTATAAAACGTTTGACCAACACTGCAGACTCAGCATGGGGCACTCTGAGAAGGGGAGAAGCAGCAGCACTCATTGGGTTTGCCAAGTCGACCTTGGCTGGCTCTACCCCAGAACTGTGATTCCCTTGTTTCCACAAAGGCCAGCTGCCAAGCTGGCCCTGAGGATGGTTGGACCCAAACAACTAAAATCTTTCCCCTCAAGTTTTCAGCCACCACCACTTTTGATGAACACATTGGCCACTCTTAGCTCAAGAGAAAGGACAATTTTCAACAAAAAAATACCTTAATATTCCAGGGAGCACCCTAAGATTGACTCCCAAACAGGAAAGCAACAACATTTCTGAAAAGCTGAGGCACATCAGAGATAAGTAACGAATCACAAAAGTAATATGCTTGAGTTATTCAAGAGCTAAGTAGTAACAGTGCACAAGTCTTTCTCCTCAATTGTGTCTCATTTTCAGTGACTCTGTGTAGGTCTGCATGTGTGTGTGTCTTGTGTTTGTGAATGCGCTGCGCACATGTCTGTATGTTATCCCTGTGAGTGCACAGGAGGGTGCTTGCAGAATCCGTTCCCACAAGCTGTCCATCTCAATTAGTTGAAAGAGCCTCTCTCACTGGGTTAGGGCTCACCGATTAGGCTAAGCTGGCTAGGGAGGCACCTGCCTCGGCCTCCCTAGCGCTAGGGTTACAAGAGCATGTTGTAACCATAGTTGGCTCCTGCATGTGAGTTTGGGAACCAAATTCTGTTCCTTGTGCTATACTGCAGCACTTTGACAACTAGCTATCTGGCCCAGCCCTTTAGGGAAGTGTCAACCAAGGTCGTAGAATGCTATAATGATAAAGTTTAACTACAACTTCCAATAGAAAAGGAAACAGATTAATCATTTTATTTTAGTAATGTACTGACTGATACTAAATATGAGTGTCATGTGATTTAGTACTCTACCAAATATAGCATCATTTTTGAAAATCTGTGTCCTGTAAATTTTAGAGTAACTAAAAAAAATCAACCCCTATGGACTTGGGTCCCAGTTTTCACCCTCCCATGAAAACATTTTACCCTAACAGCCCCTGTCCTATGGGGTTGTCTTAGATCTCACCCCAACTCCTCGATTCCAAAGTCAAATTTCTGTCTGCAAACCTCCCACATGAACTGTGATAAGCATTAGCATTCCTCCTTATCCCCATTCACTTATAGAGACTATACTGAGGTGCTCTGTAGATGGTAACAAATCCTGTCTTTAGATTCCTGAGACTCCTACAGTTATTGGCATGGGAAAAGAAATACATTAATTTTTTTCCTCTTGGGACACAAATAGGAAATCATGTCAGTGTCCACTCTCAAGAGAAAAGTCATCTATGCAAACAAATAATTAACAAAACTTTGCTTTCATGGTATGCATAGCATTGCTATGCACAAAATATACTAAAGAATTGCAGGCAAAGGGCCTGCCAAGCTGAAAGAAAGAAAGAAAGAAAGAAAGAAAGAAAGAAAGAAAGAAAGAAAGAAAGAAAGAAAGAAAGAAAGAAAGAAAGAAAGAAAGAGAAAGAGAAAGAGAAAGAGAAAGAAAAAGAAAAAGAAAAAGAAAGGAAGGAAAAGGAAAAGAAAGAGAAAGAGAAAGAAAAAGGAAAAGAAAAAGAAAAAAATGAAGTTTCATCCAGGCGTCTATTCAAGTAATTGTTGGCTAAATGAATAAATTTTGAGGAAGGCCATTATTTAAATTCACAGTAACCGTAAAGCTCTTTTTTGAGGAATATTAAGATATACCATTCATACGATTATGATGGCTTCAATGAGGTTTCATAGTTTTAGCATTTGAAATACTTAACCCCTAGCTGTTTGGACAGCTTTAGGTGATGGTTATCTGCAGGAAGTGCATCACTGGAGGGTGGGCATCCGATTTTTAAAAGCCACCTGCCACGCCTGTTTGGCAGTATCTGTTGGGCCTTGAGGTTTAAGCTATGAGTCCTGTGATGTTCTACTGCAGTGCCTGCTGCCTCTGCTTCCACTGTGCCGTCATGGACTGACATCCCTCTGGGGCTGTAAGGCCAAATAAGCCTTTCCTTCTGTAAGTCATCTTCGTCGTGATGTTTTAACACAGCAGTAGAACAGAACTAATAAGCTTGGGAACTCAGACATTCCAAAGCGTACAGACAAACATGGCCACCACACCTTAAAAAAAGGAATCAAAATAGACTTTTGTAAAAAAAAAAAAATGTAAGCAATTAAAAAAAAATTAAAAGGATGACTGGGGGTGGGGCATATAGGGAGATGGCTCAGCAGTTTAGAGCAAATACTATTCCAGCAGAGGACCCAGCAATTCCCTACATCCAGGTCAAATGGCTCACGACCATCTATAATTCCAGCTCCCAGGTAGTCCAACGTCCCTAGCCTCCACTGGCACTCACAAGCATCTACCCACACACAAACACATAATCTTTAAAAATAAATATTTAAATAGATAGCTGCTAACACAGCAATAATTGGGAAAAGTCCAAATAATGAAGGCAAAAGTATAAAATAAAACAAGAGGAGTATCAAGTCTTCTGAATAATAAAGCCTAGATTATAATGAAGACAAGGCCATAATGGGTACCCAGAATTACTGTTGAAAGGTCTGTGATAACACTGCATGACCTCAGGAATTCTATAATTTCAGGAGTTGGGGGTAGGGTGGGGGGTTCTTTAGTTCAACTCCAGTAGAGCATTCTTTCATCTGAGTACCTCACCATCGTCCATCACTTCCTGTGCTTTCTATTTCAAACACGCAGTGTGTAAAGAGGCCAGACTCAGAGATACAGTTTACTGTTGACATAACTTTCTGAGTTATCCAAAAAGCACACGCCTGAGTTCCAGTCAAGGTCAGAATTCTAGTAAGACACAAGGATTAAACCAGGAAACAGACGCCTCTGCATTTCTAAATATTCCTCCTCCTCGTATAATGAGTACCTTTCAACAGATGACTATAATTTCTTGATGTCTAACAACAAGGCAATAAAATTCTCTAGAGTGTATTTAGTTTCTTAAAACAAACCTGAGACAATGTGAACAAAAAAAAGCCACAATGGAAAGGTTAGAAAATGACCTACAGGTCTGACCATAAGAGAAGGGGTAAATGGGCACTCGAGATTACCCAACAGTGGGAGACTGAGGAAGTGTCCCATTTCCCAATTCATACTTACACAAGATTCATTTCCACGGCTAAGAGAGAATGTTCCTGAAGATGGGCGTAATGAACAGAGGATCTTAGCGGTAGTGGTGGGTCTAGCATCTATCTCTAACGCTACCAGGCAGACAGAGCTCACTCAATGCTCATGGAGTGAGAGAATGGCTGGGTGAACCCATGAAGTAATTACGGGAAATCTAATTAGCTCATAAATCAGGGACTCTGCTCTTTAAGTACAGTGTCAAAGTAGAGAAGAGATTTAAGGGTAGAGGGAAATGCCTAGAAAGAAACGGCCACTTTTGTTTCTTCCTAGTTGCAAAAATAATAATAAAAACTATCTTGAGAACTTAGAGGAGGGAACGGATTCACAATTCATGTTGGATAGCATCATGGTCCCAGTGGTCAAACAGTTAGCAAGACCTGTTAGCCCAACTCTAAGAAGTCGTCAAGCCAAGTATAGCCCAAGACCCCCAGTAGCAGTTGTACCTGAATGGAAGATAAGGGGGGTTTGAGCCAGATAGGAGGGCTCTGTAGGCTTCTTCTGGTGTCTTCTTTAAGTAAATGACCTGTGGCAGACAAACAATAAATAATATTTAGAAGACCAAACAAAACTAACCTACTCACCAAATTTGCATTTTGTTTCTTCCCCTTGGAGTCACAGCTGTGGGCAAGCCACTATTCTCTTACGCATTTCAGACTTTTATTTTGGTTGTTTGCCCGTTGGGTTTTATTTTGTCTTGGAGGCTGGGCCCAGAACTCACTATAGAGAGCAGGCTGCCCTCTAGCTCACCACAGACCTCTGGGCTCTGCATTCCAAGTGCTAAGATTGCAGGAGCACACCTCCAGGCCTGGCCTGCTGCTCTTAGACAGCCAGCTGAGGTGCTGACTTCCCAGTTCACTTGAAGCTGAGCCACCACGAACCCTACCAAACAGACTCAAGGTGGGGTGACAATGGTACCTGTCACTGGTCTTTGCACTAAAGACCAACAGTAGCTTCCTTGCCCTTCGTTGGAGATGGCCAGGCCTTCAGGGCCTAGTAAGACGCTCAGAGCTTTCAGTGAGCGTTCTCCCCATGGATTTCAATTGACATCTCTGTTCTGACAGGAGCTGGTGTGGCTCATTAAAGGCTAGGCGACATCATAATGAAACTCATAAAAATGAATGCTGGTAAGACACTGTTAAACACAGTAGTCCTGGCTCTTGATAGCAGAGACATATTGATAAACTGCTAATAAACAAACTAACAAAAAGGAATGTTTAAAACCATAAATAATTGCCACTAAGGACCATATTGCCCAGATAGCACATAGTGGGTTCTGTTGTTAGTACTGGGCACCACCGTAACAGATTTTGTATCATTGTAGCCCAGTGTCACTAACTGATAGTCAGGGGGTGGGTCTCTTGGTGACTTTGGGATAGGAAGGTGCATGAGGACAGGGCAAAGGTGCTGGGGTGGGACACAGCTTGTGTTCGGTGTGGATGCAGGAGGGAGCAGGGTGTGAGGCAAAGGGAGCGGTCAGGCAACACCAGGACTGTGCGCTAAAGGAAGTGGAGCTCCTAAAAGGCTCCCTAGCTAGAACTAATGGCACTATTTCCTCCATATGCCCCGCCATCAAGATCCTATACACTCAGTTGCAGGACAGGCAAGCAGTCCCCGTTTCCCAAAGACAGGTTTTCCTTCTGCCCCTCCAAGCACCTGTGAACGCTAAGTCATTCCATCGGAAATATATGGCATGTATTCGCTAGCTAACAATTTCAAAACTAGTAGCCCTCATGAGTTCTATGACAAAAAGTAATTTAATAGATGAAAAAGGCATGTCTAGTAGCTGGGGAGATAGCCCAGTCATTAAAGGGCTCGCTTTGCAAGCATTAGGACCCAAGTTCGAGCTCTGGAACCCATCATTAATTAATTAACTAATTAATTAATGCTCTGGAACCCATCATAATTAATTAATTAATTAATTCAAGCCCTGGTACCTGCCGTTAATCAATTAATTAACTGATTTAAGCCCTGAAACCCATCATAAATAAATAAATAAATAAATAAATAAATAAATAAATAAATAAATAAATAGATTGAAACCCTGGAACCCGCCGTAAATTAATTAATTAAAGCCCTGGAACCTATCATAAATAAACAAATAAATAAATAAATGCCAGCTCTGATGTTGCATGTTTGTAATCCCAGTACTGAAGAAGCAGAGATATGCAGATCCCTGAGGCTTACTGGCCACCCATCCAATCTTAACCTATTTATCAAGTTCTAGCACCAACGGGAGGCCTGCCTTGTCTCCAAAAAGTACCCAACAGTACCAGAAGTATGACACCTGCGGGTTGTCTGACCTCACATGCATGTACATACGTGTACACACACACACACACACACACACACACACACGTGCGCGCACGCGCACAAGCACACCTAACGTCAAGAGCAAATTCCCATGTCCCAGTGACAAATGGAGAGATGGTCTGGCAACACACACAGCAACCAAAGTGCCTGAGGTACCCGCAGCACTGAGGCTGAGTAGTCTTCAAAGGGACTGACACAGGCAGGAGACTCGGAGGCTACACGCAGAGGATTGCGACTCTGGTTGCTGCTCAACTCATTCTCAAAATCGATTTAAGCCAATCCGAGCTTCAAGGACTCTTTGCAGTAACCAGCGCTACCATGTAACTTTACAGTACCCTGATGGGTAGGTTCTGAAATAGATGAAAATTAATAGGTGAAAAAAGGCAGTGTTTTCTCAAGCTTAGAGGGTTTGGAAGTTGTGTACGGCTGCTGCTACCTGGGAAAGCTGCTGGGAGGAAGCTTCTTGTGTTTAGATTAGATAATTAAAGCTTATACAACCTCCTTTGAAAAGTAAAAATACATTTCCCTCCTAAGGAGCAATTACACTAATTCCCTTTCATCTTGAGGCAATGGGGCTGCGGGAGGCAGTCACCCGGCCCACATAAAATAACCTCTTCAGACTGGTTACTCCACAGGGCTTCCCGGCCATCCCACCTGCATGCCTTAGCACACATGAGGCATGTTCTCACACCGTACGATGAGAGCCGCTGTTTTTATTTTTATCCCAGTACTAAATTATTAATGGGTGCAGAGTGAAACCCAACAGAGCCCGTCTAAGTTCCAGGACGGTTCCTGGAACACATTACAGGTTGACCTTTTACAGCCTGGAGCCAAGTGCTTAGGGAGAGTGGGCAAATAGTCTCCTCCGACAAGAATTCATTGTTGAACGACGACGCATGCGTCCCTCATTTTAATATAAAATCCCTTTTTTTCCCAAGAGGAAATAAGAATGTTGTATGTATTTCCTATGCCAGATCTTCTTAGATGAAGAGAGATGTGGGGAGGGAGTGGGAGATGGAAAGGCAGAGAGAGGCCTGATTGAAGCCAGGAAGGAAAATAACATTTATAAGCCCTGCGGTCAATGAATCCAAAGCCCAAAAATGTACAGATTGTTCCAAACTGCTGCTGTTCCTCTGTGGCCACGTTAGCATTTGAACACAGACCCCCCCCCCTCCAAACAGTCTGAAAGAAAGGGCTCCCTTCTTCCCAGTTCCTAAAACAATCGTGCATGTTTTTTTTTAATTACAAGATTTCAAACTGTTAAGCAGAACCAAGGAGATGCAGAATTGGAGAAAGGAACATCCTTATTATTTTTGTACAAGTGTGAACAACATTGTTTTTCAATAGAAAGTAAATCAGTTATGAAATGCTAAATACGACTTTTCCAAAAAAAAAAAAAAATTAGTCCATATTGAGGCCCAAAGTTGTGCTAGGCAAGTCTAATATTTCCTAAAAATATCTTTTATTTTTGGGGTTTTTTGGATTTGGACTTTTTGAGACAGGGTTTCTCTGTATAGCCCTGGCTGTCTTGGAACTCACTCTGTAGACCAGGCTGGCTTTGAACTCAGAAATCCATCTGCCTCTGCTTCCCAGAGTGCTGGGATTACAGGCATGCGCCATCACCTCCTGGCTAAAAATATCTTCTGAAACTAATATCAAAGCACCTATCAGATATTCTGATTTATCTTTTTGGCTTCTAAAAGGGAGTGCATGTGTAGTGTGTGTGTATGTGTGCATGCGCACGAACACACACACACACATGTACTTTCTATGCCTTGAACTGGTTATTAGCATACATAATCCAATAGAAAGGATTTTCCCAAACTTTGAATGACACTTGACAAAAATCATTGACAGAGACAGAGTTTCATTCCATTTCAATTTAGTTCATGATTTCTGCATTAAAATTGTTCTGTCCTTGCCAGGGAGTCCTAAAGACCTGCTCAATAAAAAAAAAAAATAAGTAAAATAAAAAGGCTAATAATATACATACCTATTTTAATGGAATTTGAGCCTTCTATTCAAAGTGATTTTTCTTTTATTTTATTAACCTCAATGCCAGAAGCCAAAGACTTTCCCATTTGTTACATGATTCCTGAGAGGCAGGATTATAACACATACCATTCAAAAGATGAAGGGGTTTTATTTAAAAACATAGGAAAAATTGTAGTACTACAAATGAAAATAATCTATAATGTTTATCAAATCCACCAATGCCTAAGCTTTAATTGTCATGGACTAACTCTTACACATCACCACATACTACCAAGTCTCTTCATATAGACACTCCATTATCATAAACCAATGTGATTTAAAGTATTTTATAGCATTACAATGGAAAACCTGCCACTGAATCAACACAGAAAGGAATATTACAATGAGTAACATAAACTTTAAAGCATCTGTATGTATATCATACACTGACAATATGTCAAATTAGGAATGTTTCCTAACTTCACAGAATACCAGCCCACCCAAGACACTACTTAAAATAAAACATTCTCAGAATTTACTTGCAATACTCTTAAACTATCTTTTAAGCTAGAGCCTATTGTCATTAGATCCATGAATCTATAAAAAATAATATGCATGGTTTTCAGAAGCAACTTGGGATTTGCAACTCTATTCCGGCACTCTGACTGCTTACTCTCCCTAATATACAATATGTGATTCTTAGAAACAATAATTGCTTTCACATAGAAGTCTAAGCCAGACTGTAAATTTGGTGATGATCTTTCCATGGAGATACTGCCTTGAGCCTTATTATGTTTCTAGCTTTCTTTGGGCAGTGTTACTATTTTTTAATAAAAAAAAATAAAAAAAAAAAAAAACGAGTTTGCTATTGAAAGAAACTTACTTATACCCTTAATATAACTTTAAACAAAATCTAAGGAGCTAATAAAATAACTTAGTGAGTAAAGGTCGCTGCTGCTAAGCCTGATCATCTAGTCTGATAGTTTTCAGAGACAATCTCTTTGGGGGTGGGAGGATGTCATACCCAGATGACCTTATTCTCAACTAATTTCAGGTTGTAACGTCAGTTTCCTGGACATCTCTTTGGGAAGAAATTTAATTGGCTGAGAACTGGCCAAAATGTCAATTTCAAGTCACCATGGCTGTGTTGCAGGGGCAGAATCTACCTGGGGAAGACTGTTTTCTGCTTGTTTCCCTCTTCTGAACAAGTACTATATTGAGCAAAATAACAGAAAATCCACCACCAACACTGAAGGATACTCTCTGAGAAAACGAATGAAGTCACAGGGGTATTTTTATTATCTAATCACAAATACGAATTAACATGAGCACAGATTTCTTAGGTTGGTAGGTTGTTTGGTTGGTTGGTTGGTTGGTTTTGGTTTTTCAAGACAGGGTTTCTCTGTGTAGTCCTGGCTGTCAAGGAAATCCCTCTGTAGACCAGGCTGGCCTCAAACTCAGAAATCTGCCAGCCTCTGTCTCCCAAGTGCCACCACTGCCTGGCTACCTTTTTTGTTTGTCTGTTTTTAATTGCATTATTGTGCATATGTGGAGGTCAGTGGAGGTCAGAGGACCTTCAAGTCCCCTTGGTAAGTGCCAGTTCTCTCCTTCTACCATGTGGGTCCCAAAGATCTAACTTCGGTCACTATGCTTAAATTTTGTTGTTGTTGTTTTTTTTTTTTTAAACAGGGTCTTATGTAACCCAAGGCTGGCCTCAAACTTTTAACTGCTGAACCATCTTTCTAGGCCTGCTTCTTCAAATTCTGCCTGTAGTTTGTTTCTAAGGTCATCTCATTTTGGTTTTCTCCCTAGCTAGGCTGTAAATGCTAATGAAGGTAATTTTCATGTCTTATGATCTGCAAGGCTCAGCACAAGAACACACACAGAAAGTGCTCTAAAAATGGTTGGTCCTCGCGCAAACAATAAATAGGTTTTTTTGTAAAGAAATACAACATTCACCAATACTGAATCCCAGCCTAGAGAGCGTGGTAACAGTGGTCAGGAGCGAGTGTGCCTGGGTTCCGACGCAGGCTCCTCTGCCTTGTGAACGGCATCACGCTAACTCTATATTTCTGTTTCCTGAAGTGTGAAGAGGGGACATTACTGGACCATGAGCTTCCTCAGACAGAAGGTCACAGTGTCACTGAGACATTGCTGGCTTGAATGCTGTTTGTTAGGCACATTAAGCAAGGTAATATCTTACAGCATACTTTTAACTGTACCTGACACAACTTCACCACAGCAAGAGAATACAGAAAAGACATAGAATTATTACTCCCATAATATTTTCTCCTTTTTTCCACTCAGATGGTTTGAATATCAAAGGTCTCTCACGGGCTCCTATGAGAACTTCAGAAGGTCAGCTCCCATTGGAGGAAGTCAGTCATTAGGGGTGTGACACACATGTTATGCATGGTCCCCCAATCTCTTCCTCATTCTCTGCTTCCTGTCTACCATGGGGTGCTTCTCCTCCACCTTCTCACCACTGTGACACTCCATCTCACCTTGAATCAACAGGATTGGGATGACTGTATTAAAATATCCAAAACCATGAAAGAGAATCAGTCCCCCTCTCTTAGGTTGCTTCTGCCAGATATTCTGTTGCAGTGGCAAGAAAACAAATTGAATTGATTCACACCTGTATCCGTGTGAATCTAGATCTGGATGGTTCATAGAACTAAGCCCAGAAGGCTGCATAGGCATATGAACACGGGGACATGAGGTAGTTAATGCCCCTTGGGAGTGCTAAAACCAGGACGATGATTCCGTCATCCAGGGAAACCCTCTGGTTTTAATGCAGACACCTGTAACTCTCTCAATTCTGCCTCTTCAGTCTCCAAGCCTCACGGGGCCTTAGCATAAACATTAAAATAAAAGTCACCAGCCCTTGCTTTATCAAATCCACTCTCAAACTATCTCAGGATCGCCGATGTTGCTGGTCCATGTGTCTCTCAAACACGGACATGTAATGGAGAGAGAGTCGTTACTATTCAGATTCTTGGTTTTTGTATTTGAACCTTCATGAACTTTTATGAACCAAGATGGCCAAGACTGGGGAGAAAATTGCCTGCAAAGACTACAAATGCCTGCAGAAAGCACAAAAAGGAAAAACCAAAAAAAGAAAAAAAGTATACAGCAAGAAACTCTGCAAAGAGCCAATGTCATGAAACTTTTTTAAAGCTTTGTCCTTGGTACCTAAGACTTGGTTCTCAGACTTCTTAAATGCCAAGGCCCTTAATTTGTAAACTGCTGTTTCCTGAAGACAGGTTCAAATTTAAATTGTCATAAACAAGCATAAATAGAAATGCTTAAATTTTTAATGTTTTGCAAGATTTTCTTCTTATTCATATCCTGCCATTCTATCTAGTGACGAGAAAAACAATGTCTTCATTCAACTTTATAATTAAAAAAAATAGGGAAAAACCGCTCATTTGTGAGATGCACAAACAATTTCACTTTTGTTCTAACTTACAGAAGCAGAAATACTCAGAGTGGAACAATTGCGGACATTAAATAAGCAAGCCTAGCGTTACAAAGCAGAAACTTGACTGTGTTCTCAACGGCCTGATTCTTGGTCTACTTTCAATCTACTATGCTCAGTATCCTAATTAAAACAAACAATAAGACCACATCTTGTCTCCTGCACACTCTGGTTGAAGCCAGTGTATAGAAAACCCTTTGAGTCCAACAGAAAGCACAGACCAGGAGATCAGCAATGAAGAACACAGTACTTCTGCCTAACAAAGATGGAGACAGTGCACTGTAGGAGGGAAGCAGAATTGGGCCTCACATCTCCACCCCCATCACTTATTTCTACCCTAAAAATCCTTGATCCTATATCTTCCGGAGAACAAAGTCTAGAAATGACTGTGACTTTGTTTGTTTGTCTGAGGTACTATTTGCTCTGAAATGCCCTCGTGACATCTCTACATTTTCATCTGGAGTTTGAGTTAAATAGACAGATGACAAGCAGCAGACACGATTGTGTTTATCTCAAAAGTCATTTGGATGAGAAATGCTCCCTCCACCTCTCTGATGGATACAATCAGAGTGCAGCTAGCGGAAGCCTTTGATGGGAAGTTTGGGAGGATTGCAGACATCAGACACATGTGTCTCCCCATTTAATTTGATGGAAAGCAGAATTTTCATAATCATCCTAAATAGATGTCTTTCCAGAGCTGATGATATGGCTTGGGACAATTACGCATCTCTTGCTAGCACTGTTTCAATGACACTGTGGACTGGTATGCCTGATTCAAGCTCATGTGTCAACACACACATCAACAACAGCTAAATCATAAGGATGCAGGCCAAGCCTTCACCAAGCAAACCAAAGAAAACCACACCAATATCTCATACCCGGATGCTTTTATTAAAAAAAAAAAAAACATACAGGGAGAAGGAAGAAAATGTGTGACCCCCATGGAATATTTAAGCCCTTCATATTACATATTGCATGCAATACCCAGGTAAATAAGCCTATGTATAACCTATCATCCACTGTCAGAAGGCAAACTCTAGGTAAAACTCAAAATCAGACTCAAAAGACAATGAATCAGAACATATTTATGATCAAGATATTAGTGGCAGATCTGTCGTCATGATTTAACAATTAAGTTTTTCAAGCACCTGACCTTGTCTATGATAATCCTTTCACTTACAAATGAACTATCCTTCCAAGCCTATCTATAAGAGGCAAATACTCTGGAAATACTTTTCCCAAGATCAAAGTTGAAGCTAGTGATGACAACCTGACAACCTGAGTTCGATCCCCAGAAACCATGCGAAAGTGAAAGGAGAAACAGGCTGCACAGAGTTGCCCTCTGACCTCCGCGTTCACCAGGGCGGATGCGCTCCTGCACTCACGCGCACACAAAATGATAATAAAAGTAAAATCTTGAAAATAGGAAGACCATGAGGAAATGAATGGATATGGTTTCAGTGACTCTAAATTGAAATCCGAACTACTCCAAATGTTTTAATAGTATTTTATTATATTTCTATTAATTTTACTTCAAAATTCATAACTCTCCTTAATATTCTGCATTTTACCTAGGGCTGATTTAAAACCTGGGGCAATGAGAGGTGGGGCAAAGATAAGAGGAGAGATTTTCTTGCAGTAACAAATGAGAACTATTGGAAAGAAAACACTTTCTGAACACACACACCAAGAGGGTAACTAAGACAAGACAGAACCCAGTGAAGGTTGGGTGTTTTCCATCAAGAAGTGGCCTGCGATCTGCCAGTAGTGGAGAAGGTAAATCAAGCTCTCAATGTCCATCCAGTGACCAGATCATGTGCCCAAGGAACGTTGAACAGCAGCAGTGTTCTCTAAGTTAAAATTTTAGCTGAATATAGTAATGCCAGCACTCAGGAAATAAGACAGAGAGATCTCAAGTTTGAAGCCAGCCCAGTGATATCACAAGACCTTATCTCAAAAATAGTAAATAAGTTCAAAACATTTTCATATATTTATCCTGTTCTTCTCTGGGTTTCGAATAGTTTGGGGAGGTGGGGGAGGAGATGTTAACGCAAACTTTCAAGGCAGAGCCACATTGTGTACAACTAAACCTCTGGTCTCAGATCTCCTGGTAACGTGTAAGCTGCTCTTTGGACTTACTCAAGAATAGAAAACTAGCAATGAGCCCAAACAAGGAACTGGTTGTTCTCTTCCAGTGTTTACAAAAGAGTTGTTGCTTGGAGGATGCAGGAGAAACAGGAGCTTGTCCCACTAGTTGGGTGTTTGTAGAACAGGTCCCGTGGTCATTTGTCTGTGCATTAGCCTGAACTCTGCAAACACAGGCCACATGACAGGATTGTCCTTCAAGAAAAGAAAAGAATTGATCCCTCTTAAGCATGCAAAGATCTTATTTTTAAGTAACCAGGTTCCTACATGCCATAACTTACTAATTTCCAAAGGCAACCACAGACCTACCTTACCACACACTTACTTTATAGAAAATACATCTTCCTTCCTTGTAGCTACTAGGAATTCCCACCCCCATCCACACACACCCTGCCTCACCTGTGACCCTATTCCAGCTCACTTTAGTGAAATACACCTTACTTCTTCTAAAAATCCAGCACACACATCCTCACCCCATGGTCAGCTGTTTCTCCTTCACGTCTCTGTAGCATCAAGACTTGAAGCTCAGGTTTAGCAGTGAAAGGAAAAGGAGGAAGGGACAGAGACAGGAAAAGGAGGTAGGCAGAGAATTTCCCATAATTCCAACACAGACAATTCTCATCTTAGTTCAACAAAGAGTTTCTGATACAGGAGCCAAGGATAATGCCAAGATCAAGGCCAACAAGCTTCTGACCTCACAGAGCAGCCCATACATAGTCCTGATGTTTCAATCCAGGAGATGCTCCCAGTTTTCAGTACACTAACAAGCAACGATGAAAACCTTGAAGCTCTTTCAAGATACAGCCATTCAGACCTGCCTAAGATTTAAACTCACTAAATATGAGGTCTGACTATGATCATTTATGGGTACCCAGCTATGGCTGAGGACCACTGTTACAAGCATTGGAACGTTAAAGACCGTGGCTATTCTTTGGTCAATAAGCCTCAAATAAGCGCACAACTATCAGCTTTAATGGAAAAAAATCAATGACATTTCAAGACAGTATGTGTTGACAGGATTTGCTAAGGTCCTTACAGCTCAAGTACGACATCGGCCTCTGTGTTCATGTGGTGACTTGTAGACACTGAGTTACATTTTCAGAACATAAAAGTGAGAACAGAGAAGACAGGTTAACAATTAAACTGTCATGATGGGACAGAGTAAATTTCAGTCATGAAGGTAAGCCATCAAAGTAGCAATGAGTTTAAAAGGCTGTTAGGCCATTTTAACTCCCTAAGAGTATCTCGTGTCCTGGAGAGTGGAATCCAGACCCATTCTTTCACACCAGCTGGACAGAACTCAGAGCTCACCCCCTGCGCTGTCCTCCACACCACGATGCAGCAACCTGGACTTTGCCTTAGCTCCTCTCGCATCCCACTCATTCCCACCCAGCCTTTGGCACATGTTTCTCCCAAAATACTCTTCCGATGTGTCCTCTAAACTGCCAGCTGCTCGCGGAGGGCTTCCCTGATTCCAATAGGAAGTAGGCAAGCATCTGCCAGCACGTGTCACTACGTTTTACACCCTTGCTTATCCCAGCAAGATACAAACTCAGACAGGCAGGGATTCAAACTTCTCGTACATTGATAACACCTGAGAGCCCAGATAAAATGTCTGGCAAAAGTGCTCATTAATATTTGTTCAATAAAAGAATACACAAATTAACCAGACTTGAAGGAGGATAAAGATTTCCCACAGAGTTAAATAAATGACTTATCACCTTAAACTACCAGGAAATTCATTATTATTACTTTGGGGGTTGGAGGTGGTGGTCTATGTCACATCACAGTGTGCCTTGGGACTTGGGTGCCCAAAACAGGCAAGAGTTTCAAAGATTCTTGAATGTCAACCCTAACGGGGGTCCCTTCCCTCCTGGTTCCACCTCCTTTGAAAGGTTCTGAGTCTCCTGGTAAGAGCATGGAGCTATGAGCATAGAGACTAGAAAGGCTGGGGCTGGGTAAGAGCAAACTCCCCAAGCCATGTCTGCTTCATGGAAGAATCTATGTCCGTAGTCATTGGGGCAAATCTGCAGATAAAATGATTCTCTGGGATGCCAGGGTGGACAAGAAAAAGGTCAGAGGCCCTCCGATGACATCCTGGAGCTTATGAACTTAGGAGGCCTAGGCCAAACAACATTTCTTAAATCTCAAAAACAGAAGTTAATTGTAAGTTTTGTTGTAATTGTTTGTTTTCTAGGGGGTTGGGGTTGTTTTGTTTTGTTTTGTTTTTTGGAGACAGTATATCATTATGCAGCCCTGACTGACATGGATCTCAATATGTAGACCGGGCTGGTCTCGAACTCACAGTGATCTACCTGCTCCTGCCTCCAGAGTGCTGGGATTTGTGGGCCACCATGCCCAACAACGTAACAGAAGATCTTAATCAACTTCCTCTTTCCTGAATTCAGAAGCACAATATGTGGAATATAAAATCTAGTATCTAGTACAATTTGTTAATCTCTGTGCTAATCATAGCAGCAGTCCAAAGCCAGGATATCCTTTCATATTTTTTTTTCCAAATACATTCACTTAGTTAGAGATAGGAAAACAAAACTATTTTGGAACTTTTTAAAATGCTAACCCCATTTTTGTCATAATTTCCCTTACAATTCACCAAAATATCACCAAGAAGAAAACTAAACTTAAAAATTGGCTCTTAAAAAAAATGAAGTTTACAGTCAAAACTACAACTCACTTGCATGCACTGAGAATCTTCTCGAAATCTCAGACATATCTGAAAGGGAACATAGCAATCCTTTACCACATTCAGACTTGGGATTTGGAACTTCCCTCATTCTGAAGCAGATGATATCGTAACGTTAGCACATTCTCCAATACTATTCGCACCACAGATCTCCTTTCTACTCCCACATTTTAACAAGCAGCTGACTCAGATCAAACACTGACTTGGGATTCTGGTGAGAGGTGTCAAGGACTTAAACTTGGGACTAAAGCAGAGTAACCTCCACTTCCCCACAGGAGACCTGCCTGTCAACCCAGAAGAGAAGCTTGAAACCACGAAGTCCCAAAGGCTACCTTTCGCTGGAGTTTTTTTGGTGCTTTTTTTCTCATTACTCCTTGTTAATTATCATCATATTTATGGATAATGTGTATTATCCATACAGGTGTGGAGCTCAGAGTATGACTATGTGATGTCAGCTGTCTCTTTCTACATGCATATGGGTTCTAGGGTTCAAGCTTAGAGAGCAAGCACTTTACCCGCTGAGCTATTCCACTAGTTCCTGGTTATCTGTGGATGAATAGATAGATAGATAGATAGATAGATAGATAGATAGATAGATAGATAGATGGATGGACGGACGGACAGACAGACAGACAGACAGACAGACAGACAGACAGACAGACAGATAGATAGATAGATAGATAGATAGATAGATAGATAGATAGAGATACTTATAATATTTGACTTATTAGGCAAAATAAAAGATTAACAACAAAAACTAGAAATGACAGAAAAATTGTTACAGCCTGCTATAACAGAAGCAGCTGTGTGAATCTAGTCTCTCAAAATCTCTTCTTATACCACTTTCACTGGAAAGGTGGCTCAGCGGTTAAAAGCACTGACTGCTCCTCCAGAGGTCATGAGTTCAATTCCCAGCAACCACATGGTGGTTCACAACCATGTGTAATTGGATCCGATGCCCTCCTCTGATGTATCAGCAACAGCATGCTCATATACATACATTACATACATACATACATACATACATACATACATACATACACAAATACATAAATAAATAAATCTTTAAAAAAAAAAAAGATCCAGTGCCTATGTGATCAGATGAAGTTGGGTGGATAATACAGGTAGAGTAGGCTGGTAAAGATCACTGCATTATAAACAATGAGACAGGATGTCAGTAGACTAGATAACAAGACAAGGAGTGGGTAACTATTGGGAAGGTAGGATATACAGTGTGGATCTGGACGCAGACATAAGTCATAGCCTCAGTGGGATAGAACCAGGCAGTAAGAAACATCAGGATACGACTCAAAATGGTGCACAACTTAAAACTTCTTATGATTTGGGGGAATTTCCATGTGATATGTTAAGGCCAAAATTGACTAAAACCTCAGAAAGTAGTGTCGGGGATAATGAGGAGTCTACTGTCTCAGATGGTAATGCAATGACAACAACGGAGAGCCTGAGCAGGAGGTCCATCTGTGCTGTAGTTACATGGCCAACATGGGATCGCTCACCTCTGGGACTCTGAGTCCCCTGCAGGGATCTTTCCTAGAACATCCGTTCCCTTATTCACTAAATCTGCAGAGACAGGTACCAGTTTGAGCACAAGGGACATAGATAAGTGATATGTCACCTTGGCTCTAGAAACTCGTTCCAGCAGGGGAGAGAGCCTGCAGAGACATAACTTTGGGAAGCTCATCACAGCACATTGAGGCAAATGGAGAAAGCTATAGTTGAGCTTTGTTCCAACTGAGGTGGTAAGAAAATGGCATTGTGAAGGACGTGAGGGGCAGGCTGGGGGATGCAGACGGACCAGGGAGGAGAAACACCAGGAAGATCCTGTCTAAAAAAAAAATGTTTTGTATTATTTTGTTTAAATAAGAAATTCCCCCAAACAAGCCCACTGAATGACTCAGACCTACTCCTGAAAGAATTGTGAGTCTGACTCAGCCTGCAGTCTGCACAACCCCACAGAAAGGCTGTCGCTCTGCCCATTAGTATGAAGCTGTAGACCAGAAATCCCACCCTCTGCTAATAGCTTCATGAAGTCGTGTAACAATGTGGAGTATTTCCTTCAAGCAAAGGTAACACTGGCAAAGCTACTGACTTTCGTGAACCATGACTTTGTCACCAAACTAAATCTCCAGCTTTAGGACACGTGAAGAAGAAAAAAGCCTGGATCTACAAAATGAAATGTCAAAAGCCCTTCAAGGACCTGTCATGGAAGTCCTGAGAAAGATGGGGGGCCAGGGCCAGCAATGTGGAGGCAGGACAGCAACAAGGGAAAAAACTAACAAAGATACAAGGAGCCAGAGACAGGAGATCAGTGGAGTTTGAGGCTACCCAGGGATACAGAGGAAGACTCAGGAGGGGGTGGCGGTGGGGTGGGGCATGTTAAAATGGGAGGGGAAAAGGAAAGGAAAGAGGAAGGAGGGGGAGAGACAGGGAGGAAGAAATGAAAGGAGACAAGAATGCCAAGCAGTAACCTGGGTCCCAGTGGCACACACAGCACAGTCTGCGTTTGCTAATGGGCAGCGACATCTTAGGTTCTAAGGATCTCAGTGATGTCTACAGAGCAAGCACATTTTTAATGAGCTAATTCAATTTCCACAATGGAGAAAGGATATAATTTAATATATAATACATAAATGTCTATAAATATAATGAAATGCCTTATATCAAATGGAATTTCTTTCCATGTTTTGGAGGGGGTCGTGGCTTTGGAGGCATTCGTTCTTTTGTTTGAAACGGGATGTGACTATGTAGCCCAGGGTAGCCCAGCACTCACAATTGCCCAAATGCCTCCAAATGATGACATTAGTGTGTGCCACCACACTCAGTTGTATGTGTGTGTGGTGGCAGGGGAGGGGGGGGAAGTCCTTGAAATAAAATTCACACGTTAAAATGTTGGAATCCAAACTCCATTATAAACCTGAAGTGTCATGCTTGAGGACCTTCCAACTCTCTTCACACTGACTTAGGGGG
The DNA here is from genome assembly GCF_947179515.1 of Apodemus sylvaticus. Classification (NCBI taxonomy): domain Eukaryota; kingdom Metazoa; phylum Chordata; class Mammalia; order Rodentia; family Muridae; genus Apodemus; species Apodemus sylvaticus. The sequence goes on along the minus strand of NC_067475.1, from coordinate 46,670,256 downwards.
CTCGGGCTGTCCATGCAGGGACCCAGGTTGACACCAAACACAGGCTTTCCTCATTCAAGGTCCTCCCAACAGCCTGTTGTGGCTGCCGAGAAGAGGGGCGGAAGAAGCCTAGGAGACGCTTGAGGGTGACAACACAGTGATTCCAAGGATAATGTGATGAGGATAAGGAGAGCCTTATGATCTGAGCGCTTAACGCGAGCAGCTTTTCTTCTGATCCCGGTATCAGCTGACTAAAGACCTCCTGGAACTTGATACACGTCCATTATTTAGCCATGGGAGTCTCTCTCGGAGAAACTGAAAATACAGGCAGTTTTTCTTCAACTTGATCCTGTTAGCGGAGGACTAATCTTAAAAACCCAGACAATTATCCACACATTCGGTGCCAAAATCCAGTCCCTAAAAAAATAAAACATACAAAAATATTCCCCAGTCCTGATTTGGTTTGGTTTGAGACAATCTTATCATGTAGCCCAGGCTGGCCTTGACTTCTCTATACAGTAGAAGATGACTTTGAAGTCCAGATCCTCCTGTCTAACATGAGATGAGACAGATTCTTCTCTGAAACGCTGGTATGACAGGCACGTGCCTCTGTGTCCTCTGCGGTGCTAGACCTTGAATCCAAGGATTCATGCATGTCAATCAAGCATTCTGCCAACTGGGCTACATCCCCATAATAATTTTTTAAAATAAAATAGAAAAGAAAATAGCATGCCTCACACTCTGTAATGTAAAGAGCTGCCTGAAGGCAGGAGATGTGGCTCAGTTGGTAGAGTCCTTGCCTAGCATGCACAAGGTCCTGGGTTCAATCTCCGGCACCAACTAAAACTACAAGGTAGAGGACCTTAGATAAGAAATCTAGATCCTTCCTCAGCAACCGCTTGAGTCTGAGCCTGAGCTACATGAGAGCCTTATCTCAAAATAAGGAGGGTGCGCACTCTCGAATGTGGGGTAAGGAAGAAAACAAGTTCTATACCAAGATACAAGCCTCACCCACTTCCCTCTCCCATTCCCCTATCACTTCGCTTCCTGCTCAAACCTACCCTAAGATTACATCCTCAAAGATTACATATAAAGCAAATCTGAGGAGATCTACGGTTGCACGTGGCAGGAACACGGAAGTGAGTAGATGTTCACTCAGTTAGCCAGAATCAACACTCAGCAGTTCCCTGGAGGACAGCCCGCGCACCTGTACTTGAGACACTACGGTACGTCTCCATCGCAGGAAGAGGCAGATGTCCTCTCGGCATGCGACCTCCCATCCCTTAGCTGATGTTATTCCAAGAGGAGCTTCTCAGTTATCTCTGACTAAACAAAGTTTCCACCTAGGAAACAAACCTGGGTTCTGGTCTTTTTCTTCAAGAAATGGAATTGATCTTGGACAAGCCATTAGATCTACCCCACTGAGTTTCTAGTAGACCAGAGACAAAAGTTCTTCCAGTGATTTCCTATGGAGATACTCCAGAGGCCCTGCAAAACTGGATCTGGTTTTCTAACCTAACATGTTTATTTTAAAACTAAGAGAAAACAGTAAATACATCCCATACTACTCTCAGTATTAAATTTTACCCCAGTACGATCATTGAATAACATTCACTTTGCATAAATAAATACTTGGAAGTATTACTTCCTGTGTCATATGTTCTAGCAAACTTGTCCTGTTGAAGAGGAAGCCTGTGGCCCTGCACCATCTCGTGTCTGACTGTGAGTTAGCTCCATCCAGAACGCTACACAGAATGGAACAGCAAATGCCAAGGGTGCCCAAGGACGTGTGCTCAGGACATGGTCTCACAGGAGGGCGTGGCAAATACATCAAAAGCCACAGCCTTACCATAGGAAATGGCATAAGGATTTTAAGGAGCTTTTTAATTTTTATTTCCATAATGAATGCATGTAATTAAAATATGTAGCTATATATGCAAAACTACACACACACACACACACACACACACACACACACACAGGGAAGAGTCTCACTATGCAGCCCAGAATGGCCTTGAACCCATGGCAGTCCTCCTGTCTTAGACTCTGAAGTGTTGGGAAAACAGGTATAAATCACCACTCCTGACTCTCTTTTTCTTTATACAATGTTGTTGTCATCGTCGTCGTCGTCAATGTTATTGTATATATGTACAAAGGCGGGGGCGTGGGGGTTCATACAAAGTTCAGAGGCCAACTTTGTTGTCCCATTTCACATTTAAGTATACCAGGTTTGCTCAGCAGGCACATGTACCCTCTGAGCCATCTCAGTAGTAGGGGCTGAGCCTAAGCCTTAAACACGCTAGACGAGTGAGCGTTCTATTGTTGAGCTCAGCCCGTGACATGTGGATGTGTTTGCAAGCTTATTTGAGCACAGAGGAAGCGTGTTTTCAGCTTCCACGGTAGAAGTAGAGAAAAACAAAATCAGAAAATATTTATGCAGTAAATTGAGAAAGATGCCTTCAGCGAATGGAAAGGGAACAGGTACTTTTCCTAGAACCCTGATAGAGGGAACACAAGGAGAGCTGACTGTGGGAAGGTGGTTCTGTGCTAACTGTGTGGAAAAGACAAACGAACACCAGTCTTGGAGAGACTGAAGAAAAACTTACAATTTTCAGGAAGCCTGAGCTATTTCAGAGTCACCAAAAAACACAGGCTTAGAAGAACAAAAATGTGGCCCATTTACAGGCAAGATCACAAAAGAGTTGCCTATCGACCCACGAAGGGAAGGAACTGCACACAGGAAACCAGTCAGCCCAGCCATGCCCCGCCCCTCCCTTCCTCCCTGCATGATACTATCATTAGATTCACAGGGAAGGATGAAGAGCCTCTCCTCTCTGACAGCTGCTGAGTTACTGTTTTAATAAACATTTAATAGAAACATCCTTGTTATTTTGAACCAACATCTTTCTTGACAATTTCTGCCTGCATTTTAAATAACGCATTGGAGCTACAGATTTAATGATGAGTTTAAGGCAGTTCAGAAATCATAATTCACAGATGTTAATAAAGTTAATAAAGACAGGAAGTGACAAGGTCTGTGAGAAGAGCAAAGCCAATGCACAGTTAGTCAACAAGACATCAGTTAACAAGCACACGGACTCTTGTTCAGCCGCGTTTAACTAGCATTGTTCTAACTGGCCATGGAAGGCCAGCTCCACTGTGTACATCTCCAACACAATCCGTACACCCAAGGCTCAGGGAACATTATGAAAGAAGGGACAGAAAGAGTCAGAGGACCGGGGCACCTGCTAAGAGAGACGAGGCAGAAGTGGAGTTCAAAGCCAGCTCAGGCCACACAGAGAGCTCTAGACCATATTGAGTTATATGACACTCAATCTCAAAAGCACAAATAATGACATGAGAGTCTTTAGCAATTAGATTTCCAAAGCTATAAGGTTCACACCCATTAAACAAGCATATAGGAGACCTGGGTTCAGCACCTGGAAGTCACTTGGTAGAAGGAAAGGAGAGAACAAAGTCCCACCTGTTGTCCTCCAACCTCTATTCTCAGGCTGCTGTGACACACATATCTACACTCTCTCTCTCTCTCTCTCTCTCTCTCTCTCTCTCTCTCTCTCTCTCTCTCTCTGTGTGTGTGTGTGTGTGTGTGTGTGTGTGTGTGTCTCTCTCTCTCTTGCCCGCGCGCGCGTGCGTGTGCACGCACGGGCGCACATAAATAAATAAATATAAAAGTTTAACACATGTATAAAATTTTAAATTCTACATAATGCCAACTGTACTGGTTTAAATAAAGCAGGCCTTGAACTGGCTGATGACTTCATAGGCCTTAAACACTATACATTAAAAAAAAAAAAAAGTAAGAACATGGGGTCTGGAGAGATGGTTCAGTGGTTAAGAGCACTGACTGCTCTTCTAGAGGTCCTGAGTTCAATTCCCAGCAACCACATGGTGGCTCACACCCATCTGTAATGTAAGCATCTTCTGCTCTGCCTGAAGACAGCTACAGTATACTCATATAAATAATAAATAAATCTTAAAAAAAAAAAGTAAGCCAGGCAGTGGTGGCGCACGCCTTTAATTCCAGCACTTGGGAGGCAGAGGCAGGTGGATTTCTGACCTGGCCAGCCTGGTCTACAGAGTGAGTTCCAGGACAGCTAGGGATACACAGAGAAACGCTATCTCCAAAAAGGCAAAAACATAAAAAGTAAAAGTAAGAACAAAAAGAATCTATTAATTCCACCTCTAGCAATCTAAAGATTAAAAATCCATTTTTTTAAAAGGACATTTGAAACCATGCCTCCGCTTTTAGGCTGAGAACAAGTATAACATATATAATTCAGAAAATTGTTTTATATGCTATAAAAAAAATATTAAATGGCAAACAAACTGTACCATACCCTGCTGGCGGGGCATGCTAAAGAGCAAATCATTAAAACAGGCTCCGTGATGGGGGTTCAGACGAACACAGAACAACCACATGGAAGGAAATGCATCAAAACTTTTCTTTTGATACTAAGAAGAAGAAAAATGGGAGACCCTCCCCCACCTCTTGTTATATTGTTATTTCTCAAAGTCCCCCAGTCCAACCTTCTCCCTTATGTGACACTTCCTTACTAGGCCTGCTGGGGTCCTCCCATGCTTGGCCTCGAGTCCTCACAGTAACACCAGAAAGTAGGAGGCCCACACCTTCAACTCTTTGGGCTGTGCGCCTGTCACGTGGTAATTACTCCAAAGCACTTATTGGATGAATTCCCATTTCTCCCGGCTTCATATCTACTGCCCACTTTTCACAATTGTTTCCTGCTTGTGTGCTCTTCATAGTTGAAGTTGGATTTGTTTGTTTGTTTATATTCTTTAGGACTCACCATGGTTCACGGGAACTAAATAAATATTTACTAAAGTTATCAAGACCTGACTACACATCTCACAAGAGTGATGTTCATGCGGTTTTAAAAAAAATTCCTCCTTTAAACGTGAAAATCATATCCTAGGACAAAAAAAAATATGAAAAGAGCTCACACTCATATCTGAAGACCTATTCATCGGTAATTACTTTAACAACCAGGTGATTGCTACTGAGCCACGGAGGGACTTAGGCACACAAAGGGGTAGCCGGGAAGATAGGGACGCTGAAGGAGGGAGGTGGCTGTCAGACACTCTGAGCTGTGGTCTAAGGGTAAAGGGAAGCACAAAACAGGTAAGAGGAGGGGGCAACGAGCCCAAAAACTGGGGAAGGGCACACAGCCCAGCCCCCGGAACTGGCAGGGATTTCTAAGGGCTTAAACATGATCACGTCGCCTTCATGCGCAAGGCCTCCTTTGTCTTCAGGCCTCTACTACAAACAGTATTATTATCCCTGCTCCTAAAGATGAAAGAACAGGAGATTAAATAAGCAAAAGCTTGCTTGTGGCATACACCAACAGAGTGGGTTCAAAGCTACACTAGTGGCTGTGCTGCAGTGGGTGTTTTCTGGCCGGATGGAGAATGACACCACTCCAATTAGAAGGTGACTTACTAGCACAATAAAACCATATTAATAGCCCTATGTGGAGTAGATGAAATAAAAGGTAGACGTGCATGGGTAGAAAGTCTATAAACCTCAGCCTGGTCATGCCCCCAGTGCAGACACAATGTCTGGCTCAGGCTGCACCTAGTTAATCTGTAATGTAGATCTCCAGCAAGGCACAGGTTTAAAGGTAAGCTAAGGAGATTACAATGTGGTTGTCACTTCTGTTTAAGCATCCTCTGCATCTCTGAAAACTATTTGTTCCCTCTTGCTTACTACCTAAGACTGTCTGGCTTTGAACTCACTATGTAGCCCAGGCTGGATTCAAGTTCACAATCCTCCTGTTTCAGCCTCCCAAATCCTGGGTGCATAGGCATGCACCACCATAGCAAACCAAACCCTCTTTATTCCTAACTCTGAACTTAATTTTTAAACTAACTAAAAGAAAAATCATATCATTATAACCTCTCCTGTATGTTTGCAATACACACACACACACACAGACACACATCTCCATTCCTCATTTCTTCAGCCATCATGGCCTGAAGCAAATCCTCCTTGACATAAATGTCAAAGTCCTATGAACTGAGTAGACAAACACAGAGCAAGAATTTGGTCTTGAATTTCAGGGCAAGAGCTTCATTAACACAATTTTTTAAGACTTACACTAATGTTTATTGTATGTGTATGAGCATGGGTGTGTGTGTGTGTGTGTGTGTGTGTGTCATATTCATACAGTGCCCACAGAGGCCAGAGAGAAGGCCACATCCCCCCACTTGAACTGGAATTACAGACAATTGTGAGCTGCTATGTGGGGCCGGAGACACAAATCCAGGTCCGCGGAGGAGGTCAGTGACCTTATCGCTGAGCCATCTCTCAAGTCCCTCAATGATATATTTTTGACAGCTATTTTCTTCAAGTCACGTGAGCATGTTTGGGCGTTCCAGTGATCTAAGCATCCTGATTCTACAGTTGCCCCAAATGCTACACTGGAGAGAAGGTATCGTATTCAAATGTGAGCCTTCCAGTTCCAGGAGTGCAATGTTATAGCCTAGAAAGTGAAGAGACCACACCAGTATGTGTCACCAGGATCTCCAAGCAACCACATCCATCCAGCAGTCTGACCTTAGGACCAGCTGCAGAGTAATACTTCTGTGGGTCTCCTAATGAGCACGGGGCTTCTCTGTACTTTATCTCCTTTTTGATCCTTGTGACTGATCTAAAAGAAAGGGCTTTAAAATAGAAGCTCCAAGCTTACAGATAAGGAAACAAACAAAAGCGTCCAGGGCATAATGGAAATCACCCACAAGAGGAACTAAAAAGCCCTGACTCTGGAAGCTAATCAACACCATGGAATTAGCTGCTTAAAAAATGGTTCCAGGAGCTGGGATATACCTGTGTTGGTGGAATGCTTCCTAGCACACAGGATGTCCTGGGTTCGATGCCCAGCCCTGAACAAACTGGGTAGAGGCATAGTGGTGCAAGATCCCAGGACTTGAGAGGCAGAGGAAGGAGGATCAGAAGTTCAGAGTCACCTCGACTACACAGCTTTTACTGACCACCCCAAGATATAGGAAACTCTGGAGTTTTGTTGTTGCTTTTATGTCTCGAATAAAAAGTTATGTGTGTTTTACCACAACAAAACAATTAGAAGAATGAAAGTCTGTTTTCAAAGGAAGTCATTCTTGTTTCTTATGCCAGCTATCACCTTTGATTCTGTATCCTTTGGCTCAGATATTCCGGGAAGGAAGAAAACATCTCTTACCCTTTCTATCGGACTTGCCCCTTTACAGTGCTTCATTCAGTATATTTACAGGCATGTGCCTCACAGCCAGTCTGATCCTAAACTGGATGTTTGCTACTCAGATATACCAACTAGGAAACAGCTGCTGCTCCTAGCACCTGCCCCTTCCACAGGACATTCTAGGGTCTTCCGTGTGGCCGCCTCCCACGCAAGACCTACCATGGTTCAGAACAGCAGGAAGCGTCTAGGACTTGGCCACAGCCTTGTGGCCAGCTTCCAACTCAACTAGTGAATGACTTGACCTAACCCCTCATTAAATATTTTATCACCCTCTAGACAGGGCACTGAGCAAAACAGATAAGGTCCCCCACCCTTTGGTCTGGGAAAGAGATAATACACACATAAATGCACAAGCACACATCTTAACTTCAAAGACCGAGTGCCGTCAAGAAAATAAAACAGCAAGGTGGCAGGAGGAGAACAAGGGAGCAAGGGCAGAGTTTGGGGAAAAGGATCTCAAAACAGTAACTTAGGGGGGCAGAGGGGGGACAGGGACGGACAGGCATTCAAAGATCTGAAGTAAGAATGTTCTAGATAAAGAGAGCAGAACTAGCAAGGTTTCTGGTGAGAAAGGGCACACTATTTTTAGTTAGAAGGCCAGTACAATGAAATGGGAGCTCTTGAGCACAGAGATCAAGAGGCCACACAGGATCTGAGTGGAAGAATCGGATGCCAGAGTCAGCCTCCAGATTCAAACCAGGGTCATGATGAGATCTCGCTTTAATTTTTTGCAAAGACCACCCAGACAATTGCACAGCAAGTGAATTCAAAGGGAAACTAGAATGCACAAAGGAATGCAGGAGGAAAATGCACGAAGCTACAGAAGTGATCAAGGAAAGGATGGCAAAGGCTTGACGTAGGTAACAGCATGAAACAGAAAGCTGCTTTCTGGTTCGGTGTGTTCCGGGAGTTAGAGTCAACAGCACTTCTGATCACGTGAAATGTGGGAGGGGATATAGAAGTGAAATCACTACTAACTTCTGATTTGGTTCATCGAAAAAATGAGAGAGAGAGAGAGAGAGAGAGAGAGAGAGAGAGAGAGAGAATTGTCTTTTCACTCTTGGGACATCTCTCTGAAAAAAACACATATACCTGTTTTGTTTCATAGGTTACATGGCTGCCCCCAAGTTAGAGCCCCTTCCATACCCAGAGAAGATTCATCTGTAAGAGACTTTCCCACCTAGCAGCACTGAACCCATACGAACATGAACTGATATGTATAAATCCTATTCCTATCTTAGAAGAATTGTGCCAACAATTAAGTACATACAACAAGAAGCAGTCACTCTTGAAGAAATGACCACAGGCCTAAATGTCATTTTTATATAACAGTTTTGAAAAGAACCTTTCTGAGGAGCAAATTTACAAAATCAGAAAGGTCAGCTGGGAAGTGACCCATACAAGATGGCCGGCTTCCCACTCAGGACTGTGAGCAGCCGTGAGGCAGACTGCGAACAACCGTAGACTACCGGCCAGAGCCGCTCTTTCCCCCAGGCCTGCTTTAAAGTTACAGATGATCCCACATTTGTTTTACCTCACGGTATTTCCTCAGGAGCCCAATGCATGTGTAATACCTAGAACTCATTTCAAAATTCTAGAGTTAACTGGTGAAATTAAAGCTCACTCTATAGCCGGGTGTAGTGGTGCACGCCTGTAATCCCAGCATTTGGGGGGCAGAGGCAGGTGGATTTCTGAGTTCGAGGCCAGCCTGGTCTGGTGGAACAGAGTGAGTTCCAGGACAGCCGGGGCTATACAGAGAAACCCTGTCCAGGAAAAAGAAAGGAAAGAAAGAAAGGAAAGAAAGAAAGAAAGAAAGAAAGAGAGAGAGAGAGAGAGAGAGAGAAAGAGAGAGAGAGAGAAAGAGAGAGAGAGAGAAAGAGAAGAGAAAGAGAGAGAGAAAGAAAAAGAGAAAGAGAGAAAGACAGAGAGAGGGGGAAGGAGGGGGAGAGAGAGAGAGAGAGAGAGAGAGAAAGAAAGAGAGAAAGAGAAGAGAAAGAAAGAAAGAAAGAAAGAAAGAAAGAAAGAAAGAAAGAAAGAAAGAAAGAAAGAAAGAAAGAAAGAGAGAGAGAGAGAGAAAGAGAGAGAAAGAGAAAGAGAAAGAGAGAGAAAGAAAAAGAGAAAGAGAGAAAGAGGAGCAAGCACCGGCTATTCTTGCAGAGGACCGAGCTTGGCTCTCAGCGTTCACACGGGCGCTCGACGCCATTTATAAATCTAATTCCGGGGAATCTGACGCCCTCTTCTGATCTCTGAGCACAACAGGCACAGAAGCTGTGCACAGACATAGGTGAAGCAAACACTCATACACATAAAATTAAATTAAATTAAATTAAATTAAAGAAGGAGGAGGAGAGCGAACAACGGCACGTCACAAGTCTCCCTCAGTGAGAGAGTACTTGCTGGAACCGATGGACTGGAACCTGGAATCATGAGCCAAACCCTAAACCTTAAGTGCTTTGGTCAAGATCTTTTTATTATTGTTTAATTTTTTTCAGAAGACAATCAGTGTGGCGCATGCCTTTGATCCCAGCCCTCAGGAGGCAGAGGCAAGTGGATCTCTGAGTCTGAGGCCAGCCTGGTCTACGAAGTGAGTTCCAGGACAGCCAGGGCTACACAGAGAAACCCTGTCTCAAAAAAAAAAATAAATAAATAAATAAAAAATAAAGGTTCACTCTAAACAACACTGGAATGACAAGGTGGGAAGGGAGGGAGGAAGGGGAGAAGGAGGGAGGGAGAGAAAGAAGGAGGGAAGGAGCGAAGGAAGGAGGAAGAGAGGGGGAGGGGGATAAGGAAGGAGGGAGAGAAGGAGGAAAGAAGGAAGAAGGAGGAGGAAGAGGAGGGAGGGAGAGAGGGAGAGGAAGAAGGGAGAGGGAGAAGGAGGAGGGAGAAAAGGAGAGGGAGGGAAGGAAGGAGGGAGAGAGGAGGGAAAAGGGAGGAAGAAATAAAGGGAGACAGAGAGAAGGAAAGAGGGAGGGAGAGAATGAGGAAGGGGGTAAGAAAGAGGGAGGGAGAGGGAGGGAGAGGGAAAGGGGTAACCACACAGAGGTCCTCTATGACAGAGGACCTATGAATAACATGCTCAAAAACATCACAGAGCCCCACAGGAAAGATACGCTCGGTGCAGGCCTTGGCTCAAGAGATGAGTGCAAGCGCTCCATCCTTAACCACGCCGTCAGTCAACCAAGTATCAATTATGAATGCAAGGTGCAAAATAGCAAAATGCTTACTTCAGCTGCTAGCACTTCACCAACCCTCCCCACCAACAGCTGGCTTTTCCTGAATGCTCTTCAGATTAGAAACAACACCCAGCCTGGACAGCAAGTCACCCTAGTGTCCTAGGACGTGAGAGGAAATGTCGTGGTCACAGCATCCAAATCACCCATTTTATAACATGGAAAAGAAGCAAAACTGAGCGAAAGGTGACCGGACCCGTCAGCACAGAGCCCCTTGGGGATGGAAAAGCCGTGTTTGAGTGACTCTTAGCATCTGCTCCTTACACTGTACAGTGCAACAAGAAGAAAGGGAGCTCCGGGCATTACAGAAGAAGTGAAATGAACCAGGAAGTTAAAGTTCCAGGAGCGAGGCCCAGAGTCACCATCAGCTTGTCCTCTTCCTGCCTGCAATCCATGGCCTGCCGGCAGTCATCCACCCACCCCACCCCTGGACATTTGCATTTGTCCTGCCAGAGTGTGGTGCCTTCCATCAAGGTCTGCAAAAAAAAACGCCTGGAAAGGTCACACAGCAGCAAGAGTCAGGCTTCAGAGACACCCTGGCGGTTCCTGGGAATGAGGGGAGATGCCAGCGCCCTCCCTTCCTGTGAATCAGCATACTCCTCAGTAGGAATCACACAGCGCCCCTAAGAGCCAGGCCAGGTTACAGGTACATTTGAGCTGTGATGATTTCTGTCTTCTTTTGGTCCAGTCCCAGCACATCCAGAAATTTCCAGAAACTGTGGTCTGCTCACATAGAACTCATATTGATGCATTTGTGCTTTCAGAAAACAAAACTTCTACTCAAACTTACTTTTGTAAAGAGCACACTGATTTACTAGGGAAGGTACAATATATGCTTGGTTCATACTCCATTTTCTATTGCAAACACTTGTATAGATGATACAAAAAAATAACAATGAGAATCCTCTCCTTTGCTGTCTAGACCATCCTCTGTCTCCCACCCCCACAAAAATAGCTTAGCAGACATTAAATTTTCTATATTATATTTCACTTATACACATATTCCACCCTCCCATGGGTATGTCCTAGCTAAGTATAGATATTCTGCACATGAAAATGCTGATAACAGGAGAATCCAATCTACACAAAATCATTCCAAGAGTCTCTCACTATCTAAAAATAAATCTACATCTAAACAAGACAGCTCATACATGAAATCTTAACACTAAGAAGACTAAGACCAGCCTGGGCTACTCACAAAGTCCCAGGCCAGTAATACAGAGGACTCTGACTCAAAGCAATACAAAACAAGATGGTGGTGGTGGTGGTGGTGGTGGTGGTGGTGGTGGTGGTGGTGGTGATGGTGGTGGTGGTGGTGGTGGTGGTCATGATAGTGGTGATAATGATGGAGGTAATGTTAGTCCACTTTACGTCCCTAATTAGCTCCCAACCTGCTAATAATGCACCCCTCCTGTCCTACTAGAATGTGGCCTGGGATCTAAGAGCATTAGACCTTCACCAACTTGATCCCAGAATAACCACAAATTAAGTACTTACGGCATAAGCACCTATCAAGAATGCTGCGTTTGCTCTTTTCCGCTGGTCGAAAGAGGTGTAGTGCACTATTTTCTTTCTTGATAAACTGTATGACTGGAAGGAAAGAACAAAACAGAGTGACTACCATAGAAAGTCAGGAGTTACCATCTTCTCTCAACTTCAGCAAGTGTAGCAGTTCCTACAATGTAATTCCTTTCATTGCTAGTGTCTAGCTTCAGTGGTCTTTGAGACCTGCATGTTTGGAGCTAGGGGGTCCTACCAACTCCTTACTTTCTTGGATGTAACAGGGGCTACTTAGCTCACTTCTCTTCAATTCACCTGAATGTAAGAATCAACAATCTAGAGAGATGGCTCAGCCGTTAAGAACACTGACTGTTCTTCCAAAGGTCCTCAGTTCAAATCCCAGCAACCACATGGTGGCTCACAACCATCCATAAAGAGATCTGACACCCTCTTCTGGTGTGTCTGAAGACAGCTACAGTGTACTTAGATATAATAATAAATACATCTAAAAACAAAGAATCGACAATATAACAAAGATGGACATCTCTGAGAATGGAGATAACTGAATCATTGATTCTCCGTTCATAGGAGCCATTTTAAATAATTTATTACTGATCTTATGTATATGACTTAACCACTCTTCTTCATTCTCAGCATGACACTCTGAATCCAGGAGATATTGATATACCTTTCATTCTTTACAGTTTAAGATATGTCAACCATCTATTGTCTTCTCCGAAACTTTCATTTTTACAGATCAATATTAAAATTTTCTTTCTAGTATATACTCTAATAACCCCATTTTAATTAACTTAAAGAAAGTTATTAGTGGAAAAAGAGGAACCATCAAAAGGTTATCAAGGAACATCATGATTCAACAGCCATGTATTAAACTCATGAGCTCAATCATTAAGCACTTGCTATAGGCCAGGCAATATGCAACATGCTCAAGTAATCCAAAATAAAGCCAAATGGTTTGTTGAACACATGCTAAACATGAAAAGTAATAATTAGATCTATTAAATTAAATCAATTAGTCACAATTTAAATCTAGAGAAACTGGGTGTGGCTCAATTAAACATAATTTCTTTCGGTTGCAAGACTATTATGGTCTAGTGACTAATGGCTATTTAAATGTAGGCACATGAGATTATACTTCCAGGGACTGTTTCTATAGTTTGGTAAATATAGACATAAATATGACTTTCAATATTGTCTGTAAATTCACACTGAAAGAATAAATAGATTATTATACCCAGCACACTGAACACAGTCAACAACAACAACAAAAAATTCACTACCATGTTACTTTCAACAAGGAAAAGAAAGCAAAATCTAAGCTCCAAGGTGCATCATTTTAACTTATGAAAGCAAGAAGCTATGTGTATCCCAGCTAGAGACCAAAAGACATGCAACCCCTTTCAGACATGAATAACTACAAATCACATGTTTTGAAAACAGCAATGTCCTTGTTAACTGAACTTTTGAAAGTTATTGTCTGACTCGGAGACAATCTGTTCTTATTAATGGCTTTTTTATAGCAAGCAGAGGAAAAAGTAGTTATGTTTGATTCAATTCCATCGAATGTATTTTCTGAACTTATTTAAAGGCTTCATGGCTATCATCAATGGTGGTCACACATGGCTTCTTGCTTTCTCAATTTTGATTTATTGAGTCTCTGGGCAATTTTTTTATTTAATTTTACTATTTGTGGATTAATTTGTTTGCCACTTATTGCTCTTCACCAATAAGTTGAGGGTATTCACTTGTTTTGTTTTGTTTTGTTTTGTTTTGTTTTGTTTTGTTTTGTTTTGTTTGAGACAAGGTCTCTTCGTGGATAGCCTGGAACTCAATACTTAGAACAGGCTAGCCTTGAACTCACAGAGATTCCTCTGCCTCTGCCTCTCTGTCTCTGCCCCCCTGCCCCCCTGCCCCTGCCTCCAGGGGCCTCCCACATGGAGGTCAGGGGACAATGTTGCAGAGTCTGGTCTCACCTTCCCCCATATTAAGGCTGGTCTCTTGCATTGTTTCTGCAGATAAGCTGTGTACTCTGGGCTAACTGGCCCACAATCTTCCATATAATTCTCCTGTCTCCATTTCCCATCTCATATAGGAATGCTGAGATGACAGATTTGAGCCATCACATCCAGCTCTTTACACAGGTTCCAGGAGTGAAACTCAGGTCGCGGGGCTTGAGAGACTAGCACTTCTCTGTGTGAGCCACCTCCTTAGCCCTACAAGTGTTAACTATTTCAAAATATTCCCCACAGAAAGCTGCCAAGGGAAGCAAACTTGTGTTTGCTGCAAGCTTACAGCTGATTTATAGGGGAACATTTGACGCATTTCTCCTGCTCAGATGGTTTTGGACTTAATTTTCAGAGTTTGGGTCTCCAGAGCTCTACAGCTGAGGAATGGTTTCCGTGTGGTGAGGCTTGGCCTCTGGCCTCCAGGTCAGATGATGGGGAGTGGAGCTCTTGCCCAAGGGGTCAAAACCAACTCAAAGTGGATGAAAGCAGAGATCTTATAAACTTCAGCCTTGTCTAATGCCCCCCTCACTTCAGTCAGGCTCCTCCCTTAGAGCCACCCTGACCCATAGTGATTGGCACCAGTGACACTGTTCATGGGGAAGACGTCCTATCTCTGCAGTGGAAAAGCACTGGGGATAATAAAACATTTTCTCCGCTATTTAGCTAACATTTCCTGTGATTGGACTGATAAAACAAATCCTTAATGCTTTCTTTCAAATATGAGAAAAAAGCCATTTCTATAAACACACACACACACACACACACACATTTGCCCTGTTTTTCCATCCAAGCACTCTGAAAGGAACAGCACCATCCAGCGGGAACACATCTGTACATCTCTGAGGCTCTTTCATGAATATGGTGGTTCATTTTGACAGGATCAAGACTCCTCTAGGAGACAAACCTCCAGATACTCCAGGGAGCATCAGCCCCGCGCACCGCACCGTGTGGGAGCAGCACCGTCCAGGCTTGGGGCGGGGGGTGGGGGGAGGTCAAAAGTCAAAAGAAGAGAGAAAGTTGAGCAGCAGCATTCACCTCTGCTTTTTGAACAGCCCTTCACACGCTTGCTACCACGACCTCCCTTCCCACAATAACGGACTGTGCCCTCAGACTGGGAGACAAAATAAACCACCCTTCCTTCCTCACTCACTCACTCCTTCCTCCTCCCTTCCTTCCTCCCTCCTGTCCTTCCTTCTGTCCATCTGTCCTTCAGTTGCTTGTCACAGCAATATCGGGATAGCAGGACTCTGCTTTATAAACGAGCCCACCAACATCTTCTGAGTCTCTGCCTTAAGCCCAAGGGGGAGCCTCGTGCCTCTGACAGGACATGAGCCTCCTCCTCTTCACTCCGGTCCATCTCCTGTGGTCTCCCAGGTAGGCCTGGCTTTTCAAGGAGAACATTTGTAAAGTCGTGGTCATACAACTGGCTTTCAGTAAGCTAACCCCATTCTTAAGATGATTTCTTTATATGAGATGCTCAGAGATCAAAACACACACACACACACACAGTACAACAGCAAAGCAAATGTAAATACGGGTCAAGTCAAGCCAGTCTTAAATACAAAAAGGAAGATGTCTCTGAAAGAATACCAAGCCAACTCCACTGCATATGACCAGGACGGAGAATACTCTCCAGCCACTACCCGGAGATGGATACACAACTTAGATCTCCATCTTCCAAACTGACACGCCTGGCCTCCTGAACCCTCTCAAGCTAAGAAGACAAACAGCCCTCTCAGCAGCGGCAGTAAATATCTGTTAGCCAATTACTATATCTCATTTCCCAAAACAACAGGAACAAGGCCAGAGGGGCCCAGCTTAACAGTGCAGAGAGCTTTTCAAAGCGGAGGTCCCGAGCAAGGCTGAAACATAATAACCTTCATTTTACCAGAGCATGAGCCAGGTACCAGGCAAGGCCTGCTGCAAACCCTTCCACAGCCAAGTGTGGGAGGCAGGAGGAATCCAGATCTCTCCCACTGAGGCTGATAATTGGAGTAAACCTTAATTATGAGGCCATAACAAGTCTTGTGGCTCAGAATTTATTAAATAAGTCCTGGGCTGAAAAGGTCAGCAGCATAAAAAGTTTTCAGAAATAAAAAGTAAAATAAATTTAAGCCTAAACTGCATTATATTTTATTATTATATTACAGTGTTCCATTGCATGCTTGCAAAGTATCCTGGAGAGCTTGAAGGCCTTGGCCACTGGGCCTGCCCAGAGTTTCTGACTCAGTGAAGAAGAGTCTGGGAAGCCTACTAGATATATGTATCAGTAAATTCTGGAAGAAAGCTCCACACACATATGATGCCGCCCTCCCTGCCCCCTTGAAATGCTGTGATCTGGAAACACCAAGCATTTAATGAAACTGTCTCCTGACAAACATTGAAGTCCCTTGTAAAATAATTCCAAGCCATGCAATCCACTTTTTAAAAGCACATTACAAATAATAATAATAATTTCCACAGTCCTCTGAGAAAGCCTTGTCACGATAAACAAATCCACCCGCTACAGGAGAGGCCACCTCAGAAACGAGGCCCTTCAATGAACTCTTAATGAAGCCACTTTCAGAGAATCTTATTCCAGAGGCTCAAAATTCAGACACTCCCAAGGTTCTAGAACTTGGAGTGGGTCAGGTGACAAATGGCAAAAGCAGGTGCTCTCAAAGCACTCGTAACTCAACCCTGCTGTTTTCACGCAGGGCCTGGGCGTGGCACTGTCAGAGCCTTCCACGTCTGAAAGAAGCCCCGAATCCAAAATTCTGTGCGCATTTCATCAGTCACAGATGCTGACCACAGATTTAAATGTGTCTTTAAAAAATATAGACTCACTGTGTATCCCTGAAACTTATTAGAGTATCCTTGAACACACAGAGACTCCCCTGCCTCTGCCTCTCGGAGTTCTGGGATTAAAGGTGCATGCCACTGCACTTTGCTCAAAGTTAATGGGTTGTTTATTTGTTTTTTTGTTTTAAGAGAATTTATCCACCACAAGACATGTCTACAGAGTGGCAACCACTCTCCTGTGCCTGCTTACCAGACTGAAAAAGCCCCGGCTTTCCTATCAGCATGAATTGAGCAGCTGCTCCAGAGACACATTATGAGGGGGACCCTGTCTCTAGCTGATGTGTGATCTCAGTTTGTGATCTGATGCAAAATAGTGCCTAAGGCTTCTTGCAAACATGGAAACAACTGCACAGGGATGCCAACACGACACACGCTATACAATGACGGTTTCCTCAGACAGCAGAACATCTATCCATTTCCGTAATCTAACCTGCAGAGACTTCCAGACCAGCTTCCCTTCCCAGAGAGTCAAAGTTTTATAAGATAAATCACAATAAGCAAGTAGCATATCATCAAATATATTTAACAGTGCTTGTCAAGCGGGGAACGCGACACTGTGACAGACTGATTCAAAAATCAAGAAGATGGTGCCACATGCACCTTTTCTGTCTTTGAATGAAAGGCTACGGGGAAGGTTGCATTCAGGAGTCGTAATTAATAGAAGACAAGCCACGGAAACTGAGAGGTAGGAGAAAGTGAAGCATGCTTACACAGGGACAGCCCCGAGAAACTGTAGACATACACAGATCATGCGAGAAGCCGTACACGACAGTGACATACATGGATCATGCGAGAAGCCGTAGATGACAGTGACATACACAGATCGTGCACTTGTTCCATTTAGATCAGGAAACCACAGACCATGTAAGCATCCAACAGCAACATGTGATGCAAGTAAGTGCGAAACTAGAAGAAACGGAGTTCCTGGGTCACGTGACGGCTCGTGGCTTCAGCAGCCTCCTGATAAAGGCGCTCAATTGGAGTTGTTTGGCTAGTATGTCTGATTAAGCTATGCAAGTCAGTCCGATTGGAGTCAAAAAGACACCAGCACAGCCAGATTAATATATGGCTTAATAAGAAACACAGCCCATGCACAGCAGGCCAGGGACCGTGCCAGATTTAGGAGATCTCACAGTGCAGGGACCACGGCGGCCACCGCATCATCACTCATTCTCTTACTGGTGACCAGGTTAGCCCAGTAACGACCATGGCAAAAAGCACCTTAACAGCCATCAGGGGTCACTGCCAAAGCAATAAAGTGAACACGCCTTCCAGGAGCAGCCGGGACCGCCCCTGTTTACCTCCAGCCTTCTCAGGAAGGGGACATTCTTGAACATTTTCTTTGGCTGCACAAAATAAAATGCAGTTCATGTTTTGTTTGGAGCTAAGATAAAAACAGGACTTATTATTATTTCAAAAGAAAACAACTGCTTCTTTTTGGTCTATTTTGTTTGTTTGTTTGTTTCAAACCCAGTAGATTGCATTAATAAATGGCACATTTGGTCAAAACAAACAAAAAAAATCACTCATAAAATTAGTTCTCAGCAGACCAAGGCAGGAGAAAAAGAGTTCAAAACTGTCTTCAGCTGTGCAGTTAACTCCAGGGTTACCAGAGACCCTGTCTCCAAAGGTGTGTGTGTGTGTGTGTGTGTGTGTGTGTGTGTGTGTGTGTGTGTGGTCTTCCAGCCTAAGCATTTCTGAATGCATAAAAAGCATCCACATCTAGCCTTACAAGCTCTAAATGTGCTTGTTCCGTGAGTTAACAGTCCCACTACCCCTTCAAACTACACGAACTGTGCCCAGAATGTAGCTTGCTTTTCTTCTCCCCGGTCCCATCAACTTGAGACAGAGGAAGACTGTGTGAGGAGACAGCGATGTGTTTTTGTAGTTATAGAAAGAGGGTGTCTGTCATTACATCAAAAGAGGTCTTGTGTACGATGACCTGAGAGTGTGACGGCTGCCTGGGATCCAGGATAGAATTACTGCTCCCAGCCTTTCAGCTACAAGGGCATTCCCAGCCCCCAGCCCCTGCCAGGCCCCTCTGCTCTAATGCAATCCTTTCTCCCAGGACGTCCACTCTTCCTGCGCTTTTATGCTGGAAAGGTAATGGGGGTGCTTTGTAAATGGCTCAGAATATTCTTTGACTCCTTTCAAAATGGTCCAAGATTACAGTAATTGTCCTGTTGATTCATAGCAGCAGCTGTTTTTTTTTAAGCTGCTGCCCTAGAAAAAAAATGTCTCCTTTTTTCTAATTTTTTTAGCCTAAGCCAAAAGTTTCTGTGTCTCCAAGGGAAAGTAAAATCGATATGTAACAGCGTACCAACTCTATTAAGAAAAGCTTGTTCAATCGTATTACTTTTATTACATCTTCAGGTTTTTCAATTAGCTTTGAGGCTTTGTTTTGTTTTTTTTAAACTGATTAAATTAGGAGAAAGTATTGTTTATTTTTTTTAATGAACTGCCAATTTCATCTCCTGCTACAACCTTGAAGCATTTATGTTGTGGCTCAGTGTTCTTAGCATTGTCTAAGCCAAGGATACCTTTGAGAACTAACTAATGAAGAGCTGTGAATCGTCTCAGAAGAAAAATAAAAGTACACACCAAAGTGTCTATGTAATTTCAGGATTTATAGATGCCTTGAGATTCCACGGTGAGCATTCCTGCCCACATCTGCCAATCATGGACGACACGTTCCACTAAGTGACGCTTTGTCAATTGTACTCAAGGCCTCTGAGATCAAGTCTCCCCTCTCTGGTTGCTGCTTCTTCACAGGAAGAATTTATCAGAATCAGCAAACTCTGACCTATGATTGTAACTCCTTAGTAACAATTTGTCCAGCTGTTTAAAACAAGCAGATGTTTTTGTTGCTAGTGGGCATAATGCTTTGTTTTGTTTTTTTTGTTTGGGGCCAACATAATTAAAACTAAAGTCACTTGGAATCAAATGTGCGTGGACCCATAAAAAGAAAAAAACCAGTCAATTTGCAGTAAATCACCATCTCAAAGCACTGTCCTGGAAAAAACAAAAACACCTATGACATTTAAGAAATGAGAAACTTAAGGACTCACAGCAAAAATTATCTATGCACCTCAGGCATAAAACTAGGATGGGGAAAAAAAATCATAAAATCTTAACTTGAAGAAATAAAAATTCCCAAACTAAAAAAAAAGTGCCTAAAGCAGTGTTAAAAAATTAATAATAAAGTTGTGAATGTTTAAAAATCACACAAGAAGAATTCTAACAAGAAGTTATTAACTAAAACAATGCTAAGAGGGAGGAGAGCAAGATGACTCCGCAGGCAAAGGTACTGCCGCTAAGCCTGCCAACCTGAGTTTGATCCCCAGGGACTGAATAATGGAAGAGAACTGACTCCTGTAAGATTGTCCTCTGGCCTCCGCACACACATCATAGCATCACACACACGCACACGAGCACGCACGCGCACACGCACGCGCACGCACAATAAAAAAACGAAGCCATATCAATCCGACAGACCATAGCGACAAATCAAATACATTATGGGGAAAGTACAAGGCTCAGGGTAGCAAGACCGCTGAGATGCCCAGGGAAGCAGCACCTGAAATCGTCCACAGAAGAAGGTATGGCAGTGAGGGGCCCTGGCCCCGGTCAAGAGGAGAAACCACGGACAGCAAAGGAGAGGCATCAGTCAGGTACCACTGCTCTGAGAGGATGGAGAGATTCAAAGTACTGAAATGCTGCTGGCGGAGTGACGCATGCGTAACAAGAAAAGTAGTTTCCAAATCGGAGAGCAAAGAGTCGGACTTCCTCGCAGCCAGGATGGCCACAGCCACTGGAAAGGTAAAAGGGCCCAGAAACAACTGGGACAATGAGCAGAGACGGGTTGCTCAACCCAAGGCCCCTGTGATCCTCCCCAGGGCAAAGGTAAGAACGTGAACAATGACACCAGTTTCGCCTTCCCCTGGGATGAGCAGGTCACACCTCTCCAAGGCTTCGGATCTCGCCTTGTGATCTCTTCCCGTCTTCACGCTATCTATCATTTAGATTCCTAAGAATACACTAACCAGCTTCCCCCACAGGAAATGACAGCACTCAGGATGAAGCGAGTATTTAAAAACCTCCTGTAAGAACTCTTAGATTTCCCATCTGAATTTACAGATGTGACCTTAGGAAGGTGATTTGGCATAGCAACTTAATTTGAAGTTTAGTGTTTTGGTTTTTTTTGAGACAAGTTCTCTCTATATGTGGCTCTGGCAGTCCTGGAACTCACTGTGGAGAGCAGGCCTCAAACTCACAGATATCCACCTGCCTCTGCCTCACAAGTGCTGGAGTTAAGGGTGTGCATCACCATGCCTGGCTAGAATTCTTACTTTATTGATGAAAAATGGATTCCACAAATCCAAAGCAATTCAGGCTTTGGATTGCTAAAGAAAACTTTTGTCTCCTGATAGAGAGTTTCCTTTTGATATGGTTTACTGAAAGAACCCAAGACTTATTAACATTGGAGTTTTGGAAAGTCAATCCTTCAGAAACTTACAGAATACCCATTAATGTTATTAAAGTTAAAAATGTCATTCCAGCCATATATAGCTGATTACTGGTCACTGGGGCTGTCTGAACTTTAATGAACTTTCATAAGGATGTTTTGCAAATGAAAGGAAATTTAAACAAGTTTTTATACACATTTACCAAAACTCTTAAGTATAGAATATAGTAGAAAAAAGAAAAGATTAGATTCCATCCATCTACTCTTCTATAATCACTATAGTAGAACACTGAGTTAGATGAATAATCTCATCTTCCTAATAATGGTTTCTTTCTCTTTGGTAATTCCAGAGAGTATTTAGGTCACATATGATTACTTGTAATACATGGTACATGCCAACCGCATGATACTGTAACTAGGAAACGGGAGCTTGAGAGATGGCATAGATGGTGGGTAAGATCATTTGCTATACAAGAATAAAGACCTGAGCTTGGATCCACGGTACCCATGTAAAAGTGGGAGATGGGCTGGCCACCTAGACTGGCAACCCCAGACCTAGAGGAGAAAGAAAGGTAGAGCCCAGAAACGTGGCTGGTTACACAGAGTAGCCAAATGGTAAAACCCAGGTTCAGTGAGAGATCCTATCTCAAGGGTATAAGGTGGAGAACAGCAGAGGAAGCCCAATGTCTTCCTCTAGTCACCCCATACACATACCACACATATGTATACACACCCACACACACACACATGCACGCACAAGAGACAGAGAGACAAAGAGACAGACAGAGAGAGAGAGAGAGAGACCTAGATCTTCCCAAAGATAAGGTTCAAGTACTGATTAATAATCCTTCCATTATTAGTTCAATCATTTAAAGTTTTATATTAAAATTATTATTTATTTCCTTGGGCTCAGAAAAAAATCTATTTTTCTAAACTACAGATAAACAAGCTGCTTGGTTCTTGTTTGCTTAAGTAAATTTACAATGTCATTTTCAAGCCATATAGCACCGCCTACTTTAATTCCTAAAAGAGCTGGGTATGATAGTTGTGTGTGTTGTGTAATTATTAACTGAAATGTCATTGTATGACCATATGTAACACATTGTGGTTGGTGACAAAAATCTGTAAATGTATAAAGAATACAATATAATCTACAGGAAATGCTCTGCCAGACTATATTTATATCTAAGTTCAACCAAAAACCAAAGGCAATCATTGAGCAGTCATGTGTATAAGACACTGTTCTGTAGAACAGCCACACAGAGATGTTCTGTGTATCTGTAGAGACAGATAGAGATCCAACATAGAGAATAAAACACTAAGCTTTACAAGTCTGTGACTATCTTACAAGCATACATTGTGGTGCAGTTTTCCAAACTGAAGCATCCAAGAGGTCCATTTATAAATTGGAATAAAAATATAAATATTGGTTTTCATTTAGTAAACTTAATAATCCTAATACTATAAATGTTACTTTTCTTATACACTCAAAGTTTAAAAAGAAAAAGTCCACATGACAAAATCCATATGTGCATACAGAAAATGAGAAGGATCTCATGTGGTATAAATGCTGCAGGCTAATACTGAATGCCTGCCCACATTCTGTCATAGCAGATGATTCATGGGTCTTACTTGGACATTAACTCTACAAAGATGATGTTTAACAAATATGCAAACTTTTCCATTTTGACCAAACAAAGCCTGGTTATACTCCTGATGAGACCTTTCCTTCATCACCCCATAACAGCATCTACAAGCAGATGTGAAGGCTTTGGGACAATTAAGCTATGAAGGAATCTGATAGAGACTCATTAGCAATCTGAAAGGCTGTGCCTTCTCTTAGATCACGATTGCAGTGACTTCATTCAGCTCATATTGCATTTGTCCTGAAGAGAGAATGAGGTTGACATGTCCTTTGTGGTATAATCCAGAGGATCGATTTCAACTCCTGGGTGACCTCTCACAAATTTCTAAAGATCTAAATCATCCAATTAAATCCCGTGTGTGCGAAACCTTCCCTCTGGGGCAGGTTTTCTGGCTTAAACATTTTCATTCCAAGACATAAACACATCTAGAATACTCACTTTTAGTTTCTTGTTTAGCTTACAGCAGTATCTGTACACCATTGCCAAGTTCAGAGGTCCGAAATCTGCATAGAAACTGAGATATATACATATATAAAATAGCATTTAGTACAAGCGCAGTTTTCAGTAATATAGATGCTCACTTTCAATTTCACCTAATCTGCAATCAAATTCCAATCATCTTCAGGAAGGTTCAACACCTACGTGATCTGGTCCGCGCCAGGCTGGGGAACTCAATTCCATCCTCCTTCTGCTCCACAGTTCTTCTAAGCAATTTCTTAACACACAACTATTTGGGCAATGTTGAGTTTTAAATCCTTTTAAATCCCCACTGTGCCATTTAGGTGAAAGAATCGAAAAGCAGTCAAAGGAGTAAGGAGTGTGGAGTCACTAGTGTGGAACTACTCTCTGCTTCTTCACCGCCTCCATCGTGAAGCTCAGGAACTCTATCCTAATTCCACGTCTTCCTCCCAAACACCCTCAGTCTTCACGGATCTTACGTGCTGTGGTGGGTTTTTTTTTCCCCAGCTGTTCTTCTTAAACTTCCTGTATTATAAGACAATATTGGCCCTTCTTCCATTCCCCTGCCTCTCCAGAATACAGTCACTAACCTGTATGCAAATCTCTCTTATCCACTGCCATGAGTCAAATCCATGGGTGACCCAATGAGGAGGAAATGAGAACTGCATATAAACACATACCTAACTGCGTTGCTTAGGGTAACGCTGTTTTTACAGCAGAGATTGTCCTGTTCTTGGGTTTCTTGGAAGCAATATGTCTTTACCCTCTGTTGGACCCACCTTCTGACAGGCTTTCTACACCGCAGTATGCCAACAAACCACCTTTCCTTCAAATTAGCCCTGAGCTTTTCCGACTCACTGAGCATGAAACCTCTCAAACACGGTAGAGCAAAACCAATTCTATTATCAAATGAGCTACCACTCTCATTATCCCCCCTCGCTTGCTGGTCCCTTTCCAGGATGGAGAGGCCAAGCTCCCCTTCATCTTAGCCATGTTCTGGTAGAGTTCTCAGTCTCCTTCCCAAGGATGGGGCATCTCCTCAATCTCACTTCTTCCAGTGCTGAGTGGCTCCTCACTAGTCAAGGATGATCCCACCAGCCAGCAACCAAAGCTTAACACGGCACACTCTCAGCCTCCCAGCTGATCTTGTCTCCCGACAGGTCCCCTTCAGGGTTTCCATCCCACAAGACACATCCACCCCTTGACCTCCAAACCTTTCTCTCACTCCTCACGTAACCCTCCGCCCATATTAGGCCTCTTACCTAGAATACCCGCGCCTCTTGTCACTCAGCGTCCTCACGATGACCTTAAAATGCAACCTGCACAAAGCCCTTCCAGTCACATTAGGGGACCCTAACCAAGCTTTGCTCAAAGTCCTCAAAACTTACCATCTCAGTGACCCTTTCAGCAAAGTACACCTAACATCAGATATTATGGAGAATTTTACATGTTGGTTCTGCCTCTTCAACTGCAACGTGAGCTTTACCATCAAGAACTCTATTTAGATCTTACACATTTGGAAGACTATCCTAGATGCAATGCCACAAAAACCAAAGCATCATGGAGAAATGCTCATTAGTACTCTAAATTCAACTCAGCCTGGAGCACAAATGTCTTAAATACCACCAAGTTTGAAAAAAAAATCTTCAAAACACCCTCTTAATGAGGAAGACATTTAATTTGTTTTTTTGTGCCACCCAAATCACATATGTCACTCCAACTATAAGTCGGCCGATTGATAACTACTGGCCTTTAGTTGGGTATGGTTTAGAACTTACATTATAGCATTAAAAATGGCTGCTTTTGTAAACAGCATTCATGAAAAAGGGCAAGATGGCCCAAAAAGAGACTTCTAATGACTTCAAGTAAAAAGTTCCTTATTCACTTCCAAAGTTCCCAGTATGGTGTTAACTTATTTCTAATGTTCCCAGTGTGATGCAAGGCTATAAATACAAACATGAACCCACTGAAAACCACGAAAATGAGGGCTGGGGGTGTATGATCGGCCCAGCACACACTTACTACACACAAGCCCTGGGTTCATCCCCAGCGCCAGGGCAAGAAGTGAGTATTAACTTAACTACATTGCTTAGGGCAACACTGTTTTTACAGCAGAGATTTTTCTTGTTCTTGGGTTTATTTGGAACAGTGCTTTTTTAAAAAAATCAAACAAACAAACAAAAAGATTGATTTATTTATTTCATGTATGTGGGTGCACTGTCGCTGTCTTCAGGCACACCAGAAGAAGGCATCAGATCCCATTACAGATGGTTGTGAGCCACCATGTGGTTGCTGGGATTTGAACTCAGGACCTCTGGAAGAACAGTCAGTGCTCTTAAATGCCTTGAGCCATCTCTCCCGCCCAAGACAGTGCTTTTTAACAAACATACCTTACCTTTTTTTCCTAATAAGCCATGCATATTGACCATTAAATGTGGAATTGTGGTCATTATCTCAGATTTTAAAATGTATGCTGAACAAGCTTCAAGAAAGTACAAATCTGAACGAAAAAGGTAAAGGTTTAGAGGCTGTTCCTCCAGAGGACCAGGGTTCAATTCCCAGCAGCCCCTGGGTGAGTTTAGTCCCAGGAAATCTAATGTCCTTTTCAGGCCTCCATGCACTTTGCACATACAAAGCACAGGTATGCATGCAAACAAAACACTTATGTACATAATATGTGATTGTGTATTCTATATGTATATATGATGAAAACCAAAAAAAGAAAACAAAGCATGAATTCCAAACACTATGCATCAACTTCAACCTCATATTCAAAGCTACACAGTTTAGCAGTGAAGCCCCCTTATATGAATTCACTTTTGGAAGCAGGGTTAATGAACAAGAACTATTCTACCAAAGGTCAAGGACAGTAAGTGGGTATTCTCCAATAACACAAAATCAAGCCAACCAAATGCAGACCTCCTCATTTCAACAATCTGCTATCCTCCAACGTGGTAAACAGATGTCAGCTAGGTACTTAAAAGTGACAAATCAAAATTTCAGTTTTCAGATCTGAACACTGAAGACATTTCCCATCAAAATGACTCAAAAGCCACCTAAAGGCAAACGGTCACAGAACTGGCTTGTGAGAAGCAATAATGGAATATGCCCATCAAGATGACAAGACCATGGAAGCAACACTGACCACCACAAATAAAGGAATTGTGGAGCACCAAAAAATGCATACTAATAAAGTGCTTTCAGAGACAGATACTATCCCAAAAAAAAAAGAGAGAGAAGCCACTCAAAAAGGCATCCCTGCCCAGATGGTGGTGGTGTGCACCTTTAATCCCAGCACAGGATCTCTGTGAGTTCAATGCCAGCCTGATCTACAGAGAAAGTTCTAGAACAACCAAGGCTACACAGAGAAACAATGGAGAGAGAGAGGGGGGGGGAAGAGAGAGAGGGGAGAGAGAGAGAGAGAGAGAGAGGAAGAGAGAGAGGGGAGAGAGAGAGAGAGAAAGAAAGAGAGAGAGAGAGAGAGAGAGAGAGAGAGAGAGAGAGAGAGATTCCTTTGCTAGCCCCTGAAACAACACTCAGTGACTCACACATGATTTATTTTTTAAGAAAAAAAATCTGAAAGTAAACTCCCTTGAACTTGTAGTCCAAACATTGATTAGTGTCTTCTCCATTCTGTC
The DNA here is from genome assembly GCF_947179515.1 of Apodemus sylvaticus. NCBI lineage: Eukaryota > Metazoa > Chordata > Mammalia > Rodentia > Muridae > Apodemus > Apodemus sylvaticus. The sequence continues at coordinate 46,643,200 of NC_067475.1, read as the reverse complement.
AAATATCTTGACTCAAAGACAAGCAAAGACCCTGCTCCCACTCTCTCTTGGTGATGGAGTGGGGGGTGATATTCCAGTCCCATTTGGCTAGGTGGACATAGTTCATGGGATCACAGCTCCTTCATCTCCAAATAAATGAAGAAGTTGATCTCCCCACCAATGCATGCTTTTCTTCTAACAAGGTTGGCAAATTATAGCTCTTTAGCTACAATGAATGTCCACAAGTTTAAAAACTGAACATCGGGCAACAGGTTTTTCTATTCAATAAGTGTAAAAAGCCAAAGTCAAATTATTTTGATTTGACCGCAAAGGAATTCAAAGAACTGGCTGAACTGTATGGAAGGTAGCAGGGGGAGAAAGAAAGAAGGCGGTGTCCTTCTCAGGGGACCGTGGAAGAGAAACCCAATACAGAAAACACTTGCCAGGGTCGCCTAGATTTACACTACCCACACTGTAACCTGTCCTGCTCTTCTCACGAGATTTACAGAGCTGAGGGCTTATGTCTTTGGTTTTTCTAGTGAGCTGTACTTTCCGTGAGTCTGTCCCTAAGGGGTTGGTTAAAGCACCACGACACTTTATTCTACACATTAAAAGCTTGGTGCGAAACTGTTCAATCCCTCAGCAAAAAGAAACAAACACTACTTTTCATGCACTGCCTAGTCCCACCATGAAACTTATGGCCGCCCATTCTGAGCAAGATGCTACACATTAACATATCAGTCAAATAATAGCTCTTGTGAAACCAAAAGAAATATTGCTTTTAAAATAATATGCTGAAAGAGAGTAAGGCATGCCAACACTTTGTTTTTCACCTGTGCAGTATGAGTGTGTGTGTGTGTGTGTGTGAGTGTGTATGTGTGTATATGTGTGAGTATGTGTGTACACATATTCATATATGGAGCTGCATTTGTGCCACCCATGAACATGGAGATTTGAGGCCCCAGGGCCAACCTTTGGGTATTGGTCCTCAACTCTTCTAGTTTGAAAGTCTCTTTGTGTCTGCGTAAGACTGACTAACTGGCCCAGGAGCTTCTGGAGAGTATCCTGTCTCCACCTACCATCTCCCAGTAAGGCTATGCTAGAATTACAGACTCTGGTACTACAGCGCTGGGCACTTCTGTGCGTTCTAGCAATACAAACTCGGGTTATCAGACAAGCCTTTTACCCACTGACCCATGTCCCCAGCCCATCTTTGTTTGTTTTTCTTTAAGAGCATCGTTGATACCAGCTAATGTTTGGCTTACTGTTGATGTTTCCCTCTAACTAGAAGATGTTTTAGGTCCTGATGCAAACTCATAATGATTACATTTTCAGAAGATCCTGATTGCTTGGTAACCTAAGACACTGGGGCAGGAGTCAGAGTGCCTGCTCATGCCCTTAGAGTACAACTTGCCACAGTTACAGGTGCCAGTGGCGGAGCACCCACCAAGTTCCTGTGTACAGGACAGCCTGAAAAAGAATGAGAGGCCACTGGCTACACGGGATTCCGGTATCTATTTGATCACGCTGCATCCCCAGGCTGGTGTCTCAGCCTCAGGGTCAACTCCTGTCCCTGACACATCCTTTCAGGAAATCCCAGCTGCCTCACACACAGTAAGGGACCTTCTCCACTTAGTACTTTCTTTAGCCCTAGGCACAGGGCAGGGTTGTGTAAGCCTTCTGCTGTTGCTTCTGTAAAATGAGTGACCGTGTAGCATCCAGCTCTGTAGTTCAAGTCTTTCCTGTCTGAAGCAGAGTCAGTGAAGGGAAAGTCTCCCCTCCAAGACTCTAACAAAAGCAGGAGGCAGCTTCTTGGGGAATGCTCTGCTAAGATTAAAATTCACTCCCACAGAAGCATTCTCAAACCATGCAAGTAAACCCTGTTATTCACCAGCACCAAGGGATGGCAAGAGGACTGGGCAGCCAATCTATTCCTGTAGCTCTGGCCGAGACAGTGATGACAGATCCAGCATACATAAAGGGCCCACTCTCACCTTTTGGAAAGCAGATCCTGAAAGGGGGAAAGTACTCTAAACCCAGGGGCAATGATCTCGTTAACCTCCCAAAGCCCCTAGAATTAAAACCCACACTTCCGCCTTGCCTCCTACGACCCAGGTGCGGTAGCTCCTACCTTCTTCTCTCTTAGGGGACTTATTTTGCTACATTTCCTCACCTTATTACAAGCAAGCTCAAGCCACAGGGAATGTCTGAGCTCACACATAGACCTTCTTCATACGCTATGCCCCAGCCCTGGCTAACACATATTCCTACTTTAGGTCTCAGCGCAGCCAGAGAGTTCTTGTGTCATCCCCACCTCTCTGGCTGCTCTCCAAATGTTCATATTCCACAGGCCCTGTCTGTTGCCTTTAAAGAACTAACGAGGTCTTTGGGGGACTGAGGACGTGGTTCGTTTAGTAGAGTTTTTACCGGGCATGCACACAGCCTTGGCATTCATCTCCAGAACTGCATACAATGGGGTTCTGTCGCAAATACCAGGTCATTTTCAGCTACATAGTAAGTCAAAGGCTAGCCTGGGATAGATCAAAGCCTATCAAAAGAGAAAAATGCTCTAGTTCGCTCCTCCTTCAGAGGGCTTCAGTAGTCTACTTTAAACACTTAACTAGTATATTGTCAAAACCCACAGCAGGACAAGCTCCTTGAAACAGGCTGAGCTAAGTGTCAGTTCCTAGGCATCCCGAGCACCCGGTCCAGGGATGGCTGAGGAAGTAGAGGATTGGGTCTTTTGAAAAAGAACAGCAAAAGAAAACACTCTTCATTCTAAACAGCTCCAGGCTAAGTATGGCTAGAGAGGGGGTGACCGACATATCACACTTTCTAAGCTTTGGGTACAAATGGCAAGTTAAGGGGCTGGAGCGATGGCTCAGTGGTTAGGCACACTTGCTGATACTCTGGAAGACTTGTATTCCATCCCCAGCTCCCACCCTGGGTGCTTCACGACTGCCTCACTCCAGGTCAGAGAGGCCGGGTGCTCTTTCCTGGCCTCCAAGCGCATCAGCACTCACATCATAAATGTACAGAGATATCCACGTGCTTAAAAATGATTGTTTTTTCAAAATCCTGAAGGAAGCAGAGTACGGGTCTGAGAGTGGAGAGACTGGGCAGCCCTCGTAGATGAGGAGAGCTGGAGATGTCACAGCCTTCTCCACCACCACCTTCATTACTGGTGTGCTCCGAATGCGGCCTGCTCCATAAATTGCCCCAGCCCAGCGGCGCTCACCCCCACTATTCATCACAGCACCTTTTCTAAAAGCTTGTCTTCAATTCAGGCTGAGGCTTCTCCCAGCCCTAACATCCCAGAGCATTTACATTGTATTTCCCAGGGCTACGGGCATGGGTTCCACAGGCACAGGGGAACCAGGTCCAGTGCTGGCATGAGGGAAAGAGGGGGCAAAACCACGCAGGCGGGCGCCACCGTACAGAGCCACCGCACACGCCTTCCTAAGCAGGCCTTTCCGCCCTTCTCAAATCTCACAATCAGCAAATAAGATATTTGTAATATTTTCAGATCTACACTGCTGCTTAGAATCAATGATTTGGTTTTCTCAACTAATGTACATGGTATATGAATTCCTTATCCTTTAAAGGTAAAGAAGTAGATGGTAAGAAATCAGGCACAGGCACTAAGGAGGTGGCTCGGTCAGTTCGGCGCCTGCTGTGCCAGCATCAGGACCTGAGTTGGCATCCCCGGCGTCACTGTGAAAGCCAGGAATGGCCGCATGCACCACAGCCCCAGCCCTGGGAAGGCAGACAGATGAAGCCCAGGAGCTTGCTTGCCGAAGAGCCACGCCAAGTCAGTGAGAGACCCTGTCTCAGAAAAAAAAATGAGGAACGACTGAGGAAGAAACTTGATGTTCAGTAGGCCTACCACATAAGCACATTACACAACACACACACACACACGCATGCACGAGTGCACGCACATCAGCATACACATGGACAAATACCAAAAGCACTCATATGCACACATAAATGCATCTTAGAAAGAAATCAATTAGGCTAAGATCCCAACTCAGAAATCTCACCAATCTGCCGCCCAAGTCAGCCTGATTCATAAGTAAGCCAAACAACAAAGTTGGATTGTTTCTTTGTAAGGCTTTCTATGAACCCGCGCATGCCCTTTAGCTGTATTTATAAGTCTCTCACAGAGTCTAGCCTTGTTTCAGACTCAATGTTCAGGAAACAAGTTTTCTGGTGCCTCCTCCCACTGCACATTTAGACTCAGAGCAGATCGGGGTGCAAATGGTTGTCAGAGGCAGGTGCACTGACGAACAGGAAGCAGGGTGGAGAACGGAGTCAATCAAGGCCAGGTCTGACCATGCGCAGTCATCCCAGTACCCAGGAGGCTGCAGCAGGAGGGTCATCACAAGCTCAGGGCAGTGTGGGCTACTGAGCAAGACCCTGTCTAAAGAAAAACAAAGAAGGAAGAAAGGAGTAAGGGTAGAAGGGGTAAAGGAGAACTGGGAAAGAAAAACTCAATTTATAGATGTTATCAATAAAAATTAACCAAATGGCACCAAGAGAAATCTAACAGGAGCCATTTAGTATACCATAAAAGTGAATGAGTGAGTGTGTGTGTGTGTGTGTGTGTGTGTGTGTGTGTGTGAGAGAGAGAGAGAGAGAGAATATGCACACGCCTGCCATAACATGTATACGGAGATAACGAGTGTCCCTCACCATGTGAAGCCCAGAGGATGAACTTGGCTCACTGAGCTTGGCAGTGAGAACCTTTCCCCTCAGAGCCATCTCGCCTGACCAGGCCCTTTCATCTTTAGAAAACTGTAGATCTGAATCAGAGAACCGTTTAGTCCATGTATTTGTAATTACATAATCATTATCGGTCCACTTGTTAAGACAGAAACACGGGTTCAGCTTAGCAAAGTCTAATGGTATATGGTATTTCAGATAAGATTTGTAGGTTGAGGATGTAGTTTCGGGGTAGAGCACCCCTTTAGTATAGATGAAGCCCTGAGTTGGTCTCCAGCTCCTCCAAAATACACACACGGAACTTTCCGATTCTTTCTATCAGGTACTTTAGAACTTCCTGAATGGGACTAAATAAATGTTTTCCTTCCATATGTGGATGAAAGAGACCAATTTGAAAAAAAAAAACACACCTTTTCTAGATCTCTAAAGAACATCATATTTTATAACAAAAGCAAACCAAACTAGCAAATTCTTCCATTTACCAACAAGATATGAAAATGTTGGAAACCAAAATACCAACTTTACTAATAACAGAAAGGCCCCATTTTATAAAACTATAGCTCAGGAGCTGCAGAGATGGTGCATCAGGGGAAGGCACTGCCCATAAAAACTTGACAACCTGGGTTCAATCCTGATCCACAGAAAGAAAGAGATCCTCTGGTCTTCATGTTTCACTGTGGTATGCGTGCGCGCGCACACACACACACACACACATACACACACACAAAATAAATTTAAAACTACAGTTCAATACAAATGTTTGTATGAGACAAGCTCTGTAGCCTAGGCTGGCCTCAAACATACAGAAGTCCTCCTGCCTCAGACTCACTAGGATTATAGGCACGAGCCACTACCTTCAGCAAACACAAACATTTCTTGTGGGGGAAATCTATCACCAACCACAAAAAGTTGTGGTTATTTATCGGATGTCAATTATCTGGGTTGTCAAGGATTTCACCCACACAACAGAACTTGAAAAGCCCCACCCAACAAACAATATTTTGTTGGTCCGAGAGGTACTGGGTTATTTAAAAACAAACCAAAAAAAAAAAAAAAAAAAACTTTATTCTTCATTCAGCTGAAATTAGAGCCTTAAAAAAACTTAAACAATAAATTCCACAATTAAATGTAGAAAGTCCAGCTCAAACCATAGCTCCAGAGACCTTGAGATCAGCTGTCCATACGGTTCCCCAGACTTTACCCCAGTAACTGGCTAGGTATCCTGGTCGGGTATTGTCTGTGTTCTGCTTGAAGACCACAGAGTCAAAGACTCCATTACAACAAACCCTTTCCCGCTTCTGCTTCCCACCTAGCAGGAAAGAGAACCTCGACCACAAGCTAGGTCGCCCCTCCTTCAGACTTAAAACACGTAAAGCTACTTACTTAACCTGTGGCTTTCTCCCGTCATCCAAGGTAATGAAATTTGTATCTCAAACATTCCTCCTCTCAAACTATTGGGCACTTGTGCTCAGAGCCCTGATCATCATCAGTAAGCCCAACAGGCGGAGTCCAGGATCCCACAGACCAGCCCATCCATCCTCACCTGTGACAGCTCTCCTCCAAACAGGCTCTCACTCTTCCTAAACACACCTTTCCTTAGGACTCTGCCTGAAATAAGTCTCCTCCCTCCCTCCCCCCTCCCTCCCCCCTCCTTCCCTCCCCCCTCATGCATTCAGCTTGTATTTCTGGGGTACCACTCTTATGTCAAGCACAGTGCTCGGTCTTGAGATATGACAGTGATCAGGAACTGGCAGTACTGGTCTCAGACATCATTAAATGGCCCGTGCTCGTTACATATTAAACATCACTCCATGAAGAAGTCTTTCAATAACCATGGCAGTAAGAGTTCTTACGTTCTTCACTCCTAACACAGAAGACTGCGTTAGGAGCTTCAGGCACTGGCCTCCATTTTGTTTCCACTTCCTCATTTACCTGTGTTTATCCTGTGCCCGACCACTAAGTCTCATTCCATCTCTATTTCTGTGGTGTTCTCTTGCAGTCTTCAGCCACTTAAAAATTTCAAGTTGTTCCACTTTACACCCCCATTTAAAAAAAAAAGTGTCCAGTCCTTTTTTATTATTATTATTTTATACAAAGTTGTTTTGAGCTGTGGCTAAGTAAGTCATTTACTTTGGGCTTGGGAATGTGTTTATGAACTTACAAATGAGAACATCTGATGTCTTAGGAGTGTACTTCAAACAAAATAATGAAACCGCCCTAGGGTGACCTGGCACAGAGCACTGATTCCCACAACCCGCTTGGATTGCTCTCTCATGCGTCCTGAGAGAAGCGAACCCTGCAAGAAGACTCCTGGGCTCTTCAGTTCAAGTGTGTGTGTGTTTGCCAGTTATCTCAAGCAAGCTGGAAAAAAAAAAAACCTGAGTAACAATTTATCCCTGTGGAGATCGAAGTCCAACTATACACTGCCAAGGCCTAAAAGGTCAAAGCGGAAGGTATCTGAACAAATACGAAAGTGAAATTGGGTGGCAGTGGATCACATAACTAAGAATGGACTGTGAAAAGCTGGCCGTAGTGACTCACATCTGTAATCTCTGCACCTGAGAGGCTCGCCCAGGAGGATTACCAAGAATGCACAACTAGCCCTGGGCTACATGGTGAGCTGAAGGCCAGCCTAGGCTACAAAGTGAGACCTTGTCTCAGAAAACCAAAAGGAAAACATGGAGCCCTGTGAGAGCTGAGCATAGATCAAGTGTTGGAGTACTTGCCTAGCATGCAGCAGGTCCTGGGATTGTTTCCCCAGCACTGCAAGAGGAGGAAGACGAGGGAGAAAGGGGGAAAAGGAGGAAGAGGAAGAAGAAAAGAGGAAGAGGGAAGTGGAAGAAAAGGAAGAGGAAAATGATGATGACGACAACGAAGAAGAAGAAGAAGAAGAAGAAGAAGAAGAAGAAGAAGAAGAAGAAGAAGAAGAAGAAGAAGAAGAAGAAGAAGAAGAAGAAGAAGAGGAAGAGGAAGAGGAAGAGGAAGAGGAAGAGGAAGAGGAAGAGGAAGAGGAAGAGGAAGAGGAAGAAGGAGAAGGAGAAGGAGAAGGAGAAGAAGAAGAAGAAGAAGAAGAAGAAGAAGAAGAAGAAGAAGAAGAAGAAGAAGAAGAAGAAGAAGAAGAAGAAGAAGAAGAATTGACTGTAAATGTCTATCAATAAGTGCACAGCCTCATAACGCATGCCACAGAGTAACATTGTGTCCACGGGTACATACGTAGCCAGGTAAACGCCTACAGTGTGTGCGTTCACAGGCCAGAAGATGTAAAAAGCAAAATTCTGCTGGGCAAAACGTGCCTGCCGTGCAAGAGTGGCATAAAAAGGCTATGGGTTAACCAGCTGCTTTAGGGTTAGACTTGAGGCCTGCTCCACAGGAATGAATTCAGGCCTAGTACTGTAAACCAATCGGTTCCGGAGCTCATAGATGCTAGAGCAGAACCTACCAAAGGAGCATGTTGTGAGACTGCTTTCTAAATGTCTATGTGTACTCCCATGGATCAGGGCTACCTTCAACCCTGGCGGAGAAGCTTCTCTCTGCAGTGGTCAGTAGTTAATGCAGACACTTGTAACTATGCAAAGTACTAAGAATGCGTGTCTATTGGGTGTTCAACCCTAAACTACTCGTCAAGATCAGCCCCTAACCCAAGGTTCAGGAAACATCATGGAAGGTAAGGTAAGAGAAGGTAAGATGGGAAGGGGTGCTGTGAAATGCTGTCTTTGGGACATGGTGTGGGTGCTGCACCAAAGAAGTCACTGCACTCATTTGGAGACTTATCCAAGATCAACTCAACAAGATCAGCCTTCCAACAGGCAGCACTAATTAGATTTAGAAGATTATTAAGGGAGGAAGAGAAGCAGACAGACAGACAGACGGACAGATAGACTGACTGATTGACTGACTGACTGACTGACTGACTGACTGACTGACTGACTGACGGAGAAGGCATGAAAGTGAGGTTGTTGGGAGTGACTGAAGAGAATGGAAAAAAATATGGAGGCTCCTGGGAGAGTGGAAGAGAAGAATAAGAGTACAGGTGATCAGGATGCATTGTTCATACATAGGAATTTGTCAAAGAATACATCAAAGATATTCTATTTTTAAAAAAAGACTATCTGAACCATACTGGGGGTTTGTATTGGTTGGTTGGTTAGTTGGTTTTTTGAGACAGGGTCTCATGCATCCCAGGCTGACCTCAAACTCCTGACCCTCCTTCTGCCTCACTACCTAGTACTGAGGGGACAAACCTGCGCCACCATGGCAGCTTTGCCTAATGCTAGAAATTGAGCCCAGTACTGAAATCTATAAGCTGAGCTACATCTCAGCAGGTTTTGATTTTAAGGCAGGATCTCACTTCGTGCCCCAACCTAGCCTTGAACTCAAGGATCCACCTCTCTCAGCATCCCAAGTAGGAGCCGCCACATCTAGCTAAGAGTGCTCACTCTTTACTCTTCTAGTGCTGGGGGGTGGGGGGAGGGGGATTAAGCCCAGGGCCTTGTGCATGCCACTACTCTCCCACTGAGCTACAGCCCCAACCAAGATTGCCCATCTTAACTGCTGCAGGATATTTGATCACACTGCGAACATCAAGATTTGTGTTATTTACTGAAAATATCGGTTTCTAGTTGTGGTGTGGCTCAGCCCTTTAGCTCACATCTTTAATCCCTCTGGCTGGAATACAGACACACCCTTAGTACACACCTTTACAATGAAGGTAAAGTTAGCTTGTAGAATGAAGCACCCATGTGCGAAAGTAATGCCTAATTGAGAGGCAGACAAAGTGACAAATCAGAAAAAGATTTGGATACCCCCAACTCTCACTAGAAGAGAGAGGAGAGGGAAGCTATTTGAGAGACTGAAGAGACGGGGAAGGCAGTTTTATTGGGACAGTGGTACAGGATGCAGAGAGAACAAGCTAGACACCGGTGAAGACAGAATGAGAAGGAGCCAGAAGATTAGAACAGACTGCCAAAGTCAGTGTGAGGCCAAGCAGAGCCATTCAGAAGAAGCTAAAAGAAGTTAGATTCAATCAGTGAGGTTGGAGAGGAGTTTGAGCCAGGACAGCTGAGTTGAACCAGCCAGTCACTGCTCAGAAAGAGCTAGAAAGGCTGAACTTATTCAGCAGTTAAGTCTCAGAGGCTGATTGCATTCTAGGTCTAGATAAGATTGTACAGAGGCTAAAGCTCCCAGGACAAGGTCTAGGCTAGCAGATGGAGGCAGTACACCTCGGAGATGACATTTACATCAGGAGAATAAAAAATTACTTTTATACTTAAGTAAAAAACACTTGGTGACATTTCTTGGATCCACCAAAGAACTCCTGCCAGTCTCAGCCTCTTCATGTAGTATTCTGTCATGAAATTTTAGTGCCTTTCTTCTGAAAAGCCAAGAACAGAAGAAATTGGAGGGAATGTGCTTGAAAGTAGAGATAGTACACAATGTTCTTCCCAACAAACTGACTTTCCACACCGCGGCATCCAGCCTCAGCACCCAAGATGACCATTAGGAGCACGCAAGGGTTCTGACAATTAACACATTTGATTTTTGCCAACTCTGGAGCCAAAAAAAAAAAAAAAGGACATGAGCCAAGTTATTAAAAGTTAGCCTCTCTTTGGATGACAAGGTCCAACTCCAACGCCAAAGAATTAGACATTCTAGAGAAAAGTGTGCTGTTGGTAGTTCAGTCCAACACAGATAAATCCTTGAAAGGCTCCAATTACAGAAATACTTTTTGAAAAAAAAGGGGGGCAGTTTTATTGAGACAGTAAATATTTTGTTTTAACTCTGGCCTGTGAAAACATGCATAGCCCAAAATATAATTTTTTCTTTCTTTCTTTTTGTTTTTGTTTTTATTTTTCAAGACAGGTTTTGGTTTCTCTTTGTTTTTTTGATTTTTCAAGACAGGTTTCCTCTGTCCGAGTGCTGGGATTAAAGCTTGAAAGTATATTTTCTTATCATCTAAGTTTTACTAAAATGTCTCTGAACTTCATAGAGATAGCTCTGTTAAGAACCAAGTAAGAGTCCAGACATGACAGTGCAAGCCTTTAGTGCTAGTACTGAAGAGACAGAGATACACCAGGCAGACTTTTCTGTGCACTCAAGGCCAGTCTCATCTAAATACTGAGCTCCAGGCCAGCTAGGGATAAACAATAAGAGCAGAGAGAGAGACGAAATTTTCAAATTTTCAGTCTCAACTGGGTGCAGTGGCGCACACCTTAAGTCCCAGAACTCAGGAGGCAGAGACAGGCGGATCTCTGAGAGCTCATAGCCAGGCTACATAATGAGTCCCAGGACAGACAGCCAGAGCTACCATAGTAAGACCCTGTCTCAAGAAAGAAAGGAAGAAAGAAAGAAAGAAAGAAAGAAAGAAAGAAAGAAGGAAGGAAGGAAGGAAGGAAGGAAGGAAGGAAGGAAGGAAGGAAGGAAGGAAGGAAGGAAGGAAGGAAGGAAGGAAAGAAAAAAGGAAGGAAGGAAGGAAGGAAGGAAAGAAAGAAAGAAAGAAAGAAAGAAAGAAAGAAAGAAAGAAAGAAAGAAAGAAAGAAAGAAAGAAAGAAAGAAGGAAAGAAGGGAGGGAGGGAGGAGGGAGAGAGGGAGGGAGGAAAGAAAGAAAGAAAGGAAGGAAGAAAGAAAAAAGAAAGAAAGCAAGAAAGAAAGAAAGAAGGAAGGAAGGAAGGAAAGAAAGAAGGAAAGAAAGAAAGAGGGAATATAAAGACAGAGAAAAAGGAGGGAGGTGATTGGAGAATGAATGGAGAGAAGAAAGTTTATGGGACATATGGGGAGAGGGATCTGGAAAGGGGAAATCATTTGGAATGTAAACAAAGAATGTAGAAAATAAAAATGTTGAAGAAAGAAAGAAAGAAAGAAAGAAAGAAAGAAAGAAAGAAAGAAAGAAAGAAAGAAAGAAAGAAAGAAAGAAAGAAAGAAAATTTAGTCTTATAGCCTGTTAGTCATGAAGCCAGTTAGTTACCTTTGCCCATGAGCTTTTCAGGTCATTATTTCAATCATAGAGTTCTACCATCCTTTAATAACTCAACAACCTTCTGCACAAACACAGCTGTATCCAAACTAAACATGCTCTCATATTTAAAAAGCCCAGTTAATAGTTTCTCAGGTGATAATTTACTCAGAAAGGTGACATTTCAATGGGACACTCAGCAAATAATTATAGCTTCCAGGCTATATGAGGCCTCATGTGACAATGTATAGAAATACACTCCCTTCTTCAGAGACATGGACATTGGGGTGTCTGCCCTCAGGACACGCTCCACAGATAGAATCCAGGTTACCACACAGGGTCCCAGGGACTCTTCCGACCGTCTCGTTCTATCTTTGCGAGAAGTGAAGCCAAAGAGGCCTAGTCCATGCCTCCTCTCGCCCTCTCTCCTTCCTTCCTCCCTTCTGCCCTCCAGTTTGTTGCCTTCTGCTTGACTACTTATTTACAGCTTCTTCCTTTACTCTCCTTGCCCTGAAAAACCTTGATCTCTTTCTTCCTCCTCAAAAACACCCCATTCTTTAATCATCTCCTTAGGAAATTTTAATGGTAAACTCTCAGCCGGGTGTGGTGACGCACATCTTTAATCCCAGCAATCAGAAAGCAAAGACAGTCAGGATCTCTGAGAGTTCAAGGCCAGCCTCGTCTACAAAGTGAGCACCAGGACAGCCATGGCTATACAGAGAAACTGTCTAGAAACAAACAAACAAAACGTATACGCTCTTCAAATGATCCTTTACATTTCTCAGATTCATCCTGACCGAGATAGAATGCCTGATCTTCCTGCCAAAGCCAACTGTCTACCTATTTCCTTGTTTTGGCTCGTGATGCCCTCAGGCCCACTGTGAAGGGGCTATCCCAAGAATTGCCTAGTTCCCATTCCTCAGCATCATCAGCTCTCCACACGTGGATTCAGATCCTGCCTTTGTCCATCAGCACTGACACCATGTCACTTCAGTACCTTTATTCTTTCGCCCTGACCATCCCAAAGTGTGTGTGTGGTTTCTTATATCCTCTCCAACGGGCCTTAAATGATGCTTTTACATTTATCATTATTTATTATTATTATTATTATTATTGTTGTTGTTGATGGAGGATGTATAGCCTCTGGAACTAGATGGTATCTTCTCAAATTCCAGCTCTGTTACTTATTTCAGTGGCACTGGGCAAAGTACCCAACCTCACCGTCCCTGTTGGCATCATTGCAGCAAAGCATCCAGCCCAGAGGGCAATGCTCTGTAGACGTCATGTCTGCTGTTATTTGCCATCAGCATGAATCTAGCCACGCCATCTCTATCCCAGAGCCTTTCTAAGAGGTTCAAGTCATGCCAGGGTAACTGCAGGTTCCTCGCTGTGGCATTCAGTCTGTCCCCAGCTGATCTCTCAGTGTCATATTCCACACCTCCCCCATGTGACCTGTATACACACCAGGCAAAGTGGACGACTTACTAATGAGCCAAACACAATTCCCAAGCCTCCCGCCTGCTCCTCACTTCTCTTTCCTCTCACACACACCTCCATGGGCACCTGTGCATCCTTCAAGCTGACCTCAATGCCTCCACAGAGCCTTTATGAACGCCTCTGCTGGACAAGTCTCCACCCTTCCCTAAGTACTTCCTACTCAGGGGAGGCTTCTCCTAGGGCAGCTTTGTTCCCTTTAATTATAATCCTCTTCGTCATCCACCATATTGGTTTGGAGCTCTTTGAAACCTTGAAAGACACGCGTACGTTCATCATTTACGCTCTGTACCATCGACCACAGCGCCATGTGCCGGGATAACGAGAAGATGGGTTTGTGCAGGTCATCAGGACCACAGTCACTTCTGTGGTATGGTATGGCACATGGCGCTAGGGAAGTCCACACTCCGTTCATGCCGAGTCTTTATGATTTCTTTTCTTACTCTACAGCCCAAGCTGGTTTGCAAGTCACAGACTCACCTCCAACTAAGCAACTCTCCTGCCTCAGTCGATGACAGGTATAAATCATCACTCTCAGTTGTTTTTTTTTTTTTTCTTTCTTTTCACCCAAGAAAGGATTTCACTATGTAGTTCTAACTGGTCTGGAACTCTCTGTGTAGAACAGGCTGCCCTCAACCTCCCAGAGATTCCTCTGTCTCTCTACTCATGCACCCTACATGCTTGAATTAAAGAGAGGTACAACAAACTCAGCTTCTTGCAGTTTCAAGTTCACATCCAAACTCACAAAGCGAACCAGATGGCCTCTCTAGCAAGTCTGTCCTTAGAAGACACCAGGAACATAGTGCAAAAAAAAAGGGGGGGGGGGGGAGGGCGTGCATATAACTTGTACCCTAAAGTACAAATATTAAAATCACATAAAATCTTCATTATTTTTAAGACACCATTGTGCACTGTGTTTATTTGATTAACTGTAAAGTTTTGCTAAGTCCACTATCTAGCAATCCCAAGGGAAGTGATTCAGACCTCAATAACTGGAGCCTGTTCAAATGCATATTAATAAACCCTGGCCCTTTAGTCACTGCAGAGGGAACATAGCAGTGTATATACACAGTCCCTACCCTCAGGCACACAAAGGTCCCTGGGCCCTCAGCGCTTGGACAGAAAGCCAAGATGGGGCCCAACAATAGTGTGTCCACTCAATAAACACTGGAGGCGCTGACATCATCCAGGTGCCCTGGGTCAGGGAACTGCAGCTTCGAGCTCCATTCTCGAGGAGTGCAGCTGTAATCTGACACCAGGGATTCAGACGACCTCTCTTAGCCTCAGCAGCTCTGGGTATTCAGGAACAGCAGCAAAAGGCTCTTTCAAGCCCACTGTCTCTTTAGCCATTCAAGAAGCAGGGCCCTTCCTCCCAGCCCTAAGAGAAATGTCCTGAAGACATCAATTCCAAGACCCCCCTAGGACAAAGTGACAATTAAGGATTATTTTCTCTCAGATAAAATATAGGCTATTCAAGGTCCAGAATCTTTTTCCTCTTCTAAGGCCCAGTGGTACCTATAAATCCTGAAGCTGAATTACCAATACACTTTCTATCAGGGTAAACCTTTCAAAGCTGTTCATGGTTCATTTCACTGTGTCATCTGATTGCCCACTTGATTAGGATAGTAGCAAAATAAAATTAAATGTCTAAATTGGAGTCTACAAGGCTTGTCTGAAAGACCAGCTCTTTTAATAAACGAATATAAGTAAATCCTGCCTTTCTATTCTTGTATACTGCTCTCATGGAAAGAAAATATGTCTCTCCAATTAATATTTTACTATTATTGAATATTCAAATAACCTTTTCCTTTACATCCATGGCCTTTCACAGAACTCAGTTCCTGGCTCTGATTTTTTCACTCTCCTACTTTTTAATCCCTCAGAGCACAAGAAAAAAACAAAAACCCAGAAAAATCCTCTACTACTCAACAAATAATACCATCAAGTCAACTCAATCACACTGGAAATCTTCCACACAGATGCAACTTGGATCCAGCTCTCCACAGTCCTGCGTCCCACTTTCCAGAAAACTGGCTGCACAAACAAAAACATCCTTCCAAACACCAGAAGCCTTGTGCACTGTGAAGCTTAAGCACCTGTAGTGCACACACTGACTGCCCTGTACCCTGTGGGTGCTCCATAAATACCTAGGGACTGATTCACAGGCCAATTACAGGTCTGGTGATGACACAGGGTATGACCGACTGGTGCTACTCTAGGGAGTGTGAGGAATCCAGAATCCCTGTGGGAGTAGGAAGAATTACTACCCGTGAAATTCTAAAAGGACTGCGGTGTTGACAGGACCAAACTATGTACATTTTGTCTGCATCCCTCCCCAAGCCATAGAAAGCTAGTAATGCCTCCTGAACTCTGGGAAAGAACCAACAAGCTAAATAGGGGTGTGCAAAAAAAAAAAAAAAAAAAAAAAAAAAAAGAGGGAAACTTACTTTTCATAGACCAGCTCCTCGTCGATGGAGAAATAGTGGATATTTATTGTGCTTTTTGGTCTATTCCTTAAAGTAGCAAAATATAATCGATCTGAAAGACAAGTTTAAAAAAGAGAACATGAGAAGCAGAGACGCGAGGCTGAGAGTGCGGATCGTGCACGAAGGATTAATAATTGCTACACATCATTTAAAGACCCTTGAACACGTGGGATTCTTGGAGAAACAGGATCGTCCAGAAAGCTACGGAGCCCCAAAAGCACAACTTGCCAAGAGGATAGAACAAGACCCAGCAGGGGGCAGAGCATCTCGAGCGTTCCCTCACCCCCTGGTTGCGTGAGGGCGGGTGCAGACAGGAGCTGTGGGTACCCGCAAAACTGGAGACACAAGTTTGGTTCGGAAACCTCCAGACCTCAGCTGCGACGGAATGGGCAGAGAGGCGAGCTTCTGCCCCTGCAGCTTAGACTTCAAGAGGAAGGAAGGAAAGACAGGGGGGTGTGGTTGGGGGCGGGAGGTGTCCCGAAAGCGCAGGCCAGCCACCGAGGGGTAGAGGATTAGCAGATGGAGGATTAAAACCAACAGGATCCCCACCGAGATAGGTTTGCAGGAGGATCCCAAGCAGAGAAGCCTGCACTGTCCGGGTACAAGGAAGCTGCAGAGGGAGCGAGAACGCGAAAAAAGAAGCCGGAAGCAGGGGGTCCTCGGGGAGTTGAGTGGCTAGAAGGGGCCCGAGCGCCGAGCCGCAGTACTGAGGGACACAGGGCCGGAAGAGAAAGCCAGGGTAGAGGCTCGGGACAAAGGGGTGAGCCGTGAGGAGTTGTGGGGGGAGTGGCGTGGAAGGGCCGGAGGATGCCGGGCAGCTGCTCCTCACCTTTCATGAACTCGCAAGCCCCGATTAGTTCCCCTGACTCCGCTGCCATCTTAAGCGAGATCCGCACGGGGGAGGGTTGGGTCGTGGCCAGCTGAGGTCACCCGTCCCCGGGGGCTTCCCCACTGCCCAAGAGCTGGGAGCTCGCGATCCCAATCACCGAGCCTGCCTGAGGGAGGAGGCGGTCGCCCAAGGCGGAGGCAGCTGCAGGGTCAGCGCGTGGGGCGCCCCGGGGACATTCCGTGGGGAACCGAACCCGCTGGGCGCGGGACGCACACGCCCCGGACTGTAACCGCTGTGATCTCGACTCTGCGGCGGCGGCGGCGGCGGCTGCTGCTGCTGCTGCTGCTCGAGCTGCAGCTCCTTCTGCTCGCGCTGCACGGTCTCCGCCAAACCCGGACAGCGCACACCAGCTCCCAAGGCCGGGCAAAGTCTTCCCCCGGCTCCCAAAGTGATCATGGAGGACAAGACGTTTGGCCCGGATCGCGCCCGTGGCCACTCGTGCGGCAGCGGGCAGGACTCCGGAGGTGTCCGCGGGGCTAGTAGCAGCTGCTCAGACTCCTCCTTCGCCACCTCCTTTCAGCAGCAACTCTTCCTCCCTCTCCTCCTCCTCTTAGGCCCGCCCCCAGACCTGCCTCCCCGCCCTCCCTCGTCCCCCTCCACTTTCACGGCTCCGCGGCCATCCCTTAAAGGGACAGCTCGGCTCCTTTCTCTGCGCCAGCCTCAGGCCCCAGTTACCAGGCGCCCCACGGGTCACTAGGAGCCGGTTGCTAACGCTTTGTTGCCTTTCACCAATTGCTACACGGGAAACTTGGCCCTCGGCCTGGGTGGGGGTGGGGGAAAAGTCAGGCGGGGCCACAAACTTATGAATGAAAAAGGATGGGTAGACAGGCGTGGATGCCTCCCAAGAAACTGCTGCAGGCTGGCCGGCTGAGGTGCTGTCTCCACAACCCTTCTCTGCATCGGTTAGCTCTTTTTCCACACCAGATTTTTCTTGTCTCTCTTCAAGCTCTTTCTCTCCTGCTCCACTCACTCAGTTTCTTCTAAACTCTTGCTTGCTTGCGCGCGCACACACAGACATGCAATCGCGCGCGCGCGTACACACACACACACACACACACACATTGAAAACCGCAGACATTCTCCATGTCGGATGATACCGCTAGCTTTTCTTTCTACCATCCCCTATTCTCACCGCTGTCGGATCTGTGTCTTTATAACCAGATTTCAAGAGAAGCGATGCCTCCTAGCTCCGGAGTACACGGACTGATGCCCTCTAAGTACTAAAGTCTGCTCTCACCTAGGCTTTGTTCTCAAGGGGGAAAAAATTCCCGTCCGGTTCTCCAAGTCCTGTCATTTTGGCCACAGGTGTGAGCGCAAAATTATACCAGATGTGTAAGGTTCTAGTCTCGGACTGTAGGCTATCCTGGGCGAAGGGAGAAAAGGGAAAGAAAGGATCACTTGTCCGGAAGAGAAATGAACAGAAGATTTCTTTAGTCTTGGCTGGAGCGCTGCAAGGGAGTACAAAGGTTCCTTTCCAGGAGGCCCCGGACTTGTTCTGCAACGTTCTGATCCAGTTTGAACAACTTTAATGCTGTGAGCCCTAGAGACGTAATTAGTGGTCAGCCCTTCCCTTACGAAAATGGCGCTACTGAACCACTATCAGCAGAGAGCATGCGCTCTGAGTGGTTTCTTCTTGAACCGGGGATTTGTGTAAGCCTTTGGTTCTCAGTTGCTTGTTGACCTTTAGGGAGAGAGGGGGCGCTCGAGCGAAGTGCCAACTAAAGCGACTTGGAACAAGGATGGCCAGGGAGGCAACTCAACTCGTGGTTCTTAGGCCGTTATTCTGCTCTGCTGACTTTCCAGAAAACTAAACAAGCACAAAACTGTAAGAGGATACTACTTTGATATACTGGAAACTTATTCAGAGCATCTCCGTAATTCTAGCCAAACACATCCTTGGTAAGGGAGTCAAAAAGACATCTCCTTATACACAAAAGTTACCCCCTTGACCACATTCATGGAAAGCCAGGAGTCACTAGGAGATAGGCAGGACAGCCTCGTTTTCATATTTGGAAAAAGGGAAGAGAAAGAAACAGGCTTTACAACTGTAAAAGTCCTGGAAGTCGTAATGAGCCTTGGACCCTTTTGAGGTGTATTACATATTCTAAGAGCCATGAGAGCAAATACCTCCCAAAAAGAAAAAGGGAGAAGGGGGTGCCCTTTAAAATAACCAGTGCGTGGCGGCATACATCTTTAATTACAGCACTGGGGAGACAGAGGCAGGTGAATCGATGAGTTCGAGGCCAGCCTGGTCTGCATAGTGAGTTCCAGGACAGACAGGGCTGTGAAGAGAAACCCTGTCTCGAAAAATTAAAAATAAAGAAAAAAAACAAAGACTTCTCAAAACTTGAATGTTGCCTTTATTCTCCCAAATCCTGGTTTTAATATGTTGAACAATTTAAATTATGTTGAAATAATCGTAATTGAGATTTTTAATTTAAAATGTAGAAAAACAAAGCATATAAATCTCAATAGGCGTTGCCCCTTTGTCTAAAAAACTAAAGTAAACCCAACTCAATCCATTTCTAAAGCTGCTGCTTTACCATTCTTGTAAAGAATTTTTCATCTGAATATATTTTTTAAACTGCAGTAAAAATAAAAGTTGGAGCCAGATGTGGTGGCTTGCGCTGATTGAGAGTAGCCAAAGTCATTTGCTCCTCCCACAGTGTAGGGCTGGGAAGTGGGTCACCAGGATTGGTGGCCCGCATCTTAACTCACTGAGCCATCTCACAGGCGGCTGCTGCTTTTGTTGTTGGTTTGCTTGCTTGTTTGTTTGAGGTAGGTCTCATGTAACCCCAGGCTGGCCTGGGACTTCCTATGTAAAGAAGAATGGCAGTAAACGACAGATCCTCCTTCCAGGAACGCAGGCCTGCGTCACCCCACCCAGCCACCACATAAGTGTAAATTCATAAGTAGTCTCAGGAGATCCATAAACACTTTCAGGAGGGCAGATTTCATTGAATAGCTCCTGTTGTTTCCTTAAAAAATGATTCTACATTGCCTTTCGTATAATTCTCTTAGAGGTTTTGAACATGAGAAATGATTTGTAACCTAACAAAAGTCCTTGAAAGACGTGAAGATGGGGGCTGGAGAGATGACGCAGCAGTTAAGACTGCTTCCTGGCCTTCCAGAGGACCCAAGTTCAGCTGCAGGCACCCATGTTGGGAGGCTCACAATTGCCGTTAGCTGCAGTCCCAGAACATGCAACTCTTCTGGACAAAACATCACCCATACACATGTGGTATATACTCACGTAGACAGACACACACACACACACACTAAATTCTCCAAGTAAAAATGGCCCTGAGTTTGTGGCTCATGCCTATGGTCATGAAAACTTCATGAGTTGGAGGCCTGGCTGAATTAGTGTAAGAGAAGATGCTGTCTCAAGCCAAAATTTAAATAAAAATTATTTTTTCTTAGCATATTTACTATATATGTTGATTACAATTCTTTTTGCTGTAGTTTTTGTTTTCTTAGACAGGGTTTCTCTGTAGGCCTAACTGTTCTTGGACTCCCTCTGTAGACCAGGCTGGCCTGGAACTCACAGAGGATCTGCCTGCCCCTGCCTCTGTCTCTGCCTCCTGAGTATTGGAATTAAAGATGTGCACCACCTCCATACAGCAGATAAAATTCTTTAATACTATGCAATAGTAAAATAGGATCTCTCTAAATCATGCTATTAAAAAATTCTCAAGAAAAATATACATCAGTGTGCACACTGCAGATGCATGCCAAGATCCTAACGACATCACAAAACACATTATTGTCTCAGTTATCATGGGTCAAAGCTCCTACTGTTGTAGCCTCACAATAAAGGCATGCTCTTACAGCCCAAGAGGGAAGGTAAAACCGGACATTTCTTCCCAGTCACCCAACTAATACAAACAGAAGAAATTGACTTTTACTTGGGCCAGCAGTAAAGAATGGCTTATCGTACGTGAAAATAGTAAGCGATTTACAATGTCACTTCACTGTAGGAGAGGAAGGTGCTGGTGGATTCAGCAGGTAAAGATAGAAAGGGGGAGCATGAACAAATGTTTAGGTCTGCATCTCTAACTTGCATACTGCTTGGGCTGCCTTGCACCCCAGGCAGGGTGCCTGCTTGCAGGCCTACAGAATAGACTGCTGGAAGCAACTTCAAATTAATCCAACAGCTTCCTGTCCAAGTGCTCCCCTCGAGGCTCCCGAGGCTCCGCCAAGATTCCTAGTCACTCTTTACACACGACAGCTCTTCAAAACCACAGAGCAGCTCTGTGACTGCGTCCCAGAGTTCCACAGGTGAAATCCCTCATCTTCCTCAAGCTTTCCTTCCACGCCATCAGTCTGGCCTCCATCCTTTCTAAGCCAATCTTCAATTTGCCCAATTTCTTGTAAATTGCATCCCAGAACGGAACACAAGCCAGTGCTGAGCTGGTGTGACTCTTTATGACGTGTAGGGACAAGGAAGACATATTTATTTGTACGTGATAGAAGACTTGGGTGGGAACAAGAGCAATGGAAACCATTAAAAGAACCCAGTTTTACCATTGAACAGTCAAATAAAAAGGGAATACGCAGTGGTGGCACATGCCTTTAATCCCAGCACTTGGGAGGCAGAGGCAGGCAGATTTCTGAGTTTGAGGATAGCCTAATCTACAGAGTGAGTTCCAGGACAGCCAGGGCTGTACAGAGGAACCCTGTCTCAAAAAAACGAGGAAAAAAAGTGGGGGGAATATTCTTTTGTTGGAAGAGGTCAAGGAAAAATGAACTCAGGGTAGTCCAAGACTTGAAGGTTGTGACATTTGCATAGTCTGTGTTTTAATTATTACCTTTAGAATATTTCATGAAAACATACTTGTTCTGTCAGTAGTGATCTTATCTAGGAAGGTAGAAGAAATATAGAATATATGATGGCTACTTCTTACAAATTACTTTTAGATTATGAAACAAGGCCTAGAATTTAGTTATATTCACTATAATTTAAATTGACTAGTTTGATAATCCACTGTATGATATCAAATCAACTTAAAGCACCTTTTGGCAAAATACATAAGCAAGGCTGAGCATGTCCCTTAGCCAAGTCCTTGCCTAGCACATTGAAGACCTCAAAGTCAGTCCCTAGAACCTCAAAAGATAACTACACAAATAAAAATAAAATACAGAGGCAAAAGTATTGTTATAACAGAACTGAGATGCTGAAAATGTATAGATAGTGTGACTCATAAACGATCTACCCACAAGGCCGGAATGGAGGCTCAGCTCAGAGAGTAAGAGCATTCACTGCTCCTCCAGAGGACCTGCAGCCATTATGTGTAACTCTCTCCTCTCTCTCTCTCTCTCTCTCTCTCTCTCTCTCTCTCTCTCTCTCTCTCTCTCTCTCACACACACACACACACACACACACACACACACTTAAAAGTAAAATAAATCGATTTTAAAAATACTTGCCCACAGTGACCTTAAGACCTCAGGGTGGCTCGGGCATGTTCTGCGTCACAATAATGCCTGTCTGTTCCAAACTGGAACCGAAGAACCAGAAGGAATGTGGAAGACTGGTCAGTTCTGTTTTCAAACACAACCTAAAAAGCAGACAGCAGATTCCAGAAGAGAGACTCAGGACAGTGGCGGAAGGCTGAGGGCTTCCATGATTGATAGTGCAGCGTGGCCCCTCTTGGGTCACACAGACCACTTCAAGTTACCTCACAGCATGGGAGCAGGGGTAATGGTCAGAACAACACAGCTTTTTTTATTGAATATAATCTTCATTTACATTTCAAATGGTAAAACTTTTCCCAGTTTCCACCCTCCCCAAAACACCCAACCCCTCCTCCCAACCCAGCCTCCAAGTATATGCCCTTCCACCCCACCCACTCCCACCTCCCCCCTCAATTTCTCTTTTAGAACAACATACTTGATAAACATTGCTTCACTCACACACACACACACAAAGATAGATAGATAGATAGATAGATAGATAGATAGATAGATAGATAGATTAACAGTAGTCTCTTCTCATTGACTAATGCAACCAAGAAATAGTGCCCTAGTGCCCTTCTATAAATAAGAGGAAGCTTCATGTTCTAATTATTGGCTACTTCGAATTCTCAAGCAACCTAACACCTTTTTTGTGTTTTGTAGACTGTATCTACCTATAATTACTTGTCATTCATACTCTTATTACAGGAGAAATGTAAAAGCAAAGCCAGATGTAGTGGATCACGCCTTCAAGCCCAGCAGTTAGGAGTCTAAGGTGCTAGGATTTTGTGTTCAAAACCAACCTCAGCTGCATAGTGAATGCAACCTCAGGCTACTCTACATAAATTCATGAACTAATGAACAAACAAATATTTCAAAGCAATTTTTCTCTTAAATATGTAATATAATATTTCCCAAATAACTCCTCACCCAAGCATGACCACCTTCCCATCACCATGCTGGGAACATCATTAGGGAGCTATATGCTGTAGTTTGAATTTCACTCCCAAATGATAATTTGATGCATCTGTAATATACTTAACATGTTTCTACCAGGAAAACAACAATAATCAAAGAATCAAAAACTAGGCACAGTTGCAGATGTCTGTAATCCCAGTGTTTGGAGTAAATTCAAAAGGATCCAGAGTTCAAGGTCATCTTCACCTACAGAGTGAATTCAGGGCCAGTTTGGATGACCTGAGACCCAGTTTCAAGAAAACAAAACAAAAAGTTAAGGAAACTGAGCAGAATAATGTAAACATAGGGTTTCTCCCCACCTGCCTATGAAATCAATATGGTTATTTCTGTAATTTTAAAGAAGAGGAAATGGATTCAACAAACATATGAAAAATGAATTTTTAAAGTAAGTAACTTAAATGTGAGCCTCTGGATACATAAAATAGTGAGGAAATACTATTTATAACAGAAACCTGAATTCCAGGCATATCTCCATAGCCAGTGTGTGCTTTGTTTTGGACACAATATTCTCTGCTACTAAACAAGGTTTTATAATCATTTTTAATTCATAGTAATAACGGAACTAAATAAGATGTTACATTGTATTGCTATAGCTTACAAACAACTAACACTGTTAAAGATCAAGAAATACAAACCTACTTTTAAAGTCTAGTTTCCACAAGCCTCCTATGATTAAATCTATTTAGGTGTAGATACGGTTACTTTGTTTCCTCTCAAGACCATGAAGTGTGAAATACATGCGCTTGCAGAGAAGTTGTTATCCCTGGCAATGACTCCATAGCATCTTCCTCTAGGGTACGATCCAGGCTAAGGGGCCCATTCAGGGATCCTCAGTACTTTCCTAAATTTCCCTTATCTGACTCACTTTCTTCCAATCATCCTGTTGCAAAAGCCTGGGACTCACATGCTGTCTCTTTCAGTTCCTCTGGTGACCCTTCATGCACATTTGTAACACTGTATTTTCTGGTACCATAATCCAAGGGAAATGATATTGCCAGGAAACTAACAGGAGACTTATTTCCCAAACAAAAAGAAATATTATTATTGTTATTATTATTATTATTATTTATTATTATTATTATCTGAACAGATTTCTGACCCTTGACTTATCCTCCACAATAATAGGTTTAGTTGTATCTATTCTCATGGTTGGAAAAAACAACTTTATGTCTTCAGTTTGACCAAACTATCCCAAGCAAGCTTATTCTTCAAATTATATGTAAACTAATGCCAGGAGGTAGTGGTGCATGTCTTTAGCCCCAGCACTCAGGATACAGAGGCAGGTGGATCTTTGCGAGTTCAAGGCCAGCCTCATCTACAGAGGGAATTCCAGGACAGCAGGAGCTACACAGAGAAACTATTACTCATAGTTGTTGATAACCATGTTTAAGTAATGAACACACAAGCAAAACAATTTCTACTTATTCTAAAGCATATTGCCCATTCTTTTCTGTTTTATTTGGGACAGTGTCAATGTACTTTTTTTCATATTTTTGCATTCAGTCAGCAAATACTTATGACCTGCTATTGTCTAGCCCTCAGCTAGGTGCTGGGAACGCACTGGAGAAGAAATATGAGCTCCTGGTCTTTAAGAATTTACATTCTGGGGAAGGCTGTGGACAGGCAATTGAACTCCCTAACGAGATGGAATGAGGTGAAGTAAGGACGGGTCAGTAGGAAGCTTTGATGGGACAAAGCAATTCTGAAGAGTGCAGAAAGGGTTCGCACTGAATCTGTACAGCAAAACGGGAGTTAGGCAGATATATGGACCGAGGCTGCTGGGGGGAAAGGTGTGGAAGGTGGAAAGAGAGAACGAGACGGGAGTCGCCTTGAACTCAGAGATCTGCCTGCCTCTGCCTCCCGAGTGCTGGGATTCAAGGTGTGCGCCACCACACCCAGCACCTGGACTTTTGCTTTCAGAAACAGAAAAATGTAGATATGATAGCACATATTTCTTCTAAACACTGGCTATCTTTTAGTAAAAAGCAAATATTTAAAAAAAAATAGAATATATAAGAATTACTCTGTTTAAATAGTTCACTACAAAATTATTATGGGATGTATGAGAAATTGATTTCTGAAAACTAGCCAGAAATGGCCAGAAAGTTTATTAATATTAATTAATTAATTAATTATACAACCCCCCCGCCAAAAAAAAACCTCTTTCAGGGATGAGAAGGTGGCTCAGCAGTTAAGAGCACTCTTGCAGAAGACCAGAGGTCAATGCCCAGATCCTACCTCTGACAGCCCACACTGTAACTCCAGCTCAAGGAAGATCCAGTGCCTCTAGCTTCTGTGGGGGCTGGCACTTACATGCACATACTCACACTACACACAACTAAAAAAAATATTAAGACAACTTACAGAGACCATGGGTTAACATAGGAAGCGTGCTTTCCCAACCTGCGAGGCTCCTTAAAGGCTTTGTTTGGGAAGTTCTACAGTGAATACCTTGTGCCCTGGATTCCCAGAAGGACACCAGTCCCACACTCCCATCTCATCATGCAAGAAGAAAGGCACTCCTCTGTTGCAGACATAGTTCCTATGTGCCATGCATGAGGTTTGTTTAATGAAACCTTTCTTGATAGTCATCAATAGTGTACCTACCCACGATATCCCTGGGGACTTTGCTTTTACCCTTGTCCTTCAGGTAATGCCTTTCAATATGATTCTAGTTCTTGAAACGTGTGTGTGTGTGTGTGTGTGTGTGTGTGTGTGTGTTAGGTTTTGTCTTTACTTAGATGTATCTTTACTGGGTTTTAAACTCAAAGTTCTGTCAGTGCAAAAAGCCAAACACTCTTTCACTGGCCTGTCTGCCATCCTCTGAGAGCATCATTATCATAACTCTCACCAACTGCCTCCCACCTGCCACGTCCACAGAGAAAAGTCTGATGAGACTCCAGACTCAACCCTCCAGCGCTGTGTAGAGTTTATTCATCAGGTTACTCCAGACAACTCCGAGCTAAGAGCTTCTTTCATTGATTCCCCCATAGTCAGTCACTTCATGTGACTCGCCTGCTCTGTCTGCAGAATACATCCTGAGTCCTGTAGTATCCATCTCCAGGGCAACATCATACCTTCCCCGAGCTCTCTAACACCAAAAGCCATAAAACTTAGCCTTGCATTCGGAACTTGAGGATTGGAAGACTGAGGTCCAGTTGGAATCTTTCCCTGTTGTATCGTTTAAATGTTGGCAGAGTTGGTCTTAACTGGAGTCAGTGCTTCCCTTCACAGCGTTATGACATTGTTCTCCAAGTGTCTATCTGCTTCTCTTCCTTGTCCCACTCACTCTTTCCCAACTAGGTAGGGTCTTAGGAAGTAGGCTGGGATGCTTGGCCAGGACATAGCTTCCTGAGGTTGGACGAGGAAAGTGCAGGTGAGGCTGAAATGAGAAAAGGACCAGGTTGCAAATCATCTAATATGCCACTCAAAAGGAACTGGCCCTTGATGCTTCTAGCAATGGTAGTCACAGAAAGCTTCTAAACAGTGGAAACCACATAACTAGGCGGCAATTGCTGGTGCAGTATGCATAAAAAAGTAAAAAGATCCTGAGTAAAAAAAATTAAGAATCCTGGGAGGAAGCCAGAAGACTCCACAGCCTTCTGTGCACAGCCCACCAAGAGAGAGTGATCTCCCAGCAGCACTTTCACTTCTGCATGCAGAGGTGAGATCTCCACCTTCTCTCTGGAGTGGAACAGCTAGGAGCACACAGGGCAGAAGATTAGTGGAGCAGCTGGGACAAAAATGCAACAGCCTTCTGTTCATAGCCCACAAGGAGAGGGAGATCTTTCACTTTTGAGTGCTTTCACTTTTGAGCTCAGAGGAGTAAGGACACAGGCTTGCAGGCCCACAGGAGGAACAAACTCCAGCCAGAGACAATACCAACTAGCACCAGAGATAACCAGATGGTGAAAGGCAAGCACAAGAACCCTACCAACAGAAACCAAGGCCACATGGCAACATCAGAACGCAGTTCTCCCACCACAGCAAGTCCCAGATACCCCAACACACAGGAAAAGCAAGAGTCAGATTTAAAATCTTATGATACTGATAGAGGGCTTCAAGAAAGACTTAATTAGCTCCCTTAAAGAAATACAGGAGAACATCGGTCAACAGGCAGAAGCCCTTAAAGAAGAAACACAAAAATCCCTTAAAGAATTGCAGGAAAGCATAAACAATCAAGTGAAGGAACTGAACAAAACCATCCAGAATCTAAAAGCAGAAGTAGAAACAATAAAGAATTCACAAAGTGAGACATCTCTGGAGATAGAAAACCTTGGAAGGAATTCAGGAGTCATAGATGTAAGCATCAACAACTGAATACATGAGATAGGCCGGGCGGTGGTGGCGCACACCTGTAATCCCAGCACTCTGGGAGGCAGAAGCAGGTGGATTTCTGAGTTTGAGGCCAGCCTGGTCTACAGAGTGAGTTCCAGGACAGCCAGGGCTATACAGAGAAACCCTGTCTCGAAAAAAAACAAATCCAAAAAACAAACAAAAAAAAAAACCAAAACAAAAAACAAAACAAAAAAGAATACATGAGCTGAAGATACCATAGAAAACATTGACTCAACAGTCAAAGAAAATGCAAAATACATAAAGCTAGTAACCCAAAACATCCAGGAATTCCAGGACACAATGAGATGACCAAACCTAAGGATTATAGGTATAGATGTTAGCGAAGATTTCCAATTTAAAGGGCCAGTGACTATCTTCAACAAAATTATATAAGAAAACTTCCCTAACTTAAAGAAAGAGATGCCCATGAACATACAAGAAGCCTTCAGAACTCCAAACAGACTGGACCAGAACATAAAGTCTTCCCAGCACATAATAATCAAAACACCAAATTCACTAAACAAAGAATGTTAAAAGCAGTAAGGGGAAAAGGGCAAATAACTTATAAAGGCAGATCTATCAGAATTACACCAGACTTCTCACCAGAGACGATGAAAGCTAGAAGATCCTAGGCAGACCTCATACAAATGCCAGCCCAGGCTACTATACCCAGCAAAACTCTCAATCATCATAGGTGGAGAAACCAAGATATTCCATGATAAAAACAAATTTACACAATATCTGCCCACAAATCCAGCCCTACAAAGAATAATAGATGGAAAATGCCAACACAAGGAGGGAAACTACACCCTAGAAAAAAACAAGAAAGTAATCTTCCAACAAACCCAAAAGGAGACGCCCACACAAACATATAAATAACATCAAAAATAACAGGAAGCAACAATCACTTAATATCTCTTAACAATGGACTCAACTCCCCAGTAAAATGACATAGACTAAGAGAAATATTTCTCATGTAAATCTTCAATTTTATCAGAAAATGTTTGTAATTCCCCTTTTAATTTAGTAATTTTTTTATGTCTACCATTTTATCCGCATTATTTTTCATGATCTTCAATTTTAATGTCTTTATATATTTCCTCTATTTTATCAGAAATGTTTTCAATGTAAATCTTTTTTATCAAAAATGTTTCTAATTCCACCTTCAATTAATTTAGAAAGTTTTATATCTACCATTTTATATGTAAATTTTTCCATGAAATAGTCAATTTTAACGTGTTTGTCTATTTATTTCTTGAATTTTACCAGAAATATGTTCCATGTAAATCTTCAATTTTATCTGAAAATGTTTATAATTCCACCCTCAAGCAACTTAGAATTATCTTTATGCCTATCACTTTATCTGTATAATTTCCCTGATAATCTTTAATTTTAACATGTTTTTCCATATATTTCTTCAATTTTATCAGAAATATTTTCCGGGGCTGGAGAGATAGCTCAGTGGGTAAGAGCACCGACTGCTTTTCCGAAGGTCATGAGTTCAAATCCCAGCACCCACATGGTGGCTTACAACCATCTGTAAAAAGATCTGACACCCTCTTCTGGTGTCTGAAGACAGCTACAGTGTACTTACATATAATAAATAAATAAATCTATTAAAAAAAAAGAAATATTTTCCAAGTAAATCTTCAAGTTTATCAGAAAATGTTTATAATTCCACTTTCAATCAACTTAGGAATACTTTTATGCCTAGCACTATTACATATATATATAAAATTTTCCATGATAATCTTCAATTCTAACATGTCTAAAATTTTTAACACCTAAAATTTTTCTACAATTTTATCAGAAATATTTTCCATGTAAATCTTCAATTCTATCATAAAATATTTCTATTTCATATTTCAATTAATTTAGCAATGTTTTATATGTCTAACAGTTTACTCTTTAATTTTCCATAAAATTGTCAATTTTAATGTGTTTTTCTATGTATCTCTTCTATTTTATCTGAAATATTTTCCATGTAAATCTTTAATTTTATCATAAAGTGTTTTTACTTCCCTTTTCAATAAAAAAAAAAAAAGAATCCTGGGGAAGAAATGAAGACAAACAACTGGGTGTTGACAGCATAAAGTCTAAACTTATAATAATTAGCTGGTGTTCAGCACACATTTTTCCTGCTCCTCCTCTCCCTCTCCCACCTCTGTCTCTGTGTTTCTGTGTCTCTCTATCTCTGTATTTGTCTGTCTCTGTCTCTCTGTTTGTGTGTGTGTATTCGTGTGTGTGTGTGTGTGTGTGTGTGTGTACGTGTCTGTATGTGCATGTGCTTGTGCATGGTATGTGTGTGAATATGGGCACATGGGGACATGTATGCCGAGATATGTATATAGAGGTCATCTGAAAACCTTGGGTGTCATTCTCTTCACGCCTTGTTTAAGACAGGGTTTCTTTGTCATTTTTCCATTGTATATCCAGATTAGGTGGGCCTCCTGCTTCTGGGGATTCAGTCTGTACTGCCCAACTCCCTTTAGGAGTGCTGGCATTACAGACGTGCACTACCATGTCCATTTTCCATATGGATCCTGAGGATTAAACCTGGGCCCTTACACTTGCATGGTAAGTAATGGACCACAGCCACCACCACCTTTTTGTCAAGAACCTTTTCGGTGAGTGCTGGTGAGATAGTTACAGAAGAAGCTCTACTCGGAGCTCTGAGTTCCAAGTAAAATCTTCAGAATAGACCCTTGCCTCTTGAATACTCAGTATGGACAAACTAACGAAAAAAATTTACGACGACTCATTAATGACAAAGCCAAACAAAGGCTTTTATTTGAACTTTGGAAGCATTGATATTTCCATTGTGAAAAGTTGTGTAACACACATGCATATCATTTTTCTCCTAGCAACCCGACCAAAGCAACTTAAAGAAAGATCTAAAGCACTCTGGAGGGGGACCAGGTGAAGAGGTGGACAAGCTAAACCAGAAGTGGGTATAGTGCTGGGGAGGGCTAAGTGAACTTGGCAACTCAGCGTGAGGGTGCAACCCATCATGACAGGAAACATACCAGGGGACCAATGTGTGAAGCACCTGATAACACTGTGTCTGTTGTCCGGAACAAGATGACTTCTATGCCCTCTGACCTCCTGACCTCCACATCTGTGCCATGCCATACATTGGCACACACATACATTAGATGATAGATGGATTAGATAGATAGATAGATAGATAGATAGATAGATAGATAGATAGATAGATAGATAGATAGATAGTTTTAAGGAGCCAATGTTCCCAGGACCACCAAAGAATTGTATGTTGGGTGGGGCTTTTCTTTTTTTTAATATTTTCTATATTCTTTGTTTACATTCTAAATGCTTTCCCCTTTCCCGGTTCCCCCCTCCCCATATGTCCCATAAGCCCTCTTCTCTCCACCCATTCTCCAATCACCCCCCTCCCATTTCTCTGTCCTGGTACTCCCCTACAATGCTGGATCAAGCCTTTCCAAGACCAGGGCCCTCTCCTTTCTTCTTCATGGGAATCATTTGTTATTCTAATTGTGTCTTGATTATTCAGAGCTTCTGAGCTAATTAATATCCACTTATCAGAGATTGCATTCCATGTGTATTCTTTTGTGATTGGGTTACCTCACTTAGGATGATATTTTCTAGTTCCACCCATTTGCCTAAAAATTTCATGAATTCGTTGTTTTTAATTGCTGAGTAGTATTCCATTGTGTAAATATACCACATTTTCTGTATCCATTCCTCCATTGAGGGACATC
This sequence comes from Apodemus sylvaticus, assembly GCF_947179515.1. NCBI lineage: Eukaryota > Metazoa > Chordata > Mammalia > Rodentia > Muridae > Apodemus > Apodemus sylvaticus. Next base: position 46,612,165 of record NC_067475.1, on the reverse strand, counting down.
TGGGTTCTTTACAGTTTCTGGCTATTATAAATAGGGCTTCTATGAATATAGTGGAGCATGTGTCCTTATTGCATGCCGGGGAATCCTCTGGGTATATGGCCAGGAGAGGTATAGCCTGGTCCTCAGGAAGTGTCATGCCCAGTTTTCTGAGGACCTGCCAGACTGATTTCAAGAGTGGTTGTACCATCTTACAATATGGGTGGGGCTTTTCAAGTTCTGTCATTCTGTTGAAATGTGTTTAATCCTTGCCTCTGAGGACACTGCACACATGTGATGTACAAACATACATGCAGGCAAACAAATACACGTAGAATAAATATAAATCTTCTAAAATTTAATTTTAAAAATATTAAATATCATTATCTATGAAACAAAAGCACTGAAAGTGACAACTAAAGGTGATATGCTCAAATGACAGTGTTAAAATAGTTGAACTATAGATGATTTGCTTATTATGTGCTATTTTAACATTTGTAGCTTTATGATTTCGACATTCTTCCAGGGCTGGAGTATTTCCAGGGGTAGAGCATTTGCCAAGCATATATGGATCTGTGGGTCAATTCCACACTGGAAATAAAACCTTAGAAGTAACAAAGTCTCTGGGGTTTTTGTTGTTGTTGTTGTTGTTGATGTTGTTGTTAGTTTATAAGATAGGATCTTACTCTTATCCCAAGCCAGTCTGGAATTTGCTATGTAGTCAAGGCTAGCTTTGAATTTTGTCAGTCCTCCATCCTCAGCCTCCTGAATATTGCGATTACAGGTGATGTCTTTGTTTTAGAAAAAATTTGGACATCAACCCATTTCTCTAAAACTTAATTTTAAAAAAACCTTTGAATAAACATTATGAACATTACATTTATGAACTTAATTGCATAGTTAATATATAATTAGAAAAGCAAAATCTCTCATCCAAAGGGCAATTCACCTTTATCAAGCCATAGAAATAGCTGCTTGTAGAGGATGGTTATGGACTCTGCACCTTTTTAATAATTTTTTTAGAGTCTCTTCTAAGTATTTTTATATATAAATTGTTAGGTTTTAAGATTGATTTTATGTTTGATTATGTGTATCTGTATGTGGGTATCTGCACGTCAGTACAGGTGCCCATAAAGTCCAGAGGCGTCAGGTTCCTTGGAACTGGATTATAGGTGTGGTAAAGATCCAGACATGGATGCTGGGGCTTGGTCCTCTGCAAAGGAGCACGAGGTCTTCACCACCAAACATCCCTCTCACTCCTTTCAAAATGTCATTTAAAAAATCAAAAGTAGGGCATCAGTGAGTACTCAAAAATCATTTTAATATGCCCCAGAATGAAGGGACGGTGCCCTTGTGAGACTCCATTTCTGTATGACATTAACAGGTTATCACAAGCAGATAGTTGAGTCTCAGATGTGAGAAACACCACTCTGTTACCAGGCACCGGAAACCTCACTTGGTTACTTGGCCAAACTCATCAGCACTTCCTCTTTCCATTATGTGGAATTCACCCCATCCCCCATAGACTTCTTTTTTTTTTTCTTTTCCAAACAGGCATTTGTAGGGGGTATGGTGACAAGTACCTGAAACCCCAGTTCTCTGAAAGCAGAGGTGGGAGGATTTGCATTGAAATTAGCCCAGGCTACATAGTGAAAGCAAGCCTTAAACACACACACACACACACACACACACAGAGAGAGAGAGAGAGAGAGAGAGAGAGAGAGAGAGAGAGAGAGAGAGAGAGAGAGAGAGAAAGAGAGGAGAGAGATTCACCAGTTCATCAATGTCCAAATGTATAAATCTCTCTGATGGATGTGATCTGTGACGGTAGGGACAAATTAAAGGCATCTGTGAGCCAAGGATAGCCCCCAGAACTGTGCACCTTTACCCCTCAATGGTGAATCCATCTTCTAAAGCAGAGCCACTGGGTGTCCTTGGGAGCACCAGGGCTTCCAACCATGATTTGTGTTATGTAGAATTTGAAACATCTACTGCACAATGAGGTAGAGACCTGTGTGAAGCACTTGGGTACATAGACTGATGCTCAGGAGAGCTGAGAGGGATTGGCTGGTCACCGTGAGAGACTCCAGAGACACAGCATACATTTCAGAAAATGGAGAGGTGGGCTCCAGAAACAGACTGTCAGTGGCTGAGTGTTCATCCCTCCACCCAGCAGGAGGAACTCAGGCAAGGTGCTGACATCTTGGTATCTTGGTTGCCTGGTTCACAAGGTGGGAACAGCAGTGCCCACCTGACTACATCAGGAAGATGAAACCATTTTTGCTAGAACACAGCAAATATGGCAGACATTGTTTTTATGTCTTTCAAAAAGTCTCAAGAAAGAATATTCAGAATCAGAATCCTTTTCGGGCTGGAGAGATGGCCCAGGGTTAAGAGAGCTGACTGTTCTTCCAGAAGTCCTAAGTTCAATTCCCAACAACCGCATGGTGGCTTGCAACCATCTGTAATGGGATCTGATGCCCTCTTCTGGTGTGTCTGAAGGCAGCTACAGTGTCCTCATATAAATAAAATAAATAAATCTTTAAAAAAAAAAAAAGAATAATTTTCAAAAAGCAGAATTTGTTCTAGAGAAGAGTCAGGAGAAACATGAATATACCTTCTAGTTTCTCTTGCTTTTAGTTATGTGGCTTTGGCTGGTTGGTTAGCTGGTTTGGTTTTCCCTGTTTCTAATTTAAGTGCAGTCTCATGTAGCCCAGGCTGGCCTCTAATTTGCTGTGCAGTTATAGCTGGCTTTCAACTCCTGCCCTTCTTGTCCGCACACTCACTTACTCTTCTCATCACCAATTTTAAGTGCCCTGTATTTAAACACTAGAGCCACAATAACTTTATTGGAAGTGACAATTTGGATGCACAGGTCACATGGAAATGGCTCCTAAGTTGCTTGGAGGCCACTTAACTTCCACCAGCTGAAACTACTGTCCCTTCACCTGAGCCCCAGTGTCTTCTGGGTAACCTTTTGACTTTCTATGAGGTAAATGTGCATGCTCAGTTGATACAAACACAACTGTTTTCAGCACATGGTCCCATGTGAATGGAATGAAGTTTGACTGTGCATAAGCTTTCTGCTAATAACTTTGTTCTTTCTTTCTTTCAATTTTCCTTTTCCTACAGCTCAGGAACTCCTGTGTCTCTACTTTACTCTTTTTAAATGGCTAGTCATTATTGTATGTGTGCATGCTATAACATATGTGTGGGGCCTCCTTGCCATGATGCACATGTGCGCAAGTCTGAGGACAGCACTGATGAAGTCAGTTTTCTCCTCCTATCTTTACATGAACTCTAAGGATTGAACTCGGGTATCCAGGCCTGTGCAGCAAGCTCCTCTGCCCACTGAGCCATATCCTAGACCCTAGCCCTTAGCAGACAGAGTGAAAGCTTTTCCTCATCTCCACAAGATTGATGCTTTAAACTAAGCTCTGTTATGCAAAGCTTGTTACGTCAGTGATTGGTGAGCTGGACTGGCTCAGGGTTTAGCAGCCATGTCAACATTTTAAGATGTGGTAAAGAAAGAAAGGAGGAGAAACTTCCTTCCAACAGATTTTTTACTCTTAGAAAACATGGAAGCAAAGAAACTGAAAAAGACAGATGAGAAAAAAATCAGTCCTCGACTTGTGTAAGATTCTCCACAATTTAATGGAAAACACTTTTGAGTTCAACAGTTGTATGTGTTTAGCAGCAATAAAAGGAGGTATCTATTATTCTTCATATACATATATGAAGTCTAAATAGCAAGTGAAAATACTACATTGAGGAAAATCCAGTCTCAAAGAAAATTTAAAAACCTACTCTTGACTAGACAATAACCTCTTTCATAGATTCCTGGTTGAATAATTAATATTCTAATTAGTATACTAAAAGAATCACCCAAGATCCCTGAACATTACTGTCAAATGAATAGTTTCCTCAGACTTTACATAATTAGACACTACTGATTTAAAATTAATATGTGTGGCATATTAATAATGCTTTCCCCTCATCCTTATATCAGGCAATGCTCATAGTGCACTAATGCCTAAAAGCTGGAGAAAGACGCATGTTTGTGAGAGAACTTGTGTTCTGGGTGTTCCCTGCGTCTTCCCTCTTAGCACGTCTACCACAAAAACATCAGGGTTTCCAAGCACTTCTGCCAACATCAACTGGGTGTTCTGTCATTCAACCTAACTCTGACAGTGTCTATCTGGGGTTAACAATCCCACAAGCTAAAAACAGCCTTCCACAGGACTACCTCACTCCAGACATCAGCTGCAAGACCCAGGCTACCACCCGCACTTCTTATTGACCAGCTAGTTGGTCAGCAAGGATCCTTTCAATTGCCTCCTCATACCCAATCATAGGATTCAGGAGGATATTTCTTACTATCACCTGCGTACTATAAAGGACTCGGGAACAGCTGGTTGAAGAGAGGCACAAGAAAAGGTGTGGACAGAACACAGAGATTCCAAGCTTTCTGGGTATACCACCCTCCTAGTATCCCCAAGTGTTCACCCATTTGGATGCTCTCTGAATCCCATGTTTATTTTATTAATAGAGGAATTCTATTATTCTATCAATAGTCGATAAATCACTAGGCATTGTTGATTCAGTTCCATCTCCAGCCCCTCCCTTCTCAGAGGGGTAGGACTCAAGTGGTTGGTTCCTCTAGCAATCATCTACCATCACAAAAATCATCTAGGGCTACCCCAGCAACAAAAACTCGGAGTCTAAAGCACTTTGTGAATTACAAAAGATGTTCATATTACCCTACCAGTGAGGAAATTTTAAGAATTTTGGGCAGTCTATGTCAAGAACTAGGAACAAAGACCAAATGCATCCAGGTTTTATTGCTGTAGATAGAAAGAAGCCTCAGAATCCTTAGCACAAGAGTGAGTGTTGTAACTTTGCCATTCTGTAATGCACTGAGGGAACTTGCTCCCTCTTCCAAAGGATTTGCTAATAAAACTTCAAGCACAAATTTTGCGAACTCCAAACTGTAAGTTAGCATTTACTACAAGGGATCTATGGATCCGGGACAGCCATCTGGAGAGAGGAATCAGGAAGGCATGGAGAAGCAAGAAATTGCCACACCCTCTCTGGTACTCCACCCTCCCAGAACATTGGGCCTTAGAGCGTCACTGAACTATAGATAATATTTAACTATGAAGAGTCTTAACTCAGGTTCCCCTGAAACAAAAATTCAAGTATGAGAAATCTATTGGGGAATTAGAGGAAACGGCGTCTGGAGAGAGGACATGAGGCCAGGAAGGAAGAAAAGGCAATCAATAGAGGATGTTGTCTTCAAGCCTAGAAACCATTGTGAACAACAAACTTATTTCCCATGGATACACTGTGTAATGGTATAAAACCACTCCTTAAGCTCCACCTACCTTCCCTTCCCCAAAGTAAGGAGATTTACCTGCCAGCTCCCACCACCCACTGGTTGATAGCTGCTCCCTGGGATGTTATCCTGGGACTTCCTTTTGTCGCATGCATGTAAGATTCAAAAAAGAAAAAATAACCCCAGGCATAGAGGGATACGAATATTGGCATGCCAGAAGGGACAGTGCACTATACCAAAGATAGAGGTGTGGTAATGTAGCTGAATTTATTGAACACATGGGACCCTAGATTCAAATCCCAGCACCAGAAAAGAAAATCAAAACTTACACTAAGCAACTCTATATTATTCAAATAAAATGCTGTCTCTCTGGACTGGGCTGATATCTCAGTTGGAAAGTGTTGCTGCTCAAATGACCACCATCTCCAAATTCAGTTTCCAGGACCCATGTAACTAGACAGCTGTGGTGGCACACTTACAATCCCAGTGCTAGGAACACCAAGGGGGATCACTGGGGTTTGCTGACCAGCCAGCCATACGTAATCTACGGGTCCAAGTCCTAACGAGAGGCCCTATAAGAAAAACAACAAAACACGGCAGACAGGAGGAGGGACACCCTGGTTGTCCACCGGTTTTCACGTGTATTCAAGTATGCATACACATTCTCTCTCTCTCTCTCTCTCTCTCTCTCTCTCTCTCTCTCTCTCTCTGTCTGTCTCTCTCTCTCTCTCTCTCTCTCCCTCTTTCCCTCCCTCCCTCCTTCCCTCCTTCCTCCTCTCTTCCTCTCTCCCTCCTTCTTCCTCTCTCTCCCCTCTCTCCCTCTTCCTCCCCCTCTCTCTCCATCTTCATCTCCGTTTTTCCCAGCAAATCTGTACATTTGTCAATCTTCTGTCTCCAGGTGCTCTCAGCTCATTTTCCCATGCGCACGTTGCACTGCACGCAGATTGTTGTGCCCGTTGTGTCAAAGTCATCAAAGCCATCCTGGTGGCAGTCACCAGCGGCCCCTGCTAAGGCCCCATAAAGTCTCATTCTTCATTTTACATGACTTAGAAGCAACGCTGAATACGTTTGTTCTCTCCTTGCTTCCGCTTTAATCTCCTGGTTCCCTTTCTGCCTCGTGGACTCCTGCTTTGCTAGGAGAATCCCTCAGTTCTCTGAAACAGGAGCACCCAGAGCTCAGAGTGCATGTGTTTCTGCCTCAGCCATTTCCTTGTTAACAACCTCATCTTGGCCTGTGGCTTTTGGCTATGATCTGGATGTAGTTTTGCCACTTTTTTCTCTCCAAGCCCCAAACTTCTGGTGTTAAAAATAAAAGCTTAATTCCTGTACAATCACTACCTCATTTGATTGACACTCTGTGCCTTTCCAGTGCCTTGGGCCTTAGACCTTGGATTTATCCTTAACTGCCCCCTTTCTATCACATGACACATTGAGTCTGCAGCCTATACCTTAAATATATATGCAGGACTGGAAATAGTAGCTCACACCTATAATCTGAGTCTCGGGGAAGTAGAGGCAGAAGGATCAGAGTTCAAGGTCAACCTTAGCTACTTTTCTACTGCTATGATAAAATACTACTACTAAGGCAACTTTGAGAAGAAAGTTTATTCTGGGTTTATGGCTTCAGACGGTAGCGTCCATGACAGCTAAGCAAAGGAATAGTTGAGAGCACACATCTTGAGACACAACCATAAAACAGAGAGAGAGAAAGCGAGAGACAGACAGACAGACAGACAGAGGGACAAAGAACCTGAACACTGGGGATCTTTCAAAACTTCAAAGCCCACCCTTAATGACTCATCTTCTCCGACAAGGCCACGCCTCCTTATCCATATATGAGCCTATGGGCTGGGGTTAGGGATGGGGACACTCTCATTCAAATCACCACAGGAAATGTGAGGTGAGTTTGTGCTGCAAGAAACTCTGTTCCTCAAACAAAAATATTCCTCATTGGGATGGTTGTCCAACCATTATTACAACAAACCCACTACAATCTCTAAATAAGTGCATTGATTCTCTAGCTGGGTCCCCTCAGGACAACTATGGGCATCCTTCCAGAATCCTGCCAAGCTTTAGAGAGTCTTTGCTTCAATAGTACTCCACGTTATTCAGAGGAAAAGTCAAAATCTTAAGACTGCAATAAAAGGCTCGCGGTACCTCTCAGCACCGTCTAATGCCGGCTGTCTGCCTCTATTTCTCTTCTCCCCAGCCACACTGGTCCACACAGTTTCTTGAACATCCTAGCCCCTCCTCCCTCAGCTTCTGAAATGTCACCTCCTCAGTGAGGCCTCTCCGTTACTCATCTACAGTCAGAAGTCACACCCACACTCCCACTCAATTTCCCTCATAACACGTACGTCTCTAAAACTCCGGGTATTTTACTTAATTTATTTTGTTCATTATAGGTCTTTCCCACCTGACTATAATTTAATTCAGCAAGAGTTTCTGCTGATTTTGCTCGCTGCCCTGTCTCTGGGGCCTGGTACCAAATCTGACAGAGTGGAAGACTTCTAAGAGAGCCATACTTCTAAGAAGCTCGGATGGGAAAGGGGTGCTGAGGCAGGGCCACGAGAGCGATGAAGAAACGGAGTGGTTTGTGTTGTTCTGTGTAAGGTGGGAATCTTGGATCAAAATTGCAGATGGGAAAAGAAGCAGCCAGTAGAACTGAGGTGACAGCAGGGAGCCTGAAGGACCCAAACAAATGATGAGGGGAGAGACGTGGGGTGGTCCAGGGTAGTCTCCCATCGCTCAGCAAATGCAGAGACAGAAAGGCCAAGAGTTCAAGGTCATCTTCAACTATACATTGAACTCCAGTTGGCCCTTGGTTTATAAGACTAGCTCTCAGAAGAAGCAAAAGAGCAGGAGGGGAAGAGGGCAAGGTTTATTTTGAGCTATGAGTCCTGGGTTGGTTGACTCCCACAGCCAGGCAGCACATCCAGTGCAAAGCTTACTCTAGTGAAGCTAGCTGCTGATTGCCTCCTAGTGAGGTGGAGAAAAGGGACTGAGTCCCAGTCTCCCTTTCAAGGGCACCCCCCCCAATAACTTAGCTTCCTTCCACCAGATAGTTTCATATCATCTCTAAATGCATATGGCTGACTAAGCCTTTAGTGTGTAGCCATGGGGGACATTTAAAATGGAAGCCACTATAAGGAATCCGAGGACAAAGCCAGCCAGGAGGGCTGAGCAGATTGGGGATAGAAATAAGACCTGGTGACATCTCCGGATTAGCCATCATATGACCAAAGAACTGCCCAAGTTTTCCATTCCTTTGAGCCCTTTGAAACTTCATTGTGTATAACTATATATGCTGAGGGGCCTTGTGTACACAGATTTACTGTTTTAATCACTTCTGAAAACTCTCTGCAGTGTACCTGTGGGATCCCAGGAGCCATGCTTCTTTCTTTAACTTTTTATTGGTTCTCTGTGACTTTCGCACCATGCACCCAATCTCACTCACCTCCCCCTTCCCCGCCCTCCACCCTTGCAACCTCCCCCATTAACAGAGGTAGAAGGGAACTCTGTGGAAGCTGTAGTGTGTCACAGTGTGTCCCTCAGTACACCATTTGTTTACTTCTTTACTTGCAAATGTTCATTGCAATGAGTCATTGTTCTGGTACAAGGCTTCTGGCTTCTGCTACTCTATCAATACTGGAACCTCACTGGGACTCCTCTCTGATATTCTGTTGTTGCCCTGTGTCATGGAGATCCTGTAGTTTGGGATCTGTAGGACTGGCTGCTTCATGTACTCCAGAAGTTCATCTGCAGGGTAGATGTTGGGTTGGGCCAACTCAAAACCCTAGGTCTGGGCTTGAGAGGTATCTGAGCTGGTCAGTCGACCAGCTTTCCTGATCTTGTAATCTTAACCATCCAACCCCACAACCAGGGCCAGGTCTCCCCTGCTCCCTTGCTCCCCCCTCCCCTGCTCCCCCCTCCCCTACCCCACTCCCCCACTCCCCTCCCCACCCCCCCATTCCCCTGCTCCCCTCCTCCCCTGCTCCCTTGGGGAGGTACAGGGCTAACCTCCAGAGTTGTAGCTGGTGAGAGACAAGGTTAGTTCTACTCTCACGGCCCAGGGCCAGCTCTCCCACCTGCCATAAATGGCATAGGACTGAGGAAGAAGAGGGTATCTCCCCGTTCTTCACAGGAGGGCCAGCCTCCTTACCTGCTGTAACCCTCAGGGAGAGCAGACCCTGCACCTCACCTGGGCAGCACAGTAAAGCTAGCCCTGAATGTGGGGCTTTCAGCTGATCTGGCGTGACTGTAGCCATAGGACGGTGCCGGCAAGGAAGAGATCCGCTCACTTCCATTTTGCCCTCGACACCAGTGGGAGGTGGAGAGTTAGCCCCAACAGGATCATGAGAGCAGGAGAGCTGTCCCTGTCCTTCATATGCTATAGCACTTGGGAGAGCAGACTCTGCACCTCACCTGGGCAGCAGAGTAGAGATGACCCTGTCTGCAGGGGCACAGGCAAGCTGGCCTCGGGCATGGGTTACTGACCCTACAACTTGTCTGCCATGAGGCTGCATGGGCAAGACAAAGATGCCCTCCCCGGCCCTCACCCCTTGCCACCTATAGCAGGCAGGACAGCTGACCCTGGGATCCACAGTTCTTAACAAGCACTTAGCTTATTTTGCACACTGCCTCTTAAAATAAGAAAATAAGAAGATGAAAAGACCATTCTAAGGTGCTGCTGAGGTTGGAAACTAAAGTATTAATTGACATTAATTTCAAAAATCAGCTTCAAATAACTTCTTTGTATTGGACATTGTTCATGATAATGGGATTAAAAGCAGTAAATAGTGCATGTACACACACACACACACACACCTATAGCTAAGGAGCTCACATTTCAGATGTGGTACCAGGGCAAAGGGAAAAGCAAGAACAAATATGTAACCCATTGGGTGGAGTCAAGGACCGTGGAAAAGAATAAAGTTGGGTTTTTAAGACTCGGGGCAAAGGGTTGCTTTCAGAACAGGGGTACACACATGAATCTTGCTTGGAGTGTTACAGAGCAAAGATCTGAATGAAACACAGAATCGTGCTGTGCAGATACTTTGGGAAAGATTTGTCCGGGTAGAGGGACCGTCAAACGCCGACTGGTGAGGGGTGAGCGTTGTCGTATTACCAGAAAAGATTTGCGTGGGGAGAGGGGGTAAATATCAGAAAATGAGTGTGGAGTGGTAAGAACGGGTGGGCACATGCTGTCGAGTCTGATGGCTTTTGCCACCTCTCTGGATTTGAATGGTATTTACACTGTGAGGAATTCACCAGGAATCTGAGACCCTTGGTCTGCCCTCCCTAGCACCCTGGCAGCCTATCGAACCCCTTTCCAGTCTGCACGCATGCTCTTTCACAGGGTGAGACTCTGTTCTCCAGACCTGCCACGTGCCCTTTACAGGTCAGTGCCTCCCATGACGCCACAGATTTGGTGTTTAGAATCCCACTGCCACCGTCTCTACCGTCAGCATCTTCTTAGCCAACTAGCTCACGTGCTACGTCTGTCGAATTTGGTCGGTCCCTCTTATCTATTTCACAAAATTGTATCAGCTGCTCTCTCTGGAGGTGCTCCTCATGCATGGGCTGTGTCAAGACATCTGAGCTCCTGACTGCCATCGCCACAAGACCGTGCCATGTCTTGTATGTATAAAATCCTCAAAAAACAAAAAAGTATTCCATAAGAAGCGAGACATATAAGATGAGCGATCCACCCAAAGATGGTAGTCCTCAGGATGCAAGGAAGAAAACCTAGATTTGGAGAGTAGACACTTAGGTCTGGGATGCGACCTGATTCGATGCTTCCTTAGCATGCAAGAGGACCTGGAACAGGGTCACAAACACTGCAAAAAAAACCAAGTATGGCGGTTCCTATGTCTGTAATCCTAACATTGTGTAGATGGAGACAAATGGGTCACAACCTTCAGGCTATCCTCAGCTACATAGTGAGTTCAAGGCCAACCTGAGCTATATGAAATCTTTCTTTAAAGGGGGGGGGGGCAGAGTAGAAGGTATAGCATTAACGTGTATAATCCCAGCATTCAGGAAGCTTTTGCCTGCTGTGTGTTTGAGACAGTGTTGTAATTCTCGGGCCAGTATTCCATAGAGAGACTCTGGTCCTCCAAGCACAGGGAGGGGAACTGAGAAGGTGGCTCGGCGGGTAAAGAGCTTGCTTTGTGCACAAGAACCTGAGTTTGAATTTCAGGCATCCATATAAAAGCCAGGCACTGCATGTCTGTGACCACCCTGTGAAATGACGGGTAGGGATAGGTCCACCCCAGGATTCTACTGCCCAGTCACTGTAGCAGAAACAGCTTCAGGTGTGGAGACATGTACACGCGTGCCATACACACACAGGGTGGGGGGAGAAAATTCTGCAGAATTAGAACCCAAACACATTACTTCTCTAATGAAATTGTTACTACGTTAAGATTAATTTCCCCTCTATGCGCCTCTCAGTGGAAACAAGGCAAGGTAGGAAGCATTCAAATCAAGCTGAGCTGTCTAACACTGAGAAAACGTTTTCAAAGGAGTGTTCAGTCAGGGCTGTTGCACACATGGACTCACAGCAGAAGACCTGCATGAGATCAGCATATCAAAATGCTAACACGGATGGGGATGGGGAAGGGTTCATGACGTCCCAGCCCTAGCTAAGAAGCTCTTGGTGTGATGGATGGCAGCTGAGGGAGGAGAAGACAATATCACCAGGAATATGGCGTCTGCAAGGCCACAGTAGATATTACACACATACAACCAACACTACGTGGACTCAGTGGAGGGGGATGAAGGTGGAACAGAAAAGTGTTGTGTGTGATAGCGGAGGAAATGAAGGAGAAGGAAGGAACGGTGGATGATCAAAGCATTGTGTGGACTAATGAAGTTCTCCATAATGTATAACAATAGATAATAACAATCATTTTCATAAACCATAGTATTATCTATTTGGAAGGGATAGCCAGTTTTCTGGGCCAATTTGTTACTTTCACAACCGCCATAAAATTCAAATGAGGAAAATTAGAGGCACCCTGTCAGCCACCTCAGCCTCCACTGTCTGTTCACACTGTTCTTTCTGTTGCTTCTCTGCAATCCTTCAGCTAAGCCCGGGGTCCAAGGACAGTTGCCCTTAGGAGAACCTTGACCATGTGGCCTTCAGAGTCAGCCCCTGCATTCAAGCCCTTGTATTCTTAGCTGTCTGACTGACCTGCTTCAAGGAAGCTGCGCTTGTCTCCTCCATGAAATGGGAACAAATGGAAAAGCCGTCAGGCCCAGGACTGAGAGAACATTCCCGGCACAGGTTGCAGTCCGCTAATGCTACCTGCTGCATTCACTCGGTAGGACTCTTAAATGTTTGTGGTATCAGGAAGGGCTTGTAAGCAATGTGAAAGGATGTTTTAGGATAAGGTCAGTGAACTGCAGCACCTCTGCAAACCTTTCTGAAAGCTCTAGAATGTACAATTATAGTACTGACCTAAACTAGAGACAAGCCTTGGATTTTTAAAGAATATTTAACTTTTCCATAACTTCTAAAGGATGGAAGAATCACACACACATACACACAAACACACTCCATATACCACACACAAAAACAAACCTCATGCACTACCCACACTCCCACCACACACACACACACACACACACACACACACAACCCTCCTGCAGACATCTATTGTGCAATGAATTCAAAGAAGTCAGAAATGAAATGGTTCCTGTGAGACATACTAAATGTTATGGGGGAAGTGACACACTAGTGTTGACACACAGGACAAAGGTCTGCTCACCCACAAGAATATCCGCACCTGTCAGCCTCCCATTTCTAAGGAATGTCAACATTTTTGACATTTAGCCCACTAGACACTGTTATCGGCCATGCACGTAAAGGTGTTTTAACACACTAACAACCAGATATCAATTCTAGCTGAGTTCCTATTTCTAAGAGTGCCTCAGGGTGTGTTAAAGACGTCCCCATGCATACATATCTCAAAAGTCTAAAAATAACAAAACGGCCAAATCAGTAGGCTATTTCAACACAAGCTCTTTCCAAAACACACTGGGAACAAGCAAAACAGCACTCTTCACACTGACCTGCGATCTGTGGGGCCCATACTTCTTCCTCTTCATAGAGATATCCCCCTGGGCTGTGCGGACCCCACATATTCTGAGTCACCTTTTCATTCTTCTGGGTGGCACTGGCCTGTTGTATTCAGGTGAGAAGACAGAGGAATTCTCCCCTATCACATGGGCAGAGGCGGTGTTCAGTTACCTTCTATCGGCTAGATTATGGTTAAGGAACTTGATCAGTTTACAGGCTGGGAGCGCTCAGACACCGTAACACAAGCAAGGGGATACAGACCTTACACTCATGCTCTGGATCAGGGGACACCAAATGGTGACAAAGCATGTGTTTGGGCGCCTAGCTTCTTCTTGTTGTTTTAAATCATTACTGCCCAGGGACTGTTAGTAAAGCAACACTTTACTGTTGGTGAAGTGAGGATGGAAACACACACACACACACACACACAGAGAGAGAGAGAGAGAGAGAGAGAGAGAGAGAGAGAGAGAGAGAGATCCCAAAGTAGCAGGTAGTGATGTCTAAGGTAATGAGGGCGGATTGGCTGTGTGGGAGCCTGTCAGCCTTCATCTGCTATTTATAGCACTGCTGTTTACCCCACGTCAACACAGGCATCTCTGAACTGGAGATGACTAACAGTTTGGGTTGACTTGGTTTAATTAGACTGGATTAATATGGCCACTGTACAGCTGTGTGGGAGGACTGTTAATTAATCATCTAAACTTGATGTTGATGTTTTCAAGTGTAAAACACTCTTCCCCCCACACTTGGATTGAATTTATGCCCTCCTATGCCAGCCTCTTTTCTGTCAGATTCCCACCAGAAGCCTGGAGCCCACACAAGCTCATGGAAGCAACTACTCATGAGTTGAAGGGAGAGGCCCACATTGGAGTTAAAAGTGTCAGTTGTGGTGGTGGCGAATGAGGAGGCACAATTCCTGGGCTGGCAGAAAGACCTCGGCCACCAGCAGTGAGGCCTTGGACAAGGCTTTTCACTTCATTTCTCTTTTAGTTGCTTGTCTCTTTGGCAGCGTCAGGATTTGAACCCAGAGCCACATGCGTGCCCAGCAAGTGCTCCTCCACTGAGCTATTGCCCCAGTCCTTGTATGAGTTTTTCTATTTTGCTATTAAAATTTAATGGCGACATGGAAAATGTGAATGAAGCCCTCCCCCCCCCCACTGCCATAAGTTGTGTAGTTGAGTTCCCCACATTTGTGGAAAATGCAGGGGTCAGCACATTTGGAGTGCATTGGCTACGTCTTCCCCTGGGAAAACCGTCTTCACTATCACACTACCTCCCCTGCCAGGTAAGTATTTGTGTGAGTTTCTTTACTCCACCAAACTTATCTCACCTCTAAAATCAAGCTGATGGTGATGCCTGCCCCTTAGGGCTTTCAGAGTTAAAAGATATAATCAGTTGAAAGAATTACCAGAATGCTTGCCACAGCCTGAGCCGTAAATGCCAGACACTATTATTGGAGATAGCAATTGGCGTTAGGCTAAAGGGAGCTGTTTAGCTAGTTGCTCTAACGAACACATTTAGATTGGCGGATAAAGTAGCCAGCTCATCCTTGCTTACATTAGGCCAGCATCCTACCACTGAGCTACATCCCTAGTCCTACGCCCTATCTGTTGATCATTTGGCATCAATAATTCTTCATTGGGGGGGGGGGTTCCAGCATACCGTAGGATGGCTAGTGGCATCCCTGACTTATAGCCATCATATCACCTCTTCACTACTGAAACAAAACATCATCAGATGTTGTAGAGGGTCTCAGACCAACAGGAGCAGCCCGTTTTGAGAATATGTAGAAAACAATTAGTAACTGCTTTGAAGAACACGTCAACTTTGTCATATCAATCTCCCTAATTATCTAGTTAGCTATTTCCTCTCTATATCTAAATAAATAACTTGCACACCAGAATGTGTTATAAAATTACTTCTTCCTTTATCATTAATACATTACTATGAAGGAAAACAGTGTCTATAATGCTTGCTTCCATGAATCTCTCAGTGCCAGGCACATAACAGAAATGGATAGATGGGTATACATTTGAGCATTTTTCAGCGGACAGGCAGACAGGTGGATGAACGGTGTCCTATTAGATTCAGCCATCAACTTGACACAGACCTGAAGTCATCTGGGAACCTCAACTAGAAAATTCCCCAGATCAGATTGACCTTTGTCATGAGGTATTTTCTTAACTGCTAATTGATGTAGGAGGGTCAGGATCACTTCTGTCAGTGCCATCTCTAGGCACGTGGGCCTACCTGTATGAGAAAAATGGCTAAGCAAACCAGAGAGAGCAAGCTAGTGAGCAGCCTGTCTCCATGGACTCCATTTCAGTTCCTACCAGGAGGTTCCTGCCTTGAGTTCCTCCCTTGGCTTCCCTCAGTGATGGAAATGTAATATGAAATAATAATCCTTTTCCTCCACAAGTTGCTTTTCAGTTATAGTGTTTATCAAAGCAACGAAAAGGTAACTAGGATATATGGGTACACATTTGAGCATTTTTTCAGATGTATGTATGTGTATGTGTATGTGTATGTATGTGTATATGTATGTGTGTGCATATGGATGGATATGGATATGGTGAATGCACCTTTGGGTATTTTCACTCTGTTAAACCATTGTGGTCAGCATTTGAGTTTTCTATTTGACTCCAGTCTACTCAGGAAAGAGATAAGTCAGACTATACACCTACTCACTCACAGACACAGAAACGCGGCAAGCTGGTCCAGCACAGCAGAACAAGGAAAGAACAGCAAGGCAGGAGCCCCCAGCCACAGACCTTCAGGGTAAGGAGCCAGAGGCTAAACATAGATTGTCTCCAGGAAACTGGGTCAAGGTCCTAGCTAGGGTCAGAACAAGAAAGGAACAGGGACTGGGAACAGGAAGTGGCTCAGAAAACTCCCACAGTCAGGTTAGGTGGGCATCTGGGTGTTCCAGACATGTGTGGATATGATCAAGATGGAAGGAGACACGTTGTCTGAATTAACCCTGCCAACTTAGCATCTATTATAGTTTAGCCAATATTGTCTTGGTTGGAGATAAACAGGTAAATAGAATGTTTCCTTTCCTAATGGGTCATTAATTTAATTATGTGAAACACAACACAAACTCACAACAAAATAACACAGGATTTGTGTCCTTCAGCAAACAGTCATCAAGTGAACATCACTTTATCAAATGAACATCCCTTTGGCTATTTCCATATGAAGCAGACTGATGCAACTGTGCCAGGTGATTGCGTGAGGTTTCCAAAGCTCGCAAGTGGGGGTTCTTAAATCCCTGGTTATTGCTACTAAGATATAAATTGGTAAACAAACACAGGTCTCCCGAGTCATGTCATAGACACTCACTGTTTCCTTCATACCTAAAGCGCAGCTTAACCATTCACTCATTATTTTTTATCATTCAATTAAGACTTATTTCCTTTTCATTTTACACCCATTATTAGGAAAAAAATTTGTAGAAACTGGGATGCTACTAAAACATATAAGAGAAGTTTCTTCCAGGGGTGATATATCAGGCAAGACTGTGTATATTTCCCCTAAGATGCTGAGTGTTTGGAAAGGGTGGGAGGGGTGAGGAGAAATTGATGCACACATATCACGTCTCCCTTTCCACTTTCGCCCGGAATCCTAGACCTGTCTTGAAACTTAAGTCTCGGAGTTCACTTAAGTTCTACTCTTATGCCTGGCCATGACTTTCTATGCTGCTTCATATTGCTCTGGGCTTGATTTATAAGTTACTATTTTAAAGTCTGTGTTTATTATTATAAGTGACCTCACATACTTACAATGAAGCAAGATATGAACAAAAATGAAATAAAACCATGGTCAAAACATTTTATATAACCCTGTTAAAAAAAAAAAAAAGAAAAGAGACAAAGAGACATGATCAGTCTATGTCAAATATTGTATAGGAAAGAAGCTTTAGGAAACTCACAGTAATGTTCATTCATTTGTTCGTTTCTTAGCTTATTTTAAGTTTTTGAGAGCTTTTGGATTTTGAGAATTGCTGGTAAAAACATAGCACTCAGCTAGGAAGTAACCCAGTGGTAGAGCATTTTCCAAGTGTCCCCAAAGGCCTAGCTTTGCTCACCAGCCCTGAACTGGCAAAGCAAGCAGACACTCTTTGGAAGGTGAATGTGCAAGCTTTATCACTTAGCAGCTTCCTGGGTACCCGCTCACCTGTGCAGGATCGTATATGAGAAGACACTATGAGAAAAGATACCAGAAGGACAGATAAGGTAGAGTCCAGGACCAGCCTCACTTTATAATTTATAGACAGGGCTCTGAATCCCCCAGGGTATGTTTTACCATTTCTTTGTCAAACATGAAGACCATCCACTTCTATCCTCCTGAAGGGATAACTCCAGCAACAGAGCTTCACTCTGCAAGAAAAGCCTTTGGCCAGAGTGCAGCCAACCTTCAATTCATCCTAGCATGATATAATGCAAACGTTTCATTATTCAGCCCAAATCAACATCAGATGTCAAAATGTAGGTGCAGTCATTGAGATAATCATATTGTTACTAAAAATATTATCCCTGATGCTGGAGATGACTCAAGGGGGTGTGGGACTACAGACACCACCCACTGCTTAAGAAGGCAAAGTATTCTTCCAACAAGAATTCTGTTCCCAGCACCCACATCCAACAACTCACAACTGTTCTGGGGTGGTTTCAATATATATGGCTCCCAAAGACTCATGTGTTTGAATGTTTGATCCATATGTGGCACTATTCGGAGCTGTGGCCTTGTTGGGTAGGTGTGGCCTTGTTGGAGGAAGTGTTTCACTTGGGGTAAGGTTTGAGTCTCCTATGCTCAAGCTAAGCCAGTGTGGCACTCAGTCTCCTTCTGCTGCCTTCAGATCAAGATGTAGAACTCTCAGCTCCTTCTCCAACAGTATGTCTGTCTGAATGCTGCCGTGCTTCCCACCATGATGATAACGGACCGAACCTCTGAAACTCTAAGCCAGCCCCAACTAAATGCTATCCTTTATAAGAGTTGCCATGGTCGTGGTGTCTCTTCACAGCAATAAAATCCAAACTAAGATGCGCCAATAATTCCAGCTCCAGGAGATCCAACACCCTCTTCTGGCCTCTGAAGTTGCAGGCCTCTGCATTCACATGCACATACCCACACAGAGACAGAGATATGTGCTTAAATTAAACAATTTTAAATGTATTCTTTACGAAAATATTATCCCCAATTAACTCTAAATGTCATGTGTATGCTGATTCCACCTGGTAGTATCCTATGAAAACTGTAGAGTCTGTTTGATGGACAAGGTCAATTTCTAAATATGTCTATACCCAAATATGCCTATTTGAAAGGAGTGTATATTCCCTGGTGTCTGGCTGAAATCAGTTGAATAAACACAGTTTGAGTTTCTTCCAAGCTCTTCAAGATCATTTGTACAGTGATGTATGTGGCTCTCAATGGCTCTTTGAACCTCAGAAACAGAAAGTTAAGGGTGGCAGCCAAACTCATCATTTTGGCTTCCTTACAGTGACCACAGTGGAGAGGGACAACAGACTTAGCCCTGGAAAGAAAAGAGAAAAGTTAAGGTTGAATAGAATTCAAGGAGTGATAAAGTTGCTAAAACAGGAAGTGGAAAGGGTGGGATTAACTACTCCTAGCTCTTGATTTTGCCCAACCACAGTCCTGGTTTCTTAACTTCTCCTTTCCTGGAAGCAACAAATTAGTCTTAAAAGTGATCAATACTAAAGTCCTCATTGCTGATCTCTGCTAATTGTCTAATAGGATCCTTCTGAGGTTACACCTGCACTTAAATGAGTTCTTTCTGCAAACTCTATGCCAACCCAATGCTGTAGCTTTTTCCCAACCACTTCAGTGATTCCATTTCTTATAGCTCTGCCTTTTATTTTTCAATATTTGCTTTTTTTTTTAATTGGTGGATGAGGAGGGTATATGTGAGCACAGGTGCCTTTAAAGGCCAGAAGAAGGCATTGGATCCTTTGAAGCAGTTATGGGTCACCCAACATGGGTGCTGGGAACTCCTTGGAACCTATACCATAGCGGTCATGGCCACTAAGCCATGTCTCAAGCCCTTTTTTTCTCCACAAATTCAAGAGTCAGAAATATTCCTCTTCTCTCACAAGTGCACACTCCACCTGCATCGTCTTCCCATTCTTTTGCTCTGATGGACTGTGACCTTGACTTTTCCTATGGTTGGCTCTCCAAGTCTCCAAGTTCACCATTCGTTCTGACCACGTCAAGCAAGCCAACAAACCCAGCTGTTGACTACTTTAAACTTCTTTCAGGGAGCGTCTCTTGGGGCAGTGAAATTATCCCCCCTCCCCCTCTTCTGAGAAGAGACTATCCTCAATGACTCCTGACCAGGGGCCGCCATGTTAGGGGACTCCCCAGTGACTTCAAGGTTTATTCTTCCTTAACAGGGAAGAAAAAATGCTCAGCTTCTGACAGGACACACTGACAATTCGCTTCTAGCATTTCAGTAATTTGATACAACTGTGATGTAGCAAAAGGGAATAAAAAGACCCTATAGTATTAAAAATAAATGTGGCATATCTATGCTATGAAATCAAACCCAAAATTTCACTAGATGACTCTTTTCTATTAGAGCCTGAGTTGTGATTGAGAGCACAGTCAATTGCCTAGAAACTCCATGGGGCCTTTAATACCGCTCAGCCATGCCTACCCCCCCCCCACCACCACCCCGAGCATTTAATCTTATCATCCCAGAACCAGGCCAGTCAGTGCACATTCCACAGGGATGCTGTCACCAGTTCCAAGGTTGAGAGGGGCCTTTTGTCTCTCCAGCTATTCTGTCTCCTGCTCTCAAAAACAAAAAGCAAATCAAAACAAACAAAAAAGGCTATAAAATAAATTATGAGGTTTTCCTATTAACTTTACAGAGCTGAAAGGAACCAAAGCAAATATGTGGGAGATTTTAAAGATAAGGAAACCCCAAACCTTCCCAAACGTTAACAATCTTCCCTGACTCTGTCCCTGGGATGGAAACTAAAATGGATCCCTCCGTTTCCATTCACTCTGTGTGGTGGGTTTCTGTTTGTTTGGATTTGTTATGTTCATATAAGGTTTCATTCTCTAGCATAGACTAGCCCAGGAACTCACTTTCTAGCTGTATGCCTCCTACCTCAGCCTCCTGGTGTACACCACAGTGCCCAGCCTTTTCTTTTTTCTTTTCTTTTTTTAAATTTTTATTTATTATATGTGACTACACTATAGCTGTCTTCAGACACACCAGAAGAGGGTGTCAGATCTCTTTACAGATGGTTGTAAGCTACTATGTGGGTGCTGGGATTTGAACTCAGGACCTTCAGAAGACCAGTTGGTTCTCTAACCCATTGAGACATCTCTTCAGCCCCGTCCCCCCCCCCCCCGCCAGGTTTCTTGCTTCTTTTGTGTGCCTACTTAAAGGGGAAAATGAGCTGGCTCATGCCCCCTAATGTTGTTTTTCCCAATTATTCAAGTAAATCAAGGCAGAACAACAGGTGGCACTCCCTCTATTAAACCTTCCTGACTTTCTCGACAATACCCAGGGGAGGGAAAGTGGCTGAAGGGATGGATCCGTGCTGCTGCACAAAGATGATGATCTGAGTTTGAGTCTAGGCATCCAAACAAAAAGCCAAGCATGGTGACAGGGGCACCTGGGATCCCAGCTTCGTAGCGGGTGCTCTGGGACTTCCTGGATGCCAGCCTAGCTCCAGGCTCTATGAGAGACCCTGTCTCAAAAGGGTGAGATGCCTCGGAGATGGAGGAGGACATGTGATACCATTTGATCTTCACATGAGCACATGTGCACATACCACGCACGTACGCACAAACACCAAACGTGTACACACACACACACACACACACAAAGAATAATTATCTCATAGTAGTACTGGATACGCTGGTGTTAATGAGTCAGCAGTGTTCATGGAACCAGGGCGGAGGATGGGGGCCCAAGTGTGGCTAGAGAGACAGCTCTGAGATTGCGCACTCGCTGTTCTGCAGAGGACCTGAGTTAATTCTCAGTGCTGACCTCAGGTGGACCACAAGCACCTGTAAGAAGATTCTCGACTCCATGGACTCCACAGCATCTGCACTCACTTGTGCACACCCTCATGGGAGGAGGTGACAGCCGTGAGCAAGCCAGAATTCTCTCTCACAGCTTTGACTTCTGCACATTCTTGGCCAACTTCTTTCAACTTCATCTAAAACTGCGCCACGAAAAAGCCTGCGCCACGAAAAAGCAAAAGTCTCTAGGTGTGCCTAGGCCGAATACACTCCTGAGATTTTTATTTGCTAAGAGCACCATGGAAATGCACAGGCAATGCCCCAAGAGCAGCAGCAAAGAGGCAACTCTAGACTCTTGATCTTTGGCAGTGTAGTCAAGTGTTCAGAGTGTGGGTTCGGTGCCCACTGTCTGGATTTGAAATACGATTCACTAGGAATAAGTTTGTCTCTCCATTTCTACATCTGTTATAATTGATTGGAGTGAGGATTACATGAATAAACAAATATGTCAAATACTGAGAACAGTGCCTAGTACAACGTATTTGATATTGTTAATAGCTTCATTAACATTAGGTTTACAGGATAATTTCCTCTTTTTCATCTTTTCTGTAAGGCAAAGGCTCATTCTAGACTGGTCTGAGGCTTCCTATGACCTCAAACTTCTGGTCCTCCTATCTCCTACCCCTGAGTTCTGGGATCCCAGGCATGTGCCACCATGCCTGGCATACTTGGTACTGGGGACCAAACCTAAAGTATGTAAAGCAAGTCCTAAAACAACTGAGTTCCAACCCCCAGCTCCAGACCCTGTTCAAAGGACTTATTGACTAATCATTCTCCAAGTATTTTACCCTGAGAAATGATTAATAATTTTGAAGTTACAAAAAATACAATGTCTTCTTCTAGATTATAATCCTTAATAACATTTCAGTCTGGCGGTGGTGGTACACACCTGTAATCCCAGCACTCTGGGAGGCAGAGGCAGGCCGATTTCTGAGTTCGAGGCCAGCCTGGTCTACAGAGTGAGTTCTCTGTAGGACAGCCAGGGCTATACAGAGAAGCCCTGTCTTGACAAAAACAAATTTAAAAAAAAACCAATAAAACTAGTTATTATTATTATTATTATTATATTATTATTCCTATTCCTCTCCTCCTTCTCCTCCTCCTCCTCCTTCTCTGCATTTTATTTTACATGTTTGAATATTTTGCCTGCTAGTCTGGGTACTACTTAAGTCAAGTACACATGGAGGCTAGAAGAGGGTGTCGGGTTCCCTGGAACTGTTCTTCAGTTGTTGGTGCTGGGAATCAAACCTGTGTCCTCCGGAAGAGCAGCCAACAGTACTCTTAGTTGCTGAACCATCTCCATGGCCCATAGTTATACAGTTCTTAAAAAGGATGGGACCAGACAGTGGTGGTGCACACTGTTAGCCCCAGAACTCGTGAGGCAGAGGCAGGTGGACATAGATGAGTTCTAGACCAGCCTGGTCTACAAAGTGAGTTCCAGGACAGCCAATACTGGGTCAAAAAAACTAAAAAATAATAATAGAAGTAATAATAATAATAATAATAATAATGAAAAGGAAAAGGAAAAGTAGGTGGAAGAAAGAGAGGAGGAGGAAAAGGGGAGGAGGAAGGAAGGGAGGTGGAAGATGAGAAAAAAGAGACGAAATTACCCTTGACTCACAGCTGAGTTCTACTTTGATTCTTTATTTTCCCAGTGCCATCTGTCCTGTCCCCAAGATCTAAGAATTTATTAAGCATTTAAAAATTGTGGCACACATGGTATTGGTACAGTGACAGGCAGGAGGATCAATGGAACAGGATTGAAGATCCAGAAATGAACCCACACACCTATGGCCACTTGATCCTCGACAAAGAGGCTGAAAACATCCAATGGAAAAAAGATAGCCTTTTCAACAAATGGTGCTGGTTCAACTGGAGGTCAGCATGCAGAAGAATGCGAATTGATCCATCCTTGTCTCCTTGTACTAAGCTCAAATCCAAATGGATCAAGGACCTCCACATAAAGCCAGACACTCTGAAGCTAATAGAAAAGAAACTGGGGAAGACCCTTGAGGACATCGGTACAGGGAGAAAGTTTCTGAACAGAACACCAATAGCGTATGCTCTAAGAGCAAGAATTGACAAATGGGACCTCATAAGGTTACAGAGTTTCTGTAAGGCAAAGGACACCATCAAGAGGACAGATCGGCAACCAACAAATTGGGAAAAGATCTTCACCAATCCTTCATCAGATAGAGGGCTAATATCCAATATATATAAAGAACTCAAGAAGTTAGACTCCAGAAAACCGAACAACCCTATTAAAAAATGGGGTACAGAGTTAAACAAAGAATTCTCACCTGAAGAACTTCGGATGGCGGAGAAGCATCTTAAAAAATGCTCCACTTCATTAGTCATTAGGGAAATGCAAATCAAAACAACCCTAAGATTTCATCTTACACCAGTCAGAATGGCTAAGATTAAAAATTCAGGAGACAGCAGGTGTTGGAGAGGGTGCGGAGAAAGAGGAACACTCCTCCACTGCTGGTGGGGTTGCAAATTGGTACAACCACTCTGGAAAGCAGTCTGGCGGTTCCTCCGAAAACTGGGCACCTCACTTCCAGAAGATCCTGCTATACCGCTCCTGGGCATATACCCAGAGGATTCCCCACCATGTAATAAGGATACATGCTCTACTATGTTCATAGCAGCCCTATTTATAATTGCCAGATGCTGGAAAGAACCCAGGTATCCCTCAACAGAAGAGTGGATACAAAAAATGTGGTATATCTACACAATGGAGTACTATTCAGCCATTAGAAACAATGAATTCATGAAATTCTTAGGCAAATGGATGGAGCTAGAGAACATCATACTAAGTGAGGTAACCCAGACTCAAAAGGTGAATCATGGTATGCACTCACTAATAAGTGGTTATTAACCTAGAAAACTGGAATACCCAAAACATAATCCACACATCAAATGAGATACAAGAAGAAAGCAGGAGTGGTCCCTGGTTCTGGAAAGACTCAGTGAAACAGTATTTGGCAAAAACAGAACGGGGAACTGGGAAGGGGTGGGAGGGAGGACAGGGGAAGAGAAGGGGGCTTACGGGACTTTCGGGGAGTGGGGGGGGGCTAGAAAAGGGGAAATCATTTGAAATGTAAATAAATTATATCAAATAAAAAAAAAAAAAAAAAAAATTGTGGCACACATACCTGCTTCAAGGCACCTATAACACAGAAAATGAGCGCATCACATCAAAGCTACTCAACACATAATTGTTGAGTGGATGAATGAAAATAATTGGGTTGACTCGGAGATAACACATAATTCTAGGAGACAGTGTATAATTAAGGACTGAAATCTACGGTTCATTAGCAATTCAGAGAAATCTAGAGAGGAGGGTGGAGTGCTCAGAAAGGTTACCAGAGAAAGGTTGACTTGGGCTGTATTGATAAATGTGAAGGACTTGAAAAAGACGAAAGGAGCTGGGGAGAGGGCCAAAGCAAAGAGAGATGGGAACAAAACCATCGAGACAGGAAGGAGGAGGATGGCATTTCCTACGGCAGGGAAGACGTGGCACAACAACAGAGAAGTTGTGAAGTTTAGGAATGAGATTCTCAAGAGCCAGCTATGGCCAGTCATGGTGGCATGTGCCTTTAATCTCAGCACTCTGCAGGCAAAGGCTGGTGGATCTCTGTGAGCCTGGTCTACATAGTGAGATCCAGGACAGCCATGGCTATGTAGAGAAACCATGTCTCAAAACACACCACACACACACACACACACACACACACACACACAAGCGCCAAATGTAGTATAAACCTCTCAACCAGTAGCCACAGGGGTCATCAAAAGCTGTATACAAGATTAGTTTGAATCTGGTTATTAGCCAAAGAAATAGAGGCATTGCTGGGCCTGAAGAAATGGCTTAGTAGATGAAGACACTTGCTACCAAGCTTGACTGCCTAAATACAATTCCTGAGTCCCACATGGTAGAAGAAGAAAAGTCTTTCAAGTTGATATCATATCATATCATATCATATCATATCATACATATACACACAAATAAAAACTGAAACCAAATGAGTGTAAACATGTTTTAAATACTATGCTGCCAACCACCAATGACCAGGGCTCAGTCCACTAAAGCAACTGAGAGGAGGAGACCAGGAAGGGGCTGAGGAGGGAGTTCAATTGGTAGACCATTTACCTAACTTGTACAAAGTCCCAGGTTCGGGCCCCAGCACCACATAAACATGGCACTATGTCACATATCTGCTGACCCAACACTCGAGGGTTACAGGTACCCCTGGATATACATCAAATGGCCAGCCTGGAATATCTGAGACCTTGTCTCCAAAACAAATAAATATAAAACAAAATGAAAACTTGAAGGAGTTGATGAGTTAATTATATTTTGAATGTAAGAACGTTTTTTTTTCCATTGCATAAATGTACTTCAATGCATACACTCCAGAGTATCTTCTCTACATCAATGCCCCTTGCGTACTCTGGATCTTCCAAGTCCAAAGACACTCACCTCTTGTCTTATACTCAGAATCTAACCACATCATGGCACCTACATGTTTCTTATGTCAAAACAAAACAATAACAAAAAAGCAGACAGAGAGGAAAAGCAAACTCAGAGTGGGTAGTAGAGGAAGGGCAAAATCTGAGTTTATTCAAATTAAATTTGGGGTGAAACAGTAAGTCTTAGCTTTCGAGTTGATGACTGAAAATACAGTAGGCAGAAGTGCCCCTGAAAATCAGGAACCATTCAACTGAACGGTTCCCTTAGGGACTCACAATGCCTTTGCTGACATGAAATGAAGATAAGTTTTTATGTCCTTTGCTTTGATGAAGTCCTCCTGACTTAGTCAGGGTTATTATTGCGGTGATAAAACACCGTGACCAAAAACAACCTGGAGAGGAAAGGGTTTATTTGGCTTACACTTCCATATCACTGTTCATCATTGAAGAAAGACAGGACAGAAACTCACACAGGGCAGGAACCAGGAGGCAGAGCTGATGCAGAGGCCATGAAGGGTGCTGCTTCCTGACCTGCTCCCCGCACCTTGCTCAGCTTGCTTACTTGTAGAATCTAGGACCACCAGCCCAGTGTGATACAATTCACAATGGGCTAGGCCCTCCCCCATCAATCGCAAATTAAGAAAATGCCCTACAGGCTTGCCTACTGCTGGATCCTGTGGAGGAATTTTCTCAACAAAGGCTCCCTCCTCTCTGATAACTCTGCCTGTATCAAGTTGACATAAAATTAGCCCGCAGATATACCCTTTCCTTATGTTTCAAGAAACAAACAGATGGGCTGCCGTGTAGCTCAGTAGTAAGTGCTTGTCACGCACATGTGAGGCCCCCTTCAATAAATAAGGAAACCAACAAATTACGTATTTTGCAGACTTCTCTTTATTTAGTTTCTCTTTGTTGTTGTTTATTTCCTGTTGTTTCTTTACTGGAAAAACGTTTTTTGTTTTTTGTTTTTTTTTTTACCTCAGACCTGGGACTTGTAGGTCTGAGTAAACCCAGAGCACAAACGGAGACACAAAGAAATCAGTCAGGTTTATCATGAAATCCAGGGGAGAGGCAGGGAAGATTCCTATCCACTGAAGAGCAACACAGCCTCCATTGCTGCCATTCTGGTGTCTTGTGTAGCTCTGCTGATGAGGAAGCAGAAGAATCTTCCAGAGCCTACAAGTCACACGGCTCTTGCTCAGGGGATTCTACTGACGTTCTAGAAAGTGACATTAACCAATAGCACTTTGAAGCATCTTCTCTGAAAGAAATGAATACACGGTAGAAAAGGAAACTGGGCAGCGGGCTAGGCATGGCCACTGTCCCTGCCTTAATCAAAGCGTTGTGGAGGCAGAGACAGATGAAGCTCTGTTGAGCTCAAAGTCAGCCTGATCTGTGTAGTGAGTGCCAAACCAACCAGGGCTGTGTAGTGAGACTCTATCTGAAAATAAAATAAAATACAATAAAATAAAATAAAATAAACAACTATTTTGACTATAATTCTTTTTAAAAGAACATTCACCTACACATCTTCATTATTTATTGCCTTAATTGAGCTGTCTACTGCTGCAATAAACACCATGACCAATACAACTTGGGGGGAGAAACCATGTCTTTTATCATACTCTTCCAACGATACATCACTGAAGGATCCATCAAGGAAGGAACTCAAAGCAACAAACTGGAGGCAGGAACAGAGGCAGAAGTCATGGAGGAGTGCTGCGTGCTGGCTTGCTCTTCATGGCTTGCTCAGCTTACTTTCTTATACGCCTCAGGACTGCCTGACCATGTGAGCTATGCCCTCCCATGTCAAGGAAATGCCCCCCACAGATTATAGGCATTTTCTCTATTGAAATCCTATGGTCCCTGAGGACCTTGGCTTCTATCAAGTTGACAAAAAAACTAACCAGCATATTTATTTTGTTTTATTTTTTATGCAACACTGGGAACAGAACCCAGTACCTCCTACATGATATGTATGCAAGAGTGCTTGAAGAATTTCCCCAGTCTTCTACTTTTATATGTGAATTAAAAAACCACAGTCCTAGAGCATGACTTGATCGGGAGAAGGCATATCTAATCCATCAAAGTGTCTGTTTAGCTTAGATACCAAGGTTCGAGGGTCAAGCCAAAGCTTTGGCTCCTGGTGAGACAGGTTCCTGCTCCCTGCCAGCCGGCATTCTCTCCAATGGTGAGGAAGGAACCCAAAGCCTCCTGTGCTGGGCAAGTGCTCTGCTAGTGAGCAAAGCGCTTGACCTCTGCTGCTTCTTTTGGTGGAAATTTGTGTTGCTGTCCCTGGCTTTACAGGAAAGATTATTTAGAGAACCTGACAGTGTTTTGTGCCAGGGATTGAGCCTAGTTCCTCACATAGGATAAATGCAGGCATTACCATTGAGCTAAACTCTCAGCCCCTTACCCTAATTGTTAAATTATGCTGCCAAGGGCTGATGACATAGTTCAGGAAAGTATGGGTTTCATAGAAACCCTAACTGCTATAAATGAGGCCCTCCATAGTCTTGATAACCAGGCCTGAGAATGAATTAAAGAAACCTTTTGGAAGATTCCATTAGTCATGGAGACTGAGGCCAATGTAGGCTATATAATGAGAGTCTGTCTAAAAATGAACACATACAGGAGAAATGGCCAAAATCCTTAGCCATTAGGAAAATGAAAACTAAAAACTACATTGATATCATGAATTGAAACTGTATTGGGATTCTATCTCACCCTGATTTGAATGGGTATTATCAAGAAAGTGAACAATGAATACTGGGGAGGCCTGGGGAGGGGACCGAGGCCTTCTCCACTACTGATAAGACAGTGTCATCACCTTGCAAATCAGCATGGCAGTTCCTCAAGGAACTAAAGGTAGCACTGCTATATAACTCAGCTCCATACCACTCCTAAGTATGTACCCAAAGGAGTCCAGCTCAGTGTGCCATAGAGATGCCTATGCAACCTCATTCACGTGTCAGCACTCACAATGGAGTTATGGAATCGGACTAGGTTCCCAGGCAGGTATAGGTGGATAAAGGCAATGTGGCACCATTGAGGTGGTTTCATGGGTCGCCGTGCTTGCCACCAACCCTGACAACCTGAGTTCAACCCTAAGATCCACAGGGTGAAAGGGCAGATCCAACTCCCTCAGATTTCCCTCTGATCTCCGTATGTGCACCATGGCACACGTGTGCCTACCCACACACACACAAAATAAATAAGTATAATTTTTACATTTTAAGAAAAACGTACACAAAAAGGACATGTAGTGTGTCTATTTGATAGTTCATTATTCGGCCATAAAGAAGAATGAAATTAGGCCACATGCAGGACTGGAGAGCAGTCGTTGTATTAAGCTCAGTAAACCAGACTCTGAATGATTTTTTTTCTGTCATGTAGAATTCAGATATATGTTTATATTTTTATTCATATTTATAGTTTGAAAATAAAATGGTCCTCACAGGCTCCTACTTCATTCACAGCAAAAAGGAAACTATTCCGAGAAGGAAGGAGTGGGAAGGAGGGGAGAATGGGAATAAAGATGAGTCTAGCACATGCCTTAACCACGTTATTGTCTATACTTACCAAAAAGTAATTAGCTTGAGGCCAGGGTGGGTGTGGGGCATGGGAGTGGTCCACAACTTTAATCAGAGCAGAGGCAGAAGCAGCTGGACCTCTGTGTTGGAGGCCAACCTGGTCTACATAGCAAGTTCCAGGACAGCCAGGGTTACATAGAGAAGCCTTGTCTGGAAAGAAAACAAAGAACAAACAAAGAAACAAAAGGTAATCTTAAAAGAGCTTATTAAGATGGGCATAGAATTTTCTTTTTCTTTTCTTTTCTTTTTTTTTTTTTTTGAAGAAATTCAGATGGCCGAGAAGCAAGCACCTTAAAAAATGTTCAACATCATTAATCACTAGGGAAATGCAAATCAAAACAACCCTGAGATTTCACCTCACACCAGTCAGAATGGCTAAGGCTAAAAACTCAGGAGACCGCAGGTATTGGTGAGGATGTGGAGAAAGAGAACACTCCTCTACTGCTGGTGGGATTGCAAGATGGTGCAACCACTCTGGAAATCAGTCTGGCAGTTCCTCAGAAAACTGGGCATGACACTTCCAAAGGAAGTGGGCATATACCTCTCCTGGGCATATACCCAGAGGATTCCCCAGCATGCAACAAGGATTCATGCTCCACTATGTTCATTGCAGCTTTATTTATAATAGCCAGAAGCTTGAAAGAACCCAGATGTCCCTCAATGGAGGAATGGAGGAAGGTGGTATATTTACACAATGAAATACTACTCAGCAATTAAAAACAATGAATTCACAAAAGTTTTAGGCAAATGGTTGGAACTAGAAAATATCATCCCAAGTGAGGTAGCCCAATCACAAAAGAATACACATGGAATGCAATCCCTGATAAGTAGATATTTATTAACCCAGAAGCTCTGAATACTCAAGACACAATTAGCATATCAAATGATTCCCATGAAAAAGGAAGGAGAGGGCCCTGATCCTGGAAAGGCTTGATCCAGCATTGTAGGGGAGTACCAGGACAGAGAGAAGGGAGGGGGGCAATTGGACAATGGTTGGAGAGAAGAGGACTTATGGGACATATGGGGAGGGGGCAACTGGGAAAGGGGAAAGCATTTAGAATGTAAACAAAGAATATAGAAAATTTTAAAAAATTAAAAAAAAAAAAAAGAAAGCCATCCAAAAAAAAAAAAAAAAAAAAAGATGAGCATGGTAGCCCATGCCCGTGATCTCAGCACTTGAGAGGTGCTGACAGAAGGAAGGAGTTCAAGTCCATCCTCGGGCTGTACAGCAACCTGGGCTGCAGAGTCAAGCCGAAAACAAACAAAACAAAGCCCAAAACACAAAGTTAAAGGTCTAAGAGGATGTATCCAGCCTCTGACGGCATCCAGTGGAATTTGAGGACCAAACTGATGGGAGGAGCAGCAACAGACACTGCATTCTGTACTGTTGAGGATGCAGCCACGCCTTAAGACAGCCCAGCAAGTCCTCGCAAAACTAAACATACCCTTGCCATTTGCATCCACCCCCCAAAAAAGCTGAAATTTTCCCATCATACAAAAGCATGCAGCTGTGTGCCTCTGGAATACCTACAGGACCGTCATGGGAAATCTTGAGATCATTTTTTAAAAGCATTTACAGAACTATAGATTTAACTTGATCCTATTAAAAATGTAATACATTTTTCATCGTGTCTTTACCAGCCAGGATGCATACCAGAAGCAGACCCGATTATACCACATGCCCAGGCAGGGTAAGAACCCCTATAAAACCTATAGAATAAGAATTTTCTCTAGCAGCTGGCAGTGGTGGCACACGCCTGTAATCCCAGCACTTGGGAAGCAGAGGCAGGCGGATTTCTGAGTTCGAGGCCAGCCTGGTCTACAGAGTGAGTTCCAGGACAGCCAGGGCTACACAGAGAAACCCTGTCTTGGAAAAAAAAAAAAAAACCTATAGAATGATTCCCTTCTCCTCTCCTAGTCTTGTGCTACTGACATCAGACAGCTGCTATGTACACCAGCGATGCCACGCCTTGCGGCTGTCTGTTTAAGCTGTCAGCTCTCCTTTAAAGAGCTTTAAGGATGCCAATAATTCACCCATTCACGGGTGGCACTGCCATCTCTGATACGCACCCTTACAGCTTCCTATTTCCTTCCTATGACTTTCCTTCTACCTGAGGGGCTTCTTTACACATTTTTTTAAATTATTTTATTTATTTATTTATTTATTTATTTATTTATTGTAGTACAGCTCTATTAAGGTCAATTATTTCAGCTTTTATAGGTCTGGAAAAATATGTTGTCTTCACCCTAAAACCTACTTTTTCTTTGTAATTATTTTTTAAAGGTTCAGTGCTCTGGGTATATTCCCATACACTCTGTGCTTCCGTTGCTTCTGCAAGGGATATCTTTATTTCATCCCTGTGCTATTTATCCGCCCGGTAACTCTGAAGATTCGCTTTTTGTCCGTGGTCTGGGCTGCTTCCTGTGCTTGGGGTTTGCCGGGCTTCTTAGATGCGTGGGTTCACAGTTTCCGTTGCTCTCCTGAAGGATGTCACCGTCATTTGCTGCTTCTTTCCCTCCACCGCTGTGGTCACACATCGATACTTAAAATAGTGTGACTTGCCCCACAATTTCTGCTTGCCGATTTCCCTTATGATCTGAATTTTCCTTCTGTGTGTTTCACTTCGGACTGTTCTACTGCTGAGCCTTCAGGTTTACAAGCCTATTTTTCTGCGATATTTAACCTGCTTTTAACTCCCCCCTGTTCTCAATCATCCCAGATACCCTAGGGTAGCTTTTGTCCCTTCATCCTTTTGCTGTTTGGTCAGTCAATTTTTTTTTTATTTTATTATTTTATTTTATTTTTGTGGGTTTTCTAGAAAATGGTCTCAAGCTGTCCTTGAACTTCTGATCTTACTACATCTGCTTCCCAAGAGCCGAGAGTCTTGCACCACAGTGGTGGTTTGAATAAGAATGTCCCCCATAGACTCATGTTTGAATGATTGGCCCCTAGGGAGTGACACTGTTAGAAGATGTGGTCTCGTTGTAGGAGGTGTTGGAGGAAGTTGTAACTGCAGACGCGGGGTCTGAGGTCTCATTCACTCAATCTAGGCCTTTGGATCCAGATCCAGAGCTCTGAGCTCCTTTCTGCAGCACTGTGTCTGCCTGCGTGGGGGCATGCTTCCTGCGGTGATAATACTGGATTAACTCTGAACCGTAAGCCAGCCCCAATTACATGATTTCCTTTAGCCTGCCTCGTCCTTAGAGGCATTGTGGGTATGGCTGTTGTGTCACAGGCGTATCAGTAAGTGGCAGCGAGAATGTTCTGGCCTGTGAAAATCTGAATGATTAGTAGCCTAAAAATCCCTGAACAAAGCAAGCCTGGGACAACCACCCATCTAGCACCTGTGGGCCCAGACCGGAAGATGACCTGAGAAAACCCGCTAATCTAGCGCCACACAGGTCGTGATGGGCTCCCAGGGTGCGGAGCAAGTCAAAGACGGGACAAAGGGAGAAAGGTGAACACTAGAAAAACCCCGCTGAAGGTCATCAATCCCCTAGGAGGGAATGAGCCTTGAGAAAGATGACCCCCGCCTGGGTCCACGCAGGCAGCCCAGGAAAGGAGTGATCATAAGATGACCACCAGTCGGGCGGGCACCGTAGGGCCTGGGCAGGGTGCTAGCATGAGATGACAACCAGTCCTGTGTTGCGCAGACCTGTGGGGGCAGACCCCTGCCCAGAGCCCTAATGCTCGAATGGGACATAGCATTCCTGAAACCATTCCTGAGACGACCCCAGACACCCAGAGACACCAGCACCAGTAAAGAGGAGCAAATAAGTGCTGGAGAAACAGAAGGATGTGGGCACAATGGAGAGAGTCAGAAATGGAGACTCAAAGGGACCATGGTGCGGGCCTAGCCTGTGCTGCCACTGGGGACCATATCTGGGTCTGTGACCGTGCAGCAGCGGGGGTGGGGGGGAGTGGGGGGGTGGGGGGGTAGGTCTGTTACCACCAATGGCTCTCATATCTGAGATGCCCAAAGATGTGTTGACATCTGAGAACTGTACAGAACCAGCCTCACCCCTCGCCTGAGCATCATAGGAAAGCTGGCCCTTGCAACGCGAGAACAGGAGAGCTGACTCCACCCCTCGCTAGCCACAGTACAGTGGGAGAGCAGGCTCCACATATCACAGAGAAAGTACAGTAGAGCTGACCCAGGTAGCAGGGCACAGGCGAACATGTCCTGAGGTCAAGAGCAAGGAAAATCTGACCAGTGGCAAGGGAAAGATACCACTCACCCCTTGTACGGCAGGCAGGAGAGCTGGCCCTGACGTCATGAGACCAGGAGCGCTAGCCCTGCCACCAGCCTAGTGCTGCACTCAAAGTGGGTCCTGCACCATGCCTGGGCACCAGAGTAGGGCTGGCCCTGGATGTGGGGGTTGCGGGTGAGCCAGCCCCAGGGACCTGAACGTAGGAGAGCCTTCCCTGCCTCTTGTCTGCTGTGCCACGGCATCGGCAAGGGAGACGTCCCCTCTCTTCCCCTTGCCCTTGCCACCTACAGTGGACAGGAGAGCTGACCCCGCTGGGATCCTGAAAGCAAAAGAACTGACCTGCCCGTCACCTTCAGCAGCGTTCGGGGATAATGAGCCATGCATCTCACCTGGGCAACACAGCAGAGCGGGCTCTGATGGCGTGGGCATAGATGGGCCAGTGAGAGTGGGAGAGCTGGCTCCGCCCCTTGCTGGCTTTGGCAGTGGATGGGTCTGCCAGGACCAGGCAGGAGAGCTCAACCTGCTAGTGTGGGTGCAGCGGAGCCCAAGGGCTCAGGAACCTCTCAGGCCAGATCCAGGGCTTTGAGTTGGCCTGCTCCTACATCTAGCGCATAGATGAACTGGGATTATGCATAAATCACTGGAGTGCATGAAACGACTCACTGAAATGAATCTTTGCAAGTAAAGACGTGTGGGGGGAAAAAAGAAAAACCATGGGACACACTACTTCTACAAGATATTTTTTTCTTCTCTGTTGGGGGAAGGTTGCAGGGGTGGAGGGCAGGTATGAGGCAGGGGGTGATGAGTGGGATTGGGGTTCATGATATGAATCCACACACAACAAAACAAGGAAAAGAAAAGTGTTTTCCTTTGTAAGTGCTGTCATGGTCATGGTGTCTTTTCACAGCAATAGAAACCGGAACAAGCCAACTCCCACATCCGACTTGCTCGAGTATCTCAGACTTCATTCCTAAATTCTACTCACGTTCTTTGTGTGTGTCTCTTGTCTCTAACCCACACATCTAATTTTTCCTTTATTATTTGAACATATGGAATACAGTTATAATAACTATTTTAATAGTGTCTGCAAATTCCTACATTATTGTTAGTTCTGAATGAGGTTTTTTTTTTTTTTCTAATCCCAGATCATATTCTATTGCATCGTTGCCTGGTAATGTTTATCTGTTCATTTGCTTGCTTGTTTTTTGTTTGTTTGTTTGTTTGTTTGTTTTCGTGGTCAGACATGCTAAATATGTTCTTTACCACAGAGGTATTTCCTGACTCTGGTCATTTGT
Source organism: Apodemus sylvaticus (assembly GCF_947179515.1). NCBI lineage: Eukaryota > Metazoa > Chordata > Mammalia > Rodentia > Muridae > Apodemus > Apodemus sylvaticus. The sequence continues at coordinate 46,577,134 of NC_067475.1, read as the reverse complement.
TCTTTTTATATCAAACACCGTTGGGATTTTTATCTTGTTGGTGGCTGGATGCTTTTGTATTCTTGCATTGGTTCTGGGCCATAATTATTTTACTTAAAAAATAAAGTTGCCTTTTTAGAAGTGTTATAATATTTATACTTTTAAATTTAACAAATATTTATTTATTTATTTATTTATTTATTTATTTATTTGGGTTTTGTTTTGGGGGGTTTTTTGTTGTTGTTGTTGTTGTTGGTTTTGGTTTTTGTTTTGAGTTTTTGTTTTTTGGATTTGGTTTTTTCGAAACAGGGTTTCTCTGTATAGCCCTGGCTGTCCTGGAGCTCACTCTGTAGACCAAGCTGGCCTTGAACTCAGAAATCCGCCTGCCTCTGCCTCCCATAGTGCTGGGATTACAGGCGTGTGCCACTACCGCCCGGCTTAACAAATATGTATACTAGTGAAGACCTTGGAGGCATAAACGGAGGTGAAAACCTGTTAGTTCAGAGAGGTGACTTTATTTTCTTGACTATATACAAAATATCTACTTATGAGACTGATTCTACAACTAAACTTCTAGCTCTTTAGAAATCTGCTTCTATTTGTCTCATTCTACTGAGCTGGTCTACCTTTCTCTTGAGTTCCTCCAAACCCAAGAAACCCAGCTCTTTCCTAGAATGCTGTTTTACCTGTGTCCTGCCAGCTGCTTCTCTGTTGTTTCTGCAATCCAAAAGAGAAAAATCCCTCTTTTACCTCCAGATAGATAGATAGATAGAGATAGATAAATAGATAGATAGATAGATAGATAGATAGATAGATAGATAGAGATAGATAGATAGTAGATAGATAGATAGAGATAGATAGATAGATAGATAGATAGATAGATAGATAGATATAGATGATATCAGGAATAACAAACATGATAGATGAATGGTTACAGATAATAAATAATGAATGGATAGAGAAGATAGAGGATAGATAGATAGATAGATAGATAGATATCAAAGATCCAATTACTATAAAAGAAATCTCTAGCTCGTCCCTTATACCTTTGGTAGTCTGAGCCCTAACATGGTGGGTGGGCTCCAAGCTAGTGGGGCCACCCCATTTCACCTTCTAACCCTAACCCTATCTTTAACCCTAAACCCTAACCCCACTGAGCCCTAACCCTAACCCTAGCCACCTCAAGGCCATCCAGCTAACTTTGCGTCAGGTCATAGAGCAAAGACCACAAGACCTCTCCCAAACAGTTGGTCTTAAAATAGGCAGGATTTTCTTTAACATTCTATTCTATGGAAGCTTTTAGAGGCACACCCTAAAACTGCATCTCTTCAGGACACTCCCTAACTGCATCCGACAGCTTCCACATCTACCTGTGTTTGTATATTTTGTTAACAATTGGCTTTTCTAAGTACAATAACCAAACATCCTGTAACAATGTCTCAGCTGTTGCTTGGTGGCTAAGTACCTCCCAATTAGGAGTCATGACCATCCTAGGCACTCTGCACCTAATTCACTTGTTTGTGATTTGTGGGGTTTTCTGACTTGGCAAAGCTTAGGCATGGTAGGCAGGCTTACCTCCCAGGCCCAGTGAGTGCAATTCCTCTAGTCTTCCCATACGATTCTTTCCCAGCCTAAGGTACCAAGTGGTACCAAGCAGTACCTGCCAAGTGGAACATTCAGTGATTTATGGAATACAACAGTGGAAACTTCTGCCTGTTTCCCTTTGAACTTCACACTTGGGACACTGTCTCCCATCTCTCTAGTATTCTGCCCTGCCAGCTCTAGACAATCAAGTCTCTTCAACATCCCATCAGTATCCTCAGCTTGACAGCTACATAGGTTAGGTAGAGAACTGGGGACTGGAATGGAGGGATGGGTCTCCCTAGGAAGGGGAAATAGAACAGATGGTTATGAATGGGTGGGGGTGTATATGCTGAGATTGGGGGATTAAATGGGGAGGAAGGGGGAAGAGGGAGACAAGGGAGGAAATATGGGAAAAGACTGATAAAACTCATGGCCATTTGAGGGGTAGTATAGAAACCTAATACAGTAGAAGCTTCCTAAAACATATACATGAAGATGCTCTCAGTAAAAATTCCATATATCAAGGGAGACAGTGCCCAACTGGGTATGCCCCATCACCAAATAAAGCTCCCAGTACCAGGAATGAGTTACGTATAATCAAGCTCTTGACCAAAGAGGTCCCATGGGATCCCCCAAACAACACAGTGCCTACCTAGAGCATTCACCTCTACAGACAAGTGTTCATGGCACTGGGAGGTACTCTGTAGGCCACCAAAGGATAAAGGTAAACACCAACCGAGCTACAAACTGACTCACAATAGTGACCTGCGTATAAGATGTACTAGTGAATAGGGCACAGGCTTTTGGAAGTAACCAACAAATATCTGATTTGAGTTAAGGCCTGCTTCTTGAGATAGAACCCAAACCCAATGGTGATTGGGTGGCCAAGAACCTAAGACTGGATAGGCCCAAGGGGGAAATGGAACACTCCTGTTCTGCTAAAAGAAGGTAGTCATAAAGTGGCTCCTAACAACATTTTCCTCTGCTCATAGATCCATATCTTGCTCGGCCATCATCAAAGAGACTTCCCCCTGCAAGAGATAGGGGACGAATACAGAAACCCACAGCCATAAAGCATGCAGAGAGTGAGAGACCTAGGAACAGCCCCAAAAGGGATAACTCTAGGAAATCCCTCCCTTGGGGAAGAGGAGGCAGAGTGTAAGAGCCAGACAGGATGGAGAACAGCAAGGAATCAAGGCCTTCTAGATACAATGGGGTGGGTGTACATATAAGCTCACAGACTGAGGCAGCGTGCACAGGGTGTACATATAAGCTCACAGGACTACAGCACATGGGGTTCTAGAGCTGAAAGGAAAACAGGACACAAGCCTGCATCCCTAACCCAGAAGCCATCTCCAATTGATAATCACTTGAAATTTTTTTCCAAGGGAGTCTCACTGAGGAAACAAACCACTCCTAAGGGTAGGCCGCATGCCCGAGTAGACAGCCAACAGAAAACAAACACAATGGCGCCTTTGAAGGTTCCTTGTCTCATAATGTTAAGTCAGAGCATTTTTCAACAGTCTAAGTCCTTTACATATGTATTATGGCTTCTAGTTTTGTGGTTTTGTGGGGTTCCTGTGTATACAAATGTGTGTCTTGGCTTCTTTATGTGTTTCTTGTGCTTTTTCTTTGGCTCATTTACTTGTCTGATTGTGTGTGTGTGTGTGTGTGTGTGTGTGTGTGTGTGTGTGCCATTTAAATTTGTTTTTGTTATATCTTATTTTATTTATTCCATTGAAGCCTGTTTGTTTTCCAATGAGAGACAGAAAAAGAGTGAATATGAATGGGGGGAACCGGGAGAAGTAGGGGGAAGAGAAACTGTAATCAGAATATACTGTATAAAAAGCTATTATACATATTAAGGATATATGCATATAGAGAGAGAGAATATATATCTCCACAGCTTGGGGATCCTGCAGGATCCACCTTGTTTTCTCCTCACTGTGCTGTGGCCTGAGAACTTTACCCTGGCTGCAAGGAACAACCTGTGCTTGTTTCCGTATCTCAGGGAACACTGTCTCTCATTGCTTGATAGTTAATATCTTGAAAATTACTATGTTATATTTAGCTCACCCTTGAAGCTGTCACAGGAAGGAAGGTAGCTCTAGTCTCTCCTCCCCACCCATCCGTGCGTGTGCGTGTGTGTGCGTGCGTGTGTGTGTGTGTGTGTGTGTGTGTGTTGCACATGTGTACGTGCTCCCCCCATTTGTATGTGAGTGCCCTTGTGAAGGAGAGAGGAGCCTTGAGCTAGCCTTTACATTCCACTTAGTTGGGACAAGATCCCTTTGCTGTTTAATAATTCCCTTGTCTCCACCTCCCATCTGCAGGAAGAACACGGATTACGGATGCACACTGCCTTACCTGTTACATGTGCTCTGGGCACTTACACCCAGGACCCCACTTGCACAGCAAGCACTTTACAAACTAAGCCATCTCTCAGCTGCCCCGCCCCCGCCCCTTCCCTCTTCCTCCACTTTGGTTGGAAGCAGAAACATGATGTTTTCTTTTATCACAATATTGTATACGTATATACAGAAAAATAATTATAGCACTCCTTACTCATATATCCAAATTTGCTTTTCTATTGCTATGATAAACCCCAGGGCCAAAAGCAATTTGGAAAGGAAAGGGCCTATTTCATCTTACAGGTTACAGACATCGCCAAGGGAAGCAAAGGCCCAAGCTTAAAGGAAGGCTGTTTACTGCCTTGTGCCTTAGCTCTGGTTAGGCTGTCTTTCTTACACAGTCCAGCCCCACCCACCCACCATGGGCCGGGCCCTCCTCCATCAATCAACAGTCAAGAAAAAGCCTCCCAGACATGCTCACAGCTAAGGTGTTGGAGGCAGCTTTTCAGCTGAGGGTCCCTCTTCCCAGGTGAGTCAGGTTGACAAAATCAATACAGACCATCACAGCATATAAATCTTTTTATTGTTTTCTTATTGATCACAATTTGTGTGTGTGTGTGTGTGTGTGTGTGTGTGTGTGTGTGTGTTATGTGCAGGTGCAGGGATCACAGTATGAATATGGAGGTCAGAGGACAACTTTGTGGAGTTGGTTCTGTCCTTCCGCCTTAACCTGAGTCCCAGGGAGTGAATTCAGGCAACCAGACTTCAGTGACAATGGTCATTGATCTGTCTCTATGGTGCATGAATAGGTCTTAACTAAAGAAAGCATTTTTAAATTTCATAAGTTAATTCTAAATATCCAGAAAATAAATAAAAGTGAAATTAATTACATTACTTTTAGGTGACAAATTCGGTTTGATTGGAACTAGAACAAGTACTGATTGCTCTGGTCTGTGTGTGACGGTTCTCACTACATGGACTGTCATGACTCATTTCCCCCTGAGTTTGTCTGTGTGACTCACCGAAGAACATTCATTCATCTGCACAATGCTCCATGATGTCATCCAGCCTCCGCTCCCTTCAACTATATCACTTATACCATGAGCCCAGCCCTGCTTCCTTTGGTACCTGTGCAATTATATTTGCAGCTGAATATGAGATTGTGACAGTGCTTGGCTATTCAAAGGGGCATGTTAATCATCCTGAGTATACTCAAGCTTTTTAAAAAATAATCATAGACTTAGAAAAGTGAACTTTAAAAAAAAAACCCACTCCAGGCCCACCATGCTGTTTGGTATCAACTTTTTCAATGCAGAGCAATAAGACATTTCTCAAGGTGGCTGCCATGTTGAAAAGGTCATAGATGTATTTGAATCCGGAGAGCTGCTAAGCAGAGGGATCCAGCCGGTTCAAAAGCTCTGATAATGAGGAGGGATAGAGGATGAAGGTGCAATTAACTAAATAATACTTGCAAGAGAAAAGAGGGGAAATGCTAAGAAAATGACAGAAGCAGCTGCACAGTGCAGAAGAGCATGCTGGTACAAAGAGGTAAGTAGGACGCTCTCCCTAAGAGGGACAGGACAACAGGAGGCACAGCCTGGCCTCAAAGAGGGGAAAGGAGAGGAGGGGAGGGGAGGGAAGGGGAGGGGAGAGGAAAGGAGGGGAGGGAAGAGGAGAGGAGAGGCGGGGAGGGGAGAGAAGGGGAGGGGAGGGGAGAGGAGGGGAGGGAAGAGGAGAGGAGAGGCGGGGAGGGGAGAGAAGGGGAGGGGAGGGGAGAGGAGGGGAGGGAAGAGGAGAGGAGAGGCGGGGAGGGGAGAGAAGGGGAGGGGAGAGGAGGGGAGGGAAGAGGAGGGGAGGGGAGAGGAGGGGAGGGAAGAGGAGGGGAGGGGAGATGAGGGGAAGGGAGAGGAGATGAGGGGAAGGGAGAGGAGGGGAGGGGAGGGGAGAGGAGGGGAGGGGAGGGGAGAGGAGGGGAGGGGAGAGGAGGGGAGGGGAGGGGAGAGGAGGGGAGGGGAGAGGAGGGGAGGGGAGAGGAGGGGGGGAGAGGAAAGGAAGGGAGGGAAGAGGAAAGGAGAGGTGGGGAGGGGAGAGAAGGGGAGGGGAGAGGATGGGAGGGGAGGGGAGGGGAGGGGAGAGGAGGGGAGGAGATGAGGGGGAAGACAGAAATCTGGGAAAGAGGAAATGGAGGATCAGGGGAAGGAAAAGAAGGGGAGGAGAAGGGAAGAGGAGGGGAAGGGAGGGGAGAGAAAGGAAAGAGGAGAGAAGGGAAAGGAAATGGATGGAAGGGGAGGGAAGGGGAGGGGAGGGGAGGTGACAAGAGGGGAGGGGAGAAAGTAAAGTATCCAGGATCTTTGTGACTAACACATATATGACAACGACATAGCAGGCAAATGAGGAAAACTGATTAATGCTCTCTCAACAGTCAGAATGCACATGTGGATCATGGATGGGACAGTACTGAGTACTGAGGCCTCTGAGGAAAGGTGGGTCTGGACCAGCCTGTCTGGGAGAGTTCAGCAAGATGGACCAGAGCCATGAGATGCTACCTGCATGAGATGGCCCGCAGCTGTTCAGGGTCTCCATGTCTATGGCACAGTGTATCTGCTTCTGTTTTTCCTTGGTTGGCCTATCATCTCTCTTCAACCTTTGCTTTTTAATAAATGTCCTCCTACCGTGTGACTAAACATCGTCCTACTGTGTGGCTTGAGAGCCCTTCCATCTTCTTTTGTGCATCATTCTTGGCTTTTTCATTGGCTGTGAGGGTGTGTGTGTGTGGTATGTGTATGTATGTGTGTGTGTGTATGTTTGTTTTACACACGCACACATAGACACATACATCGTTCACCATCTTAGTTTTTGAGACAGGATCCTTCACTGAACTGAAGCCCACCGTGTCAGCCCCCCAGGATCTGGCTGTCTGCTCTCCACCCAGGACTGAGGTTACAGGCACCGTTGTCATCACATCTGACACTCACTGACTGAGGTGACTCCGAACTCTGATCCTCAGGCTTGCAGAACTTTTTCCTCCCAGAGCCACTGTCCCAGCCACTGTGGGGTTCAGTCCATGGTGATGTTTTGTGTCATTACCTAAGTTATCTGTTCTTTTCCACCTTGATGCTGTCTGTAGACAGTCTTCTGGGCGATAGAGAATTCCCTAGTATGCAGTGGTGGGGAAATGGATATAAAAAGAAATTATAATTCCCGGAGTGAGCTCCTTACGGAGTCCGAAACTCTCAATGGAATGGCAGGGGGACTATCTTGGTTATCCCTTTAAACCTCCAAGTCCTTTTTAGCAAGCATGTATGACTTGCAATTTTAATAATTATGTAAAACCTCTCAAATAGTCTGGTCTACTTGAGGATAAAACCTCAAGTGTTTGACTCTCAAAGCTATGCAAGAAAGGTCAGTTGTCTACATCAGCCTGAACACTACACCTTGAAGCTGAGGTGGGAGGTTCCCAGACAAGTGAGAGAAAGGACAGAAAGGCTAGAAGCCAAGTCCTAGGCTTTGATAGAAAACCTTTTTATATTCTCTGTCATTGACAGAGAATGGGGAAACCTGAGATGCTTCAGGAGGGAAATGAGATGCCCACGTCCTATTTCAGCTCAAAGCCTCTTCAGGAAGGTCACGTCACTCACTGTTGACACACCCTGATTTGGAGCCATGTCGATGTGACAGCACTCCAGGTTCTCATCACTGGACACTCTTTTATCGTGACAGTAAGTCCTCTGAGCGAATCGGCAGCTGTTGAGTTTATGCAAGAACCGAGATCTAAAATGACTAAGTATTTCAAATCAAATCATATTTCTATAGCAGCTTAAAAAAAGGTATTATTCCAGGGCCAGAGAGATAGCTAGTAGGTAGAAGTGATTGCTTCCAAGCCTGGTGATCTGAGTTCGATCCCCGAGTCTGTCCTGGGTGAAGTACATTTTTTCTATTACCCCAGTGAAAACTCCCTGGGTGGGTTATTAACCCTAAGTAGAGACCTGAGAAGCTGAGGCTGGCATTGATCATGAGATCTCTTTGTCTCAGCTGGCTCTGAAGGCAGCTGTGATATGGCTGTGGAAGAGTCATCTGATACCAATGTGCATTTTGCTGTGGGCCTTTCTCATGCCCATAGACAACTGTTCTGCAGCCCCAAGCTGGTAACAGGAGCACAGGGACGTGCTACTTTTTGAATCAATGCTTAAGCAAAGGGGAGGAAAAGATTTGGGGTTGTCTTTCTCCTTGTGTTTCTGAAATCTGATTCGGTCAACAGCAATAACAATGTGCACCTGTTTCTTCCGCATCACGTTAACTTGAACTCACGGTCAGGTCTTCCAGCCTTGGAACATCCTGTAAAGCTGGGCCACTGCTCCTTTAAGGCGTGACCTTTAAGGGAGCTCTTAAGGCAGAGTCACACTGTGGAAATATAAACAGATTGGGAGTGGTGAGATGGGTAAAGACACTTGGGACCTGACCAAGCCTGAAAACCTGAGTTGAGACTGTGGAACTGACATAGTGGAAGAAGAGGACCAACTCTTAAAAGTTCCTCTGACTTCCATATATGTGGCAACACACACACACACACACAGGCACTTGTGCTAAATTACTGTAATAAAAACCGTAGATGCCTAAGTCACACCCAGATTTCCCCACTCAGAATGTCCTGGTAGGGGAGCGAACAGGACCTTTATATCTACAAAGACATGTATTGCACTGAAGTTTGAGACTCACTGAGAGTGCAGAGACCTGGCATCAGGAGAAGCTGAAGAAGTCTCAGCCTGAGTGGTTGGAATGGAACAGCACGGAAACCATGATTGAATATTTAGAGACTCCATATTCTTTTCCTGCTCAGGAAATCAGCCCTGTGAGCAATTTAAAACCTATCTTCAAGCTAGACTTGGTGGTCCGTGCCTATAATTCAGCAATGAAGAAGGAGAAGCAGGAAGACCGAGAGATCAAGGACAGCCTCGGCTACATAGCAAGTTCAAGACCAGGCCGAGCCATGTGAGCCTCCATCCTTACATAACCTTCATCACCTCCACGGTGGCCGCTACAAAAACATGAAGGTAAACTACAGGAACTGATATAACCCAGAGCGTGCCATTGGTCCACTTGAGACTTCTTTTGCCAGAGTATCTACATGGGCTGTGAGATGGATATAGAATGTTCACCCTCTGCTCATCAGAAGTTCCATTCATAGCTCCCCCCAACCCCCGCACTGCCCCATCTTACCTGTCACCAAACTATGAGAATTTTTTCTAAGTCCCTACTTCAGTCAACAGTTTAGTCAAACTGGCAGCTCATGGTGGTTTGAAAGAAATTGGCCCCCACAGGCTCATAGGGAGTGATACTATTAGGAGGTGTGGCCTTATTGAAGGAATTTTTCTCAGTTCTCTTCCTGCTGCCTGAAGATCCAGATGAAGACATCTCAGCTCCATCATCAACCATGTCTGCATGCCACCCACCAGGACGATAATGGACTAAATCTCTGAGCTGTAAGCCAGCCCCACTGAAATGTTTTCCGTTATAATAGTGGAGGTGGCAACAGAAGAGTGGATGCAAAAAATGTGGTATATATACACAATGGAGTACTATTCAGCCATTAGAAACAATGAATTCATGAAATTCTTAGGCAAATGAATGGAGCTGGAGAACATCATACTAAGTGAGGTAACCCAGACTCAAAAGGTGAATCATGGTATGCACTCACTAATAAGTGGATATTAACCTAGAAAACTGGAATACCCAAAACATAATCCACACATCAAATGAGGTACAAGAAGAACGGAGGAGTGGCCCCTTGTTCTGGAAAGACTCAGTGAAGCAGTATAGAACAAAATCAGAACAGGGAAGTGGGAAGGGTTGGGTGGGAAAACGGGGAGGGAAAGGGACTGATGGGACTTTTGAGGAGTGGGGGTCCAGAAAAGGGGAAATCATTTGAAATGTAAATAAATATATCAATAAAAAAAAATAGTGAAGGTGGTCGTGGTGTCTCTTCACTTCCACAGAAACTCTAAGACAGTCTGTGAGTCAAAGTACTTGGATTTTGGTCTAACAGACAAGCCAGTGGCGAAATGCATGGGTTGACATTCTGAGCAGCAACAGCAGCTGAATGTGGGTGTGGTGCTGCAGACATCTGGGTCTCTAACTACTAACGCGTCTGCAAGTGATGTCATCTCTCATGCAATGGACATGATCGCATTGCACGTGATCTACTTAAACCTAATCTCATCTGTACCATTTTCACCTGATGCCACATTGCTGACTCCTCTTTGGAGAAATTTTATATAAATAGATGGTGCAGGAAACACCCAGTCCATGACAGGCAGTTCAGTTCATGTGTTACCACAGGTCCCATGATCAGAAATCCCTACCATGGCCCGTTAGCGAACCAAGTTCTGTTTCTACAAAGAATACATACTTATTTCCAAAAAACCATGCCCCTCTGAATGCTGTCGCAGCCTCTAAATGACTTATGCTTCCTGCTAGCTACACATTTAAGTGAAGCCCATCTCCTCAGCACTGGATTAGTGGCTTCCTTCTATTTCATTTAAGAAATGAATAATTATGGGATAGCACTTTTAATTAGCTTTCATTTAGGGGCCATCTTTCTCTCTACCTATTTCTTGGAGCTGCCATGGTGTGACAAGTCATGGGAATATCTAGGTGACATAGCAAGGTACTGTCACAGCCAACTCATCAATGTGTGACAAAAACAAAGCCCGACAAGAACCAGTGAGTGAGATTAGCCATGATTCTTCAACCTCATGAATGTCTGGAGATGACCACAGCTTTGCCAAATCTTGATTGCAATCTTATGAGATTCCTTTAGCCAGAAATATCCAGTTATATTGCTCTTGGATTCCAAATTGTGAAGCAATAGATTGTGAAGTAATAAACATTTGTTGTCTCAAACTGCTAAATTTGAGGTGGATGGATTTGTTCTTCAGCAACGAATAATTGAGAGTGTTGCAGAGTTAGTGGATTCCTACATAATACTACTGCTAAGGAGAAACCCATTTCTCAGCTGCACAATTGTACCCTGGCCATAGCCAGGTCTGGTCTGGTCACGTATAGTAGCATCTTTCAGAGGAGACTGAGCTATAAAACAGCTTACTAAACGTTCACTGTTGTAATGCTAGTTGGAGACAAGGCTGAAAGGCTAGAGCCCATCTTTAGGATGTGTGCTATTTGGGGGATCAGCCAGGAGCATGGGGTACTCTTTCTTCCACAGCCAGAACGCACTGCACAGACAAGGGGGGCAAAATGGGAATGGACTTCTCCACTGTGACAGTTAATTCCAGCTCACAAACTTGTGTTTCTCATCCTGTGACTCCAATCTCTGTCCTTTGCTTGAATTCTTCCACCAGAGGTCACAACAATGGCTCCACTGAATCAGAAGATGAAATTCCCACAGGCCACACTGAGCTTTTTGTACTATTAAGCCAGCAAACAAAGAAGGGCTCATCATTTTTTTGCTGGTAAATTGCTCTGAGTTACTAAGGGTAAATTGAGTGGTTGCTGTGCCAAGGGAGGCACAGAAGCCAGTGTGCACAGCCCAGGACAGTCTGTGAGATACCTGTGGGTCCAGTAAATCCAGCACTAAACATTAAGGCAATCTAGAGGAATAAATATAAAATGATGACTAATATTTAGACTCTTTGGGAGTGAAGAACTGAATTAGTTCCACTAAGAATGTCTAGTTGAGACTCCATTGACTGTGTAGCAGACAGAACAACACAGGATTGTAACAAGTGCATCAAGCATTTTCCTTGTCGTCTGTTATGTATATATCGGTTATGTTTGCCTTTTTCCTCTTCTCTGCTACTGTCCATCCACTTTCATTTCATGTCAAGGTTGTTACTACCTCCCTTCCAGTCAGTTACTGGTCAGGGAGATTCCGGAGGCATCTAAAACAGTACCAGCTATTATCATTGCTCTTGACAGCCCATAATAACTGAGACCTTTCTGCTGAAGTCACCACACACCTTGGTTGCAAGACAGAGAGAATTCAATAGTGAACTGACCAAGAAACTCAACTGCTGTTCAAAGTACTGCAAACAGTTGCTGTGACTACTCATCGGTAGATAAGTCATCTATACCCACTCCAGCACCAGACCCCAGGCTCTGGGAACATTAAAGGAAGAAGGAACAGAAGAGCCAGAGGCTGGGGAGGAGGATGGGAAATGCTGGCCACTGGACAAGGCGTGGCTCTTACACACAGGAACCCACAGCAGCTCAAAGTCACAGAACCTGCACAGGATCAAGCTAAACATGCCAACACAGAGGGAGGAGGAGATCCTGAGGCCCCACCCCTGGCTGAGGAGATGATGGGGGCTGGGCTGGGGAAGAGTCTCTTTTCTTTGAGGGGCATGTCAGATGGTAGGTTACTCATGACCCAGTGGACGACCCATACTCAGGTATATATGGGCAACACTAGTTAGACACAGTGGGTTAAAAAATAAACAAATAATTTAAAAGGAGAACATGAAGTTAGGAAGGGGATATGATGGAAGAATCCTGGGGGCTTAAGTGGGGGTTCTTGGGGAGAAAGATGGGGGTGGGTGAATTTATTAAAGATACATTATATAAAATGTATGAACTTTTCAAAGAATAAATAAAATGCCTTTAAAAGTATTGTTACTGTGGCCAGCTTTATAGATCACTGTTTTGGAATGTCCAGGTAGGACTGCATAGAACAGACATGATCACCCCAACAAGACTATGGTAACTGTTGGAACTTAGGGCAAATCTTTTCAGTAGATAGAACCAACTTTGTGAAAACGTTTGTTGTGTTGTACTGGGCCAAAGCAAAATGCTATTAAAATGGAGGTATGTAATTAGGTGTTGTGGTCTTGTCACTTTTCCTCATGGTGTGATCAAATACCTGACAAGAAGGTCTTAGGGCAGGAAGGGGTCTCTTGTGGCTTACAGCTTGAAGGTGCAGTCCATTGTGTGAAGTCACGACAGCAAGCATGCGAGGCAGCGGGTCAGATAGTGTCCATAGTCAGGACTGAGAGAGTGATACATTCTGGTGCTCAGCTTGCCTCCTCCTTTGTATCCTGTCTGGAATTTCATCCAGTCCATGGGGTTGTGCTGCTCACATCTAAGGTTGGTCTTCCCACTGCAATTAGTCCAGTCTGAAAACACCTTTGTCTTAGGGTTTCTACGGCTGTGATAAAATACCATCACTAAAGTAACCTGGGGAAGGAAAGGGCTTATTTGGCTTATGCTTCCTCTTTGAAGTCCATCACTGAAGGAAGTGTGGACAGGAAGCCAAGCAGGGCAGGTTCCTGGAGGCAGGAGCTGATGCCGAGGCCCGCTGCTCACTGACTTGCTCCCCATGATTTGCTCAGCCTGCTTTCTTATAGAACCCAGGATCACCAGCGCAGAGGTGGCACCACGCCCCATGGGCTGGGTCCTCCCCAGTCAATCATTAGAAATGCCCTACAGATGGATCCTTTGGAGGCATTTTCTCAAGTGAGGTTTCCTCCTTTCAGACAGCTCTAGCTTCTGTCGAGTTGACACAAAACTATCCAGGACACTGTCTTAGACACCCAGAAGTGCATTTCCATGGCGGTTCTAAATCCAGTCAAGATGACAATGTAGGTTAACCATCACAGATGCTGAATGGTCAAGAAAATAAATCTAGCTACTTACTGTCTCTTAGCTCCAAGCACACCTTTCAAAACTCTTGTTTCATGGGTGAGATGCTGGTTTATAATTTCCAGACTTCCTTAACACACGGCTTCCAGTTAGGGCTTCTGAAAAAGGGAAGGCCTGGGTGGAAAGGGGAAGAAGGTAAGAGAGAAAGGGCTTTTCCCTGCTTCCAGTTCCTCTTGGGATTGTTGTAGCAGTAGCAGGCTTCGGCGCAGAGGTTCCTCTGTCTCCTCTCCCTCCCTGCCACACCTCTGCTGTCCCTTTGACAGCAGGAAATCATCCCCCGCTTTGCTCTGCACCTTCCAGCCAATGCCATGTGGACCATGCAAGCACCGACATGTTGAACCTGCACCTGGATCACAGCCACAGTGCTTTGAGGCCCCACCGCCTGCTGAAACGGAGGCGTTCCTAAGAGACCTGTCGGTCCCAAAGAGCCCCTCCCCTCCTGCTCCCCACTTCCAGTGGCAGTACCTTTCCCTTCTAATTTTTTTAAACACTAAGGATATTAACTGCTTCCTGAATTTCAGATCAGGAAGCAATATCAGCTATAGAAGATAATATCAGATAATAGAAGAACTTACAACATATTAGGAATAGGCAAGACCAAAATTAGCGTTTTGATCCTGGTTGACTTTGGGGACCATTAAAACACATTTGTAAAGGAAACTCAAAAGAAACTTCATGAGTAGACCTGGTGGACAGGTGCCTCAGTTTCTACCCGTGAACTCCTGCCTCTCAAACTCTTTCAGGCCAATATCTGCATGTATCTAGTCAACAGTGGATTAAAGTTACCTCTGACTTCCTGCTCAGATGCTATAGATTGCTTGAACTTTGCATATGTTAAGTGAACTGTACATACTGCTACTCAATTCTAACCACAGAAGATGCTTGCTAGGGTCAGAATAGGAAAGGAAGAGGTAATATTACTGCTGAAAGAGGAAATGTGGATATGAAAGTCTCTCTCAGTGGTAGAGCTACATTCCCTGGAGTCAATGTCTAGCACAGAGAAATAAGGTTATATATATGTGTATATATATACACATACATATATGTATACATATATGTATGTGTATATATATGTATACATATATGTATATGTATATATGTGCATGGGTGTATATATATGTGTATACACATATACATACATACATACATATGGTGGTAAATATGTAAATATTTACCACCATATAATTACATATAGCTAACAGAAACTGCCTTATTCTATGCTCGTAACATGATTTGTGTTGCTATGATAAACACTGACCAAAACCAACTATGGAAGAAAGGTTTATCTGGTTTACATTTCCCCATAACTGAAGGAAGTTAGAACAGAGACTCAAGACTCCAGAGACCCTGGAAGACAGAACTGAAGCAGATTCCATGGAAGAAGGCTTCTTCGTGGCTTGGTCGCATGGCTTTTTCAGTTATTTTTATACAGGCGAGGCCCACCAGCCTAGAGGTAGGACTGCCCAGTGTGCTGTGCCCTCCCCCGTCAATCACTAATGACGAGAATGCCCCTCTGACTTGCCCACAGGCCAATCCGATGGAGGCAATGCCTCGACTGATAACTCTTTCTTCCCAGGTGACTAACTCTAGCTTGTGTTAACAAAAACACTCATCAGCACACCCATATTGTTGACATCTACAAAGACCACATATTATCTTTTCCTTTCACCATCACTTTTAATGTTCATTTTAATGTGAACATGGAGGGGACAGGGCACTTCCTGGTTTTTCCTCTCTTCTTTGTAGGCAGAATCTACTTTGGGTGAAGTGGGCTGTCACACTATGGAAGTCACATTCACGTCTATCAGAAGTTAGAGTCACATCTACCAGACATTTTGTGTGTGTGTCTGTCTGTCTGTATGTATGTATGTATGTGCTTGTTCATGGTGTACATTACTTTGCATTAAAAATTTTAATTGTAAATGTTTTCATAAACACCAGACTCCAAAATAATTTAATTATTGCCTTAATGATAACATTATTAACCAATTGATCATAAAAATAGTCTAAACTTACTAAAGGCTTAAGTAAAAATTTGTTGGGTGTAGTGGCCATGCCTTTAATCTCAACCCTTGGGTGACAGAGGCAGAAGTGTGAGTTCAAGGCCAGCCTGGTCCACAGAGTGAATTCCAGGACACTCAGAGCTACATAGTAAGACCTTGTCTCAACACACACACACACACACACACACACACACACACTTTTATTGGAAATATGTATGTTAATAAGTAGTGTGGGTTTTTTGTTGTTTTAAAAACGAGACCAGGTATCATGGATGAATTGCTGGAATGAAATAAAGTCTAGTGAGAATTATAGCAGAAAGGTTACCAAGCGCGTCCGGGATTGTATGCATTACTGAGGAGATATTAAGTGATATATTATAGAACTATCACCTTCTCCATCTGGTGAGAGGAAGGTAGAGTGAAGAAGTAACTGGTTTAGACTCAGCAGTATACTTTCTGAAGTTAATTGGTTGTTTTCTAAAGAGCTTAACCAATTGGGGCTGGGAGATGGCTGCAAACAGCAGGAACCACACTTAGATCCCCAGGTCCCACCTACAGAGCTGCCTGTGAAGATCTGGAGCGAGGGCTCAGAGGTTAAGAGCACAGCCTGTTCTTCCAGAGGATCCGAGTTAGGTGCTTGTAACTCTAGCTCCTGAGGAAGTCATCTGATGTCAGCCTCTAGCCTCCACCTGTGCACCAGCACACATGGAACACACACACACACACACACACGTGCTCACCTGCACATTCACACAAATAATAAGTAATCTAATAGGCTTTCCCAAATATTATTTGGGAAATAGCTTGATTTAAAGATGCAATGTTGCAATGAAGATTTATGTAAACACTGAAGTTCTTTATATGAAGACACAAATGTGTATCTTTGAATAGGTTTTCAAAGAATAATAAATGTTTTTATTTATAAACCTAGTGATTTATTTTCTTACACTCTAGGAGAATGCAAGATAAAATAATAGCAATCTTAGAGTGAAAAAAAAAGAAAAAAGAAACCTGTGAATTCTTCATTTGTAAAGAGGAAGAAGAGAAGGCTGTGAAAAGAGAAGCTAAGAACCCACTGACCCTTTCTGCTTTCAGGCCCACCAATTTGAGGAAGAAATCTGTAAGCAGGGAAAGATGGAAGTCAGTTCTCTAAATTAAATCCCTGATGTAGGCAAACAGAAAGCAAAGGCTTGGTGACAAGCAAATACGAGTTTAAAGAATATTAGTTTCAGTTTTGTGGGTGTGAGACACACAAGGCCTCAGGACTGCATACCAAGCACTCTATCGGTGAGTTATATCAGAGTTCTTAAAGAATATTCTTAAAGAGCCAGGCTGTTAGTGGATGACTGTAAACCAGCACTTGGGAGGAGGAGGCAGGAGGAGTTCAAGTCTATCCTCAGATAAACAGGGAGTGCCTGGCCAGTCTGGATTACATGAGATGGTCTCAAACCAAACCAAACCAAACCAAACCAAACCAAACCAAACCAAAGCAAACCGAACCCTAAAGCAGCAATGTTAAAGATCAGTATGGAGTGTCAAATCCACAGCAGTGTTTGTATTTGTTGGTTTTTTATGAGCACATGGAAATAAAAGTTAGGATTAAAATAGGAGCTGAATTGTTTTATAAAATGCAAATTAAGTCCCTCATGGGAGTAACAAAGCTTTCTTTGTGGTTGTCCTACCTTTTTTTGAAACACTGAGACTCCACAGTGGCATCCGTGCCAAGCCCAACCATACTCTCGCCATACGTAGTGGAGTTCTGTCTCACCCTCAGATGCCTAGGGTGCACCCAGCTTCTGTCAACACTGCTGATACACCTCAGCACAAAGGGTCACACCAGGATGAAGGAGACCCCAACTTACCATAATTCTAAACGCTTTACTGCAAAATACTCTCTGGTTTGTTTTGGTTTTTGTTTTGGTTTTTGAAGACAGGGTTTCTCTGTATAGCCCTGGCTGTCCTGGAATTCACTCTGTAGACCAGGCTGGCCTCAAACTCAGAAATCCACCTGCCTCTGCCTCCCAAAGTGCTGGGATTAAAGGTGTTCACCACTACTGCCCAGCAGAGAAATCCTGAGATTAAAGGTGTGTGCCACCACTGCCGGGCAAAGATTCGTTTATATTATATGTAAGTACACTGTAGCTGTCTTCAGACACACCAGAAGAGGGCATCAGATCTCATTACAGATGGTTGTGAGCCACCATGTGTTTTGGTTTTTGAAGACAGGGTTTCTCTGTGTAGCCCTGGCTGTCCTGGAATTCACTCTGTAGATCAGGCTGGCCTCGAACTCAGAAATCCGCCTGCCTCTGCCTCCCAGAGTGCTAGGATTATTGATATACTGGATAAAGAGATGAATCATGTCACAGGTAGGACAGAATGAGTGTGAGATTTCATCATGCTACTCAAAAAGGAGCTGCATTCAAAACTGATGAGTTATTTATGTGGAATTTTCTAGATAATGTTGCAGGACGACAGTTGACTCTAGGTAGTTCAAACGACAGAAAGGGGAAAGTGCAGGTAAGGATATACGTACACACAAATTAGAGATCAAATCTGTGTCCCTGGCTTAGTTTATCACATTAAAAAAGCAGCAGCTCAGATTTAGAGTATAAACAATTTATTTATAACGTTAGGGTATAACGTTAATACTCGAGTTGACTATTTTACATGTTCAAGTTTTATCGTTCACTGTCTGTATCTTGGGAGACAGTCAAGGAGCCTAGCATGACGAAGCATTCTCAGCAACTGACAGTACCACACTCCATCTCCAAAGCGAGTCAAGCGCTGTCATCGCTGGCCGTACCTACTGTGTTGCAGCATGTCTGAGTAGTTAGTGCAACAAGGAAGGAGGGAGGGCGTGCGTGACCACCTAGAGGTGTGGGTTTGCCATCCCAATTCCTTCACACTCGATGATGTAAGTGTCCTTCGTGGCATCTTCTTCCTCTTCTGATTTCTTCACGGTAAATTTGGCCTGAAAGCACAGCATTAGTATGTAAGCATACATGATGAGGACTGAGGGCGAGCCTGGAATCGAAGTAAGGAGACAGAGATAATATCAAACCCATTTGCTGAAAAAGATGCACACATAAAAATCAAGAGACGTGAAGAAATTCAATACTTCTTTTGTCCTAGGGCCATGGTTCCTGCTCACTGTCGTGGAGTCGGTCAGGATAGAGCATCAGGCTCCACTCCACACCTCTGACTAGGAGCAGGGGACATGTGCAGCCGAACTGCGTGGAGACGCTGACGCATCACCTGTTGCTGGTGAGGAGGCATCTTTTCTCTCCCCTTTTGTTTTTCTAAAACATGTATCTGAACCATTTACCTGTCAGGTATGACATTATTTACTTTCATTAAAATTTTCCTGCCAATTTAATTCTCTAAATACATAATTCAGGAAGCTAGTTCAGAAAGGGTAGGTAGGGCGGAGGGGTGGTGGTGACTAATACCCCTCACCATTGAGCTTAACACTGAGTTCTCGCTATTAGCTACAGCAGTTCTGAAATATGTCATCTCTGTGACTGTGCTCTGGAAGTGCCATCTTAAAGGCAAATGCAGATCCTTCTAAAAAAACAATTTAAGCAAAACAACTGAATAGGTATAAGATTCTGGCAAAGGGATTTCAAGTATGCCTTAACTTTTAGGAGTCTCTAAAATACAATTTGGCACCATTATTCTGAGGTCTTGCTGCCGAGCAATGTTCACAAGCTTTCAATCTCCATGTCTGTACCAGTGCACTGTACAAGGGGACACCTAAAAATCACTGCAATGACAAACCTGAACACAGCAAGGGAGCCAAACTCCTGTGCAGTTCTTTGTCTGCAGTTTCAAATTACAAACATGAGTACTCGAGACACAGGCAGGAGATTAGGAGTCGATTCACACTTACACTCAGGCCTACTGATGGGGCCCAAAGGATGAGCCGGCTGAAGTCTCTGATTTTTACAGATGAGCTATTTGTATCAAAGCACAGAAAAACAAAGATACTATGGCACAAGTCACCCAGCAAAGCGCAGCAAAGAGCCAGGTGTGGGCAGTACAGACTTGTAAGCCCAGCATGCCGGAGGCTGAGGTAGAAAAATCTGAAGTTTGAAGCCAGCCTAGACTACACTTAGTAAGACCCTTTTTCAAGCACACCCCTGCCTCTGACCTACATACACAGTTAAATAAGAAACAAGACTCACAACCCCAGTTCAGGAAACGTTCTGTTGTGTACTCTCTTCAAGTAATATATAAGTGGCTACAAACATACAAACTACTATAAACTCTAGGCTACAATGAATTAAACTTGATACCAATTAGCAAAGACACCAAGCTATGAGAGAGAAAAGAAAATAAACACAGCATAAGTAGAAATGAAGATAAGTGCAGGGGCTGAAGAGATGGCTAAGCACTCAGAGCACTGGCTGTTCTTACAGAGGACCCAGATTCAACCCCAGCACCTACACGGAAACTCACAATCGCCTATAGCTCCCGTTCCAGGGGATTAGACATTCTCTTCCGGCTTCTCAGGGAACCAGGCATAAATATGGTACGCAGACATAAATGTAGGCAAACCATTCACACACATAGAATAAAATACAAATAGGTTTAAAAATAATAGGGAGCCAAGAGATGGCTCAGCGGTTAAGAGCACTGACTGCTCATGCAGAGGTCCTGAGTTCAAATCCCACAACCACATGGTGGCTCACAACCACCTGTGATGGGGTCTGACGCCCTCTTCTGGTGGGTCTGAAGAGCCTGAGAGTGTACTCACATACGTAAAATACATAAATCTTAAAGATAATAATAACAGGCTGAAGCTCAGTGACAGCATGGCTGCCCAACATGCACAAATCATGGTTTGATTTCCCAGGACAATAAACAACAACAACAAAGGGAATCAAGGATACAGTAAATAGGCAACTCACTCCTGTCTCGGATATAATCTGCCTCTGATTCTCATCAGGTTTCCTGATTTAAGCGAGACCTATCCATTTCTTATCACAACAGAAACCAAGAAGAGTAGAGCCTGTGAGACTGCAATGCAGAAGGGAAAGCAGGTGACACTAATGTGACGCGTAAGCTCTCTTCAGCTGGTGAATTATTTTTGGTGACAGAAGGAGTTAAGAGGACATGTGAGTGATAATCTTTTATTTTAACATGTTTTTCTATATATTTCTGCAATTTTGTCAGAAATAGTTTCCATGTAAATCTTCAAGTTTATCAGAAAATGTTTGTAATTCCACTTTTAATCAACTTAGGAATGCTTTTATGCCTACCATTATCATATATATATAAAATTTTCCATGATAATCTTCAATTCTAACATGTTTTTCTACATTTTTCTACAATTTTATCAGAAATATTTTCCACGTAAATCTTGAGATTCTATTATAAAATGTCTCTATCCCATATTCCATTTAGCAATGTTTTACATGTCTACTACCTTACTCCTTAATTTTCCATGAAAATTGTCAATTTTAATGTGTTTATCTGAAATATTTTCCATGTAAATCTTTAATTTTATCATAAAGTGTTTTTACTTCCCTTTACAATAAATAAAAAAAAAAATTAAAAAAAAAAAAAAAAGAGGACCTGTGAGGCAGGTCTTGCTATATAGCACTGGCTGGCCACGATCCCGACCCCCAGGAGCCCCATCGTCCTGCTTCCAACTCCCAAGGGACAGAATAAGACTGCACCTCATTAAGAATAGAATCATTCTCATTCTCCCTCTCCCTCTCCCTCCCCCTTCTCCTCCCCCTCCCTCCTTCCCCCTCCCTCCTTCCTCCCTCCCCAGAATTTCTCTATGTGGCCCTGGCCATCCTGGAACTAGCTCTATAGACCAAACTGACCATGAATCCAGAAATCCACCTGCCTCTGCCTCTCAAGTGCTGGGATTAAAGGCGTGCACCACCATATGCCTTAGGGTGTGTGTGTGTGTGTGTGTGTGTGTGTGTGTGTGTGTGTATGTGTGAGTTGGAAGTGTAAGAAGCTGGGAGGATCTAGAAGATGAGATAGGGAAACGATGATCAGAATATTTTGTATGAAGAAAGTTATTTGAATTGAAAAAATAAAATGAAAGGAAGAATATTCTTTAGGGACTGTGGTTGGTTCTGCACTCTTTTCGTTGCTCTTCATGTCCTCACGGTCCATCTTGCAGCCCAGGCCGGCCTGAAGTGTGCAGCACGGACAAAGCTGGCCCCTGACTCCCACGGGAGGGGGGCAGGCAGTCACTGCCATGCCTCATGCGAACTACTTTTATAATTTCAAAAACAGCAGCAACCTCATAAAACTTGAGTCAAAGTCTTATAGAATTATATTACAGAGAATACAGCAGCCATGGGTGGTGGTTCTGCTGTACCTAAGCACTCCATAGGCTGAGACCAGAGGATCACAAGTTCTACTGGTCTACCTAGGAAGCAAGGCCAGGCCAAAATACATACTAAGGCCTTGACTATTAAAACCAAACTAAAACCATGCAAAAGAATAAAAACTAAATTCCAAACTAAAAAAAAATGCTACATTACCAGAAAAGAAGCTGTATGTATTAGTAGTAATAAACAGTGAGAAGCAATTTGAGAAGAAAAAGAACAGTAGCTTTACTAGCTGAAGGGTACATTTCCTATGAAAAGATTAACAATAATTTTATAGTGAAATTTATTATTATTATTATTATAGACAAGAGTCCTGAAGAAAAGGAATAAACATGAGCTCACACAGTACTAATGCAGAGCCTTCACTGATGCGCAGTACCCGAGACTTCAAAACTGTCCTGGGGTGCTCCGAAGTCAGGCTGCTGACGCTGGGAGCCCCTCCTGTCTGCTCACTCTACTCGCCCACAGTGTGTCCCAGGAGACAGGAAGCAGATGCTGAGGCTGCTGGGAGCCCTCCACACCCGGAGCCCATGAGCAGCGCCTACTGTGATTGCTGGTGGGTTTCCCTTTATCAACCCAGTCAGCCTTTCTAACATAATACTCACCTTTGCTAGCTGTTCAGCAAAATGGATAGCAGTCTGTGTGTGGAGTGTGACTGGTCCTGTTTTTATTCTGGAAATTCCATTGGCTAGCGCCATAAAAATAATCAGCTATCAAAAAAAGAACAAAGAAGAAAAATCTCACAAATATGCTAATATTCAGATTTACAAATTCTACAATCACCCACAGGAAAATGCTACTAGAAACCAAAATAGCTTTTAAAGAAATTAAAAGAATAATTTCTATTTTCTTTATGTTTCTAGAAGCTTTACACAGCGACAGAGAGTATGTGTTAAGCAGAGGCTGTGGCTTGGTAAGTGCTTAGCCAGACTGACTTTTTTCCCCCTTTTTTCCTTTTTCCTTTCCCTTTCTCCTTTCTTTCTCCTTTCTCCTTTCCTTTTTTAAGACAGGGTTTCTCTGCTGGGCAGTAGTGGTACACGCCTTTAATCCCAGCACTTAGGAGGCAGAGGCAGGCAGATTTCTGAATTCGAGGCCAGCCTGGTCTACAGAGTGAGTTCCAGGACAGCCAGGGCTACACAGAGAAACCCTGTCTCAAAAAAAAAAAAAAAAAAAAAAAAGACAGGGTTTCTCTGTGTATCTAGCTGTCCTGTACTCAATTTGTAGACCAGGCTGGCCTCTAACTCACAGAGGTCCACCTGCCTCTGCCTCCCAAGTGCTGGGATTAAAGACAGGTTGTCATCATGCCTGGCCTACAAGACTGACTTTTAACAATTTATGTTTCAGAATAAAATAGAGAGCTGGCCCCTGATACACTTAATTAGACCAAATATTTCTGCAAGCTGCTGTATATGACAAGTTTTTATACTCTTCTAAAATTCTATTTTAAAAGGTAAAGAGAGAGTACAGAATTCCTGGGGACATGAACTTAGGAAGAAGGAAATTACTAAACACAGGGAAAACTGTCCCCAGAAAATGGTCAAGAAATACTGAAGAGCCTCCTCTTCTTCCTCCCTTTCTTCTTGGTTCTGAGGACCAACCTCAAGACTCCACCTATATCAGGCAAGAAGAGCCCTGCCACTGAGCCGGCAGCATGGGGAATGTGAGGGTGGAGAATGAGACCTTGTCTCAAAAGAGTGGCGGGCCAAACAGTCAGCACTTCCCCATGGGAGTCCACTCTCGAGACCCTTTGTGTGGGAGAGAGTGACAGAGACTAATGTCTGCATACTTGATGGGAAAGGTAAGGAAATTTGTATGTAGCATAATTATGTTCAAATCCGACCAAGGAAACAAACGGTTTTGATCCTAACAGTGGCCTTACCTGGTCTTGTAGATATTCGTCCACAGTGCCACCATGTCTAAGATTTGCTAACAGCATTTCAGCAGCTTCAATCCCAACCTTGTCTGCATTCACACCTAAAACAGGCGCAATAATAATAATAAAAAATAACAACAAATTACTCCCAAGTCACCAGGTTTAACTGAACTGCATAAGGTGACAGACACATACTTGAAACCCCAGCACTTGGGAACCTACAACTGCTCCACGGGCAAGGCCAGCCTGAGCTACAGAGTGAAATTGTCTCAGAAAAACAATCAAAACCTTTGATACATCCCAATCAGTACAGATATAACATTATTTTCAGGCTTCTGGACTTAACCAACGCGCTTTTCAAGAAGGATCTCAATGTTAATCAGTCTTATGAAACTTGAGAAATGTCAGTGTGTCAAAGCAAAAGTGGAGAAAATAGGTCATCTGGTGCCGGCTGGAAAAACATGCCTATGGAGCCAGCGAGAGGGTCCAAGGAGTAAAGGCACGAGGCTAAGTCTGATGATCCAAGTTCAATTCCCAGGAAACAAAGTGAAGAGAGAGAGAACTGACTTCTCAACACTGTCCCCTGACCTCCACATGCCCCCTGGCTTTTATTTCTTACACCATCATGGCTGAGGATGTGGCTCGATGCATGAACACCTGCCCTGAACATGTGAGGCTCTAACTTACTCAGAACTATGAAAAACAATACAAAATGCAGGCTTTGGAGACCGGTACAGTCAAGAGCACTGGCTGCTCTTCCAAGGGACCCAGGTTCAATATCCAGCACCCACATGATAGCCCACAACTGTCAGTAATTCTAGTTCCAGGAGAATCAACACCTTCTGCTCAATTCAGGCACCAGGCACAAAAGTGCTACACAGACATACATGTAGGCAAAGCACTCATATATAATTTAATTTCAAAAATTAACTATAAAGCCAGTTTACCATAAAGTTATAACCCAAAATTATAACCCAAAGCTATACCTCAGTTTTCATTATAAAGCTTGTGATTTACACAAGTTAGAACTGGTCATCAACAATTTAATTGAATTGAAGACTTGTTCAGTATTCTCTTAAAATGTAACAGGTGACATTTTCAGATCAACTATTTAAAGTTTAGTCCCTTTCACTACTACGCAGAATTTAGGGAGGCTGATGCAGGAGGCTTAACTCTGAAGTCAGCTTGGGCTTCAGAGCAAGACACCATTCCACAAAACAACAAAACACAAACAAATCTGAACAGGTTCTCGCTCAGTCTATAACATATACCTGTTCTTCTAGTTCCTACCTTTCCACACATGCGAACTCTTCAGTAGAAGGATGAATACAGAATAAGAAGCACAAAAAGCCACCTCTGCAACAGTCTTTAAAAGACACCCTTGGGCCGGGCGGTGGTGGCGCACGACTGTAATCCCAGCACTCTGGGAGGCAGAGGCAGGCGGATTTCTGAGTTCGAGGCCAGCCTGGTCTCCAGAGTGAGTTCCAGGACAGCCAGGCTACACAGAGAAACCCTGTCTCGAAAAATACCAAAAAACCACACACACACACACAATAAATAAATTAATTAAAAAAAGACACCCTTGGCTATAGACGAGATTGTCTTAAAAGCTCAGAATAAGGCTAATTTTGTTTGTATTCTTTATCTTCATATTTGCTGGACCATATATGTGTGTGTGTGTGTGTATATATATATATATATAATATAATATATATCATCGAGTACACACGCACACACCATTGAGAAAACTGTCCAGAAAAGCTGTACAGGAAATCATCTTTGTAAGTAGGGTTCCTCCTAAAACTGTTCACAGAAAAGCCCTGAGCATGAGAAAACCAGACAAACCCAGATGTCGAGGGATTCTGTTGAGAAAAGAGTCCTGACCTTTTCCAAATGTCAGTATCATCAGATTTAAAAAGACAGGGCAAGCGGAGACTTCCGGGCTAAAGACAAACTAAGCTGGGCTTGGTGGTGGTGTCTGCGATCCAAGGGCATGGAAAGCTAGGACAAGAGGACTGCTAAGCCGAGCTACACAGCAAAGGCCAGGCCAACCAGGCCGGACCTTGTCTGAAGAAAACTGAATAGACGAGAGTAAGACTCAATAACCATGACAAGTCAAGCTATGTGCACAAAAATAACTTTGTTTTTAGGCAACCTGTTTAATGTGTGGCTATGTCTGTAACAGACTCTTCAGGTATAAGGCCAGCATTGTGAATCTGTGTATTAAGGAAACACATGTTGCAGTACTCATTGCTGAGACATGGTTCCCACAGCTGAACACTGCAACGCTTCAAATGAACACAGCCTGCAGCTAAACGTGCATGACTGGGCACCTAACAGAAGTGGTAGGAATGACTACTTGAGGTCTAAAAATTTAGAGTTGAAAAAAATGAAAAATTCACTGACTCTAAAAGAGAATTAGTTGACGATCTTTTAAATATATCAGTCATCATTCTATACTAAAAAGATAAAGATTTCTTCACTGGGACTGGACAGATGGCTCAGCAGATAAGAGCACTGACTGCTCTTCTGTAAGTCCTAAGTTCAATTCCCATCAACTACATGGTGGCTCATAACCATCTGTAATGGGATCCGATATCATCTTCTGGTGTGTCTGAAGACAGCAATAGTGTACACATATGCATAAAATAAATAAACCTTAACAAAAGACTTCCTCACTGGTCTGGCATGTACAGACCCCTTCCCTTCGTGTGTACCTCTTTTGCCAAGTGATGATCCAGCAAACAAGCAGCCAGTGGATGTCTCAGCAACAATGCTGCAGAAGAGGGAAGTGTAGTCAGCCACACTGTAATATTCTAAATGTCATGCAAATACAACACGAGAAACCAGTTACTGTTAAACCAGTAAACTTACATCTACACTGCAGTAATGAAATTCCTCCCACAGACAATAAAGCCACCAACAATCTCATGGGGCAGGAGGATTCCTTTAGGCAAAGTTCAGGAAGCTCTAAACTATTCACATGCAGAGAAGTTTACTACACCACCCTCCCCTACAAGTTATTCTGTCATTAGCACTGCTTATAGAACACAGGATAAAAAGGGCTTTACACAGACTTTAGTTCTGTTCTGTTGTATTTTTAAGGTAGTATTATGGCAAAGAAGGCAAGTAATTACTTTAAACTTTGTAAATTTCTGAATAAAATGTTTGAAATATAAGTATCCACAAAATACTATATTTCTATACTTTAAAAATATCAATTAAAAAACTTGTTTTGTTTTGTTTTTGGTTTCTCTGTGCAGCCTTGGTTGTCCTAGTACTCACTCTGTACACTAGTCTGACCTCAAACTCAGAGATCCATCTGCCTCTGCCTCCCGAGAGCTGGAATTAAAGGTGTGCACCACCACCGTCCAGCCCAATTAAGGAATTTTTGTTAAGACTTAACTCCTAACTGGCTTAACATAATATTTTTAAAAAATATTACCATACTAAACAATTGTAAAGCAATTTCAAACATAAGGTATCTTTAAAAACTAAAAAATGTCTGTTAGTGTTAGTTTCAAAGACTACTTTCTGACTAGCTTAAATATTTAGGGGGGATGCAGAGAAGTTAATAAAACCCGCTCTCACAGAGGGGCCAAGTTAAGTACCCAGCACCCGCTTAGGGCAGATCACAACTGCTTAGAACTCCAGCTCCTAGAGACCTGAGGCCCTCTTCCGAACTCCCCATGCCTGCATTCATACATACCCACAGGTAAACATACATACATAACTATAATAATAAAATAAAAATCAATCTTAAAAAAAAAATATGTTCACTACACTTGTTTCCAGGATCTACACAAGGATACCGAAATCCAATCAATTACCTCACATCTGTAATTCCAACACTTGGGAGGGGAGATACCAGGATTGCTGAAAATCTGAGTCCAGCCTGGACTACAGAGAAAAATCCTGTCTCCTCAAACCAAGTAACACTGTGGGTGTGAGGCGCATGCCTGTGCTCCCAGAAAGGAAGCAGGAAGATCATGTGCTCAAGGAGATCCTTGGCTACACAGCAAGGTCAAAGTCAGGCTAAACTACATGAGACTTGCTTCAAAAATCAAAAACAAAAAAGAAATGATGTAACACTGGCACCAAACTTATAAGAACTTCCTCACACATCGTTAGGTCACTTACAACAGTGCTACAATACACATACACTGAGTAAAAGTTGTCATAGTATACTGCTTAAGGAACGACAAGAGGGAACATGCCTGTATGCATTTAAAATAAGCTTTTTTTCCCTAATACTTTTATCTGGAGTTGCTTGAAATGTAAATTTGGAACCAACAGATAAAGGCCTACAAACACAAGGATCTACAAAACATTTGGGAGAGGAGGGTGGGAAAACACTTTTTTTTTTTGGTTTACTTTCACATTTAAGGCAGTATATTAATAGACAGCCCCGGTTGCCTTAAAAGTTGCTATGTAGATTGTGGTCTTGGCTACCCTCAAATTTGTGTTCTTCCAGCCCCAGTCTCGAGTTTGGGAAGTACAGCCTTGTAATAGCAAGCCTCAACCAGAATGACCACAGTGATTCACTAAATTGTTGTTTGAGGCAGGAATGTCCTTCCAAATACGTTGTAGAACCCTACACTGAGTGAATGCCTACAACTCTGTGATGAGGACGATGATGTCAGGGTCTCGCCTATTTCTCCGTCTATGCTCACATGATTCCACTCCCATTGCCAAAGGCTTGGTCCCTGGGCTCCTGCACAGGCTGGATGCTGACGTACAAGTCCCGGATCTCCTTCCTGATGCACCGCACAGCCGCCGCTGCCATATCTTTTGCTACCTATTTTGGCAAACCAGTAAAGGAGAACATATTTGTCATTGGCTATTTAGACCACCGTTTTCATTCCTTCAAAAGTATATAACATAGGTAATTTTTCCATGTATCATTTTTACACTTCTAGAAAGAACACTAACTTCTAAGAAACACTTAAATGAAGACATTCAAATTAGGGTCTAGGGAATAGGAGTTCAGTACTAGGATAGGAGTACGTGCTCAGTAGTTCAGAGCACGTGTTGCTCTTTCAGAGGAGCTGGATTCAGTTACCAACACCACATGGTGGCTAATATTAACTTCAGCTTCAGAGAACTTGACACCCTCTTCTGACCTCCCAGGCACCAGGCACATATGTGGTGTACATACATATACGCAAGAAAAACTCATGCACAGAAAATAAATTAGTGTCTGTAGTAATGGCTCAGCAGTTAAGAACACTGGCTGCTTTTCCAGAGAACCCACATTTGATCCCAAGCACCCACATGGTAGCTCACCACTGTCTGTAACTCCAGTCCTAGGGACCTGACACCCTGCTCTGGCCTCAGAAGCCACTCCAGATACATGGACACAGATATATATTCAGGAAAAATACCCGTACACACAAAAATAATAAAACACAAAATCAAGAATCAAATAAAACGAGTATGTAGGGGCCAAAGAGCCAGCTCAGTGGTTGGGAGCTTGGACCAGGGCACAATTCCCAGCACCTACCCCCATGGCAGTGCACAACCATCTGGAACTCAAGTTCCAGGATATCTGACTCCCTCACATAGACATATGTGCAGGCCAAATAATGATGCAACAAAAAATAAATATAAAATCTTAAAAATGAATTAATTAAAAAATGTTTTAATTAATTAAAAAGCAAAAGCTCTGCCAGACAGAGTGGAAGCCAGCTTTAATCCCAGAATTTGGAAGACAGGGTCAAGTGGAACTCTGAGTTTGAGGCCCAACCAGATGCACACGTTGAGTTCCAACCCAGACAAGTAAGACCATGTCTCAAACCAAAGGAACAAAATAAATGGTCGAGACACTGCTGCCAGGCCTGCTGCGTGAGTCACAGCCCCAGGGCTCACATGGCAGAGCGAGAGAAATGGCCCCTTTAGGCTGACCTCTTCTACCTCCATGACACACTGTGACATGTGCCCCAGCCCCTACTTCCACATGTGCCCCACGGAACGCAGCCTAATGCCTTCCCACACAAAATTAATAAATTAAAACAAAAGTCCTCAGGCTGGGCATGCAGCTCAGGGGTAGTGTGTCAACTGACATACGTAAATCCCCGGGTTTCCTGGATCTGTGAACTGAAGGCCACCATCAGCTGTATCAGAGCTATGCAAGTCTCTATTTTGAGAAAAACTAACAACATTTTCCACACAGAGAAATAGGAGCACTAAAAGGTCAAGACCATCTATCTGGTCTGCCCAGGAAGATTCAGAAAGCCTGGGCTATTCATGCTACCGTTTTAAAGCAACAAAAGACTCAAAAGAAAGAAAAATAAAACCTCAAATTGTCTGAGGCTCTTATTTTGAAAGGAAAAAAAAGAGTATTCTCAAAATCCTCAAGGTGTCTCGACACTTCTAAGAGCACTATGACAACTTACTTTTAGTGGCAAAACACCGGCAACAAAAGCTCTCCCGTAAATCTTAGTCACAGAGCCTCGATCAGTCAGATTTATTGGGTCCAACCGTTTAACTGGGGACACTCGGACAATCACCTCACCGCCCCCTTTGGGGTAATAGCCCCTAGGAAAAGTAGAACAAACACATACTCCATAACTGAAGACACAGCAAAGTAAAGCTTAGTAGTACATTACAGTTGCAGGGAGGATACCAAAAGATAGATCGCCTGTACGAGTTCATGAAAGGTCTATATGATATATGCAATCTCAGATGTCGACTCTGTGTTCTCAAGTTACACGAGAATACTGAAATGGCCAGAACTATCAAAGGTAGACTGCATCCTTAGCATGTGCATGTGAGGTCCTGGGTTCAATCCACAGCACCCAAAGAAATCATCCTCCCAACGATACAAGACTATCAGGCGCTAGTGGCTACAGCACAGTGACTACTGCCTAAGATAGAGCAGAACATGCTCCTCACTACAGCGACTTCTACCCAAAGTGCTAAGAGCATAAGTTCTATCAACACTGGCTCTGCTAGCTTCTCCTTTCTAAGCCTAAAACAGCAGCTGGCACACGACAGACACTCAGATTAATACTGAGGAATATCTAAGCAGGTGAGCAGTAATAAAGTTTTAACTGTCCTATTCATTTATTGCAGATGCTGAGAACTACTGTGCTTCCATCCCATCTTCAAGATCTCTACATGGTAAGGAGATGATGTAGTTTACAATCTACTTAGATTATAAGTAGAGCTACAAAGAGGTTCCAACAGGTAAACAGGAGTAAATGCATTCATCAACAGTCCAAATATGAAATCATTATTCTCTATGTTTAAATATGATTTCTAATTTTTATGTGAGCAGGGGGATAAATAACATGAGTTTAAGGTGCAAAGTAGTATCCGACAGTGGACAATCACGTCAGATTATAACAGTGTGAACAGAGGAGGGAAGTGAAACTGGATAGGACACCCAGAGCATGGCGACCACAGCACACAAAGCTCCACGCAGCACTTGACTCTGTACAGCACAGGACAGCCTCACAGAGCATCCCTAAAGGCTGGGCTTTCTTAGGAAGTCAATTCTGACTTCACTGTGAAGCAGTGTCTTTATGATCCCAGAGTGCCTAGTGCCACTGTCCACACACAGTGATCCCTTCGCCTGTTCAGGGGCTTGGAGAACACTAGCTATGAAGATCTCCATGTAGAAATTCCCATGAAAATATTTCTGTCAAGAAACAGATGAGCACCACTGGTGGCTGGTAAGGTCCTATAGCTCTACAGTTAATAACTTTAGGCCACAAAGTACAATTATTTTCTGTAAGAAATCTATCACAAAACACAATGCATTAGAGTGTCCAAGGGCTGGAAAAATGGCTCAGCGGTTAAAGAGCACTGACTGCTCTTCTGAAGGTCCTGAGTTCAAATCCCAACAACCACATGGTAGCTCACAACCATCCATAATGAGATCTGACACCCTCTTCTAGTGTGTCCTAAAGTGTATTTACATATACTAATAAACAAATAAATCTTTGGGTCGGAGCAAGCAGGGCCAGAATGAGCAGAGGACTTGAGTTCAATTCCCAGCAACCACATAATGGCTTACAACCATCTGCACAGCTAGTGCACTCATTCACATAACATAATTCTAAAAAAAAATTATTAAAAAAAAAAGGAGTATCGGAGTAACAGTTCTCTAAATCTACCCTTTGCACTGTTTTTGAAGTACGTAATTAAAGGCTGGAGATGTAACTCAGCAGCAGGAGCTGGCCTGGCACGCACAAGGCCTGTGCTAGGCCCACAGTACTGCCGTCACAAGGGAGGGGTAGGGTGCTGAGGACTGAGTAACTTACCTCGTTTTAATGTCACAATTAAACGTGAAACCAAACTTCTCAGCAATTGGCTTGAAAACCTGAAAAAGTCAGTTGTTCCTTTAGCCAGGAGAATGCACACATTCACCAAGTGCAACTGCTAAGTGAAACCCGCCATGCAGCAAGTTAGTTAGCAGGTGCTGCAGACACACAGGAACAACAAAGACTGACACCAACTCTCGCTCAAACAAAACAATCTGCTACATAGCTGGACATTTAATGTTTACTTAAGCAAACTGTGCAAGTCTATGTAATAAAAACAGCCACTCCACACACCCGACCTTGGGAATGACTACAGGGCAGCCCTCCCTGACCGCAGCAACACCATGTGCACTAAAAGGCTTTGGAGGCTGCTGGGGAACAGCCTTCCATTCTGCAGTCTCAATTTCTCAATACTGCTGAAATTTTATTAGATATACAGTGCCTTACCATAGCTTTTTTTCTCATTTCATATTAGAAACATTTTTCATGACATACTAAGTTCCTCCCAAGTGGTATTTAATGACTTGGCACTAGAGCAGAATGTACTGAACTATCCTCTAAGACAGTGGTCCTTAGCCTCCCTAATGCTGTGACCCTTTAATACAGTCCCTCATGTTGTGGTGACCCCCCAACCGTAAAATTATTTAATTGCTACTTCATAACTATAATTCTGGTACTGTTATGAATAGTAATGTAAGTATCTGATATGCAGGACATCTGATATACTGAGGCCCACTGCTCTAAAACATCATTGTATGTCATACAGTGACAATTAGTTTAAACAAGGCTATGCTTAAGTATCTTTAACATTGATCCTTGCTGTATCTTAGTTTATGTAAAGTACTGTACTGGCTAGTAGTGTGTCAACTTGACGCAGCTAGTTATCATCTGAGAGGAAGGAGCCCCAGCTGAGGAAAGGCCTCCCTGAGATCCAGCTGTAAGACATTTTCTCAATTAGTGACCAGCAGGGAAGGGCCCAGCCTTCTGTGGCTGATACCATCCGTGCGCTGGTGGTCCTGGCTTTTATAAGGCATCAGGCTGTCAAGCCATGAGAGGTAAGCAAGCCAGTAAGCAGCACCCTCTATGGCCTCTGCATTCGCTCCTGCCTCCAGGATCCTACCCTGTGTGAGTTCCAGTCCTGACTTCCTTTGGTGATGAACAGCAATGTGGGAGTGTAAGCTGAATAAACCCTTTCCTTCCCAAGTTGCAGTTTGGTCCTGGTGTTTTCCTTAAAGCAATAGAAATCCAAACTAAGAAATCTTTTCCTTTTCTTTCTTGTTTTTTCCTTCAAGACAGGGTTTCTCTGTATATCCCTGGCTGCCCTGGAACTTGCTCTGTAGACTGGCTTTGAACTCAAGAGATCCACCTGCCTCTGCCTCCCGAGTGCTGGGATTGAAAAGGTGTACCACCATCACCTGGCTGAAAGTGGCTTTCATGGCATGTCTCCGCACACCGACTGAAGATGACGGCACCCATCAGAATGGCAGGGTTCAGAAGATGGTGCTTAAGCCAAAAGCCTTGAAACACGAGACCGATGGAGCCCTTTACTCGGTTCCCCAGACTGCACCGTGTGCGGAGGAGGGATGGACAGCACTAAATGTCTATTGGCTTGCTTTTTTTCAAACACAGGAGTGGCGATGTAGCCCAGGGCAGAGAAGCTGCCCAACATGTGTAAAGCCTTAGTATTTTATCCCCAAACATTTCAAAACTCAATTTGGGGTGGGGGTGTGAAAGCACAGGGGTTATCTATATCTAGAGCTGGGGAAGATGCAGAAGAAAAGGAGCTCTCATGGGGTAAGAAAAGGGCAGGGCTGAAAACATTCCGGCAGTCTCTAGTGAATGTGGTCAAAGCTGACGAACGATGGAGGCGGTGGCCTTCCACTCTGCTCACCACAGTAAAACCACTCGGCCTCTACTGGAGACACCGAGTTCTGAAACGTAACTGGGGAAAAAAACAACCATCCCGGAGCGGGCACTGGAGATCGGTCAGCAGTTTGCTTGCCTGGCACACACGGGCCTTGTGCTCCCGCTGCATACACTGGCCGCGGTGGTGCACACTTTTAACTCTAGCCCTCTGGAGGTGGAAGCAGGGGCTCACAAGTCCAAGGTCAGCCTCTGTACCAAATTTAAGGCCAGCCTGGGAGACGTAAGACCCTGCCTGTCTCAAAAGAGGAAAACCCACCAAATTCTAAAGCTATGTATAGCCTCAGCACTTTCTACAACATTGTGAAGCGCAGACCTAAGAGAGAATAGACCACTGGCTGAGGAGCTGGGAACAGAACCAGCTACAGACCTTTGCCATTTTCTATCTTTTTTTTAAAAATAAAACTAGTCCTCACTTCGGTTTTGGAAGTTGGTTCACAGATATATATTTGTACAAAATTCTTAAAAGTGCATTTAAAGAGGTAAGTTTAGTTGTAAAGAACTATGCCACAGTAAACCTGGAGAAGACAAACCCACTAATACCGATTGAATATCCTTGCCTCAAAGTGCCCAGAGCCAGCAGTGCGCCCAACTTGTTCAGAGTCTGAAGTAATTGCAAACACTCGGGATGCAAACATGAAACTGACCCGTGTTTCACATGTTGTACACAGAGCCTGCAAGCCACCGTACAGCAGTGTTAGGACCACAGCACACCACAGGGGGTCAGGTGGGACGCGGCCTACCTGTAGCATCATGTTAGTACTCAAATAGTTTTTAATTTTATAGTATTTTTAAGAATTGTGGGGACTTGGAGAGATGGCTCAGCAGTTAAGAGCACTGACTGCTCTTCTGGAGGTCCTGAGTTCAATTCCCAGCAACCACATGTTGGCTCACAACCATCCATAATGGGATCTGATGCCCTCTTCTGGTGTGTCTGAAGATAACCACAATGCATTCAAATATATAAAAATAAATAAATCTTTTTTAAAAATGTCTTATTTGAGTGTGTGGGGGTGGATATGTGGGCCACTACATTTGTGTGACGGTCAAAAGGACAATTTTCAGGAGTTAGCTCTTGTGTTCTGGGCGCTAAACTCAGGTCATCAGGCGAGTATAGCAAGTGTTCTTACCCAAGAAGCCATCTCACTGGCTCAAATTCTGGCATACTTAGTATTTCAGACTAAAGATACTCAACCTGTACCATTTTCCGTTCCTACAGACATGCCAATACTAAAATAAAAACAGGTGATTTATATGATAACTGATTAATTTACATAATTATACTTTTAGGTCCTAAAAAGAATCAGTCTGAACACTATCTCAATTTATAATGCAAACCCCAAAGTAAACCTAATCTGTTCCCTCTCCTACAAAAGAAATAGGGACTATGTGAATAGCATGTCTGTGGGGACGCTGCAGACATTTCAACAGAGATCAGGCACCCTTACCATCATGGTGTAATCAATCTGCGGGGCCATCTCCGCATTGGTGCCGCCTTTCAGCCGGAGCTCCGACGGGGAAGCCGCGAACAGGACACAGGGCATTGAAAGCTGCATCAAGAGGCACACACTCCTACGGAAAAGGCAGAACAGCTGTATTTGTTACAGCACACCAATGTGACTTGAAGCTCAGACAACAGAAAAGTTAGCAAATACTTCAGTATCTGAAGGCAAAATCCTGACTCTTACAGAAGTATTTCAAAGTAGAAAGACAAAAGCATACTGTGCTGAGGTAGTAAGTCAGTGGTAAATGTCTTCAGCCTCTCATTCGTAAGGCCTTGGTCGAGTACCCAACATCACCAAAAAATTACATTAAATTAAAAATTAAAACGTGGCTGAGCAGTGGTGACACACGGCTTTCATTCCAGCACCTGGGAGGCAGAGGAAGGTGGGTCTGAATTAAGACCAACCTAATTTATAGTGCGAGTTCCAGGACAGCCTAGGCCACACAGAGAAACCCTGTCTCAAAAACCACACCAAACCGAACCTTCAAACTTTTTCTCAAAGTATTTTTGAAAGCAGCAACTTATAAAAATGCATTTGGAACAGCCAAGACTATAAATATCTCCCTGAGTACACCTGGCTGTTACTGTTACCATGCACGACACCAGTCAAGTCACAGCATGGCTCCTCCATCAGAGAAGTCATGGGACTAGGAACAGAATGTTTAACAAGGAGCTTTCTCCTTAGGGTCAACATGAAGAACCACAAAACTTAGGCACAGAATGTGACGTGTTTAAAAATGAAGTATCTGGTCAGATTTTAAAATGAATTGCCCTTCTTCAAAATAAAGTCAATCACTTTAAACAAAGTTATTCACATAGGCTGTCCCCTGACCTTCACACACACTCCATAAGCATGAATGTTTATGTGTGTGTGTGTGTGTGTGTGTGTGTGTACACATGTGTGCATGAACAGGAGCATGCACATGAGTCTGTATGCATGTGCACATAGACACAAATACAATAAATAATTGTTTAAAAATTAGAAGGCATAGCAGGTGGTGGTGCACAACTTTAATCCCAACACTTGGGAGGCAGAGGCAGGGTGACCTCTGTGGGTTCAAGGCCAGCCTGATCTACAGAGTGAGTTCCATTAGATTGCAGTTTTAAAGGGAACTAAAAATAGCACCTATAATCAAAAGAAATTCCTTAACATTATATAACAGATACAAGTGTACTAAACTACAAAGTCTCTATTTCTGTCTGTTTGCCCATGGTATTAATAATTCTAATAATTTACTCGAAAGATCACTTTAAAAATCTCAGTGGTGGCGCAGGCCTGTAATCCCAGCACTCTGGGAGGCAGAGGCAGGCGGATTTCTGAGTTCGAGGCCAGCCTGGTCTACAGAGTGAGTTCCAAGACAGCCAGGACTATACAGAGAAACCCTGTCTTGAAAAAAGCAAATCCAAAAACAAAACAAAACAAAACAAAAAAAACAACAAAAAAAATAAAACAAAAAACAATCTGGAAATAATAACAAAACAAGTAGGTTTATGATTTATGTATTAGAAAGGGAGAAAACTAAACCTCAAAATGTCCCCAGGAAGCCAAAGAATCTACATGTAAAGCCAGGTCCGAATAGAGGCTTAAGTGAGACATACGTACCCTGCTGTCTTGGTGTCTGCTGTGTGGACTCCACCTTTGATCTTCTCGGGTGTAAAGGTGATCTCAGTCGAGCCGATTTCTGCTCCCTCCAGGTGTCCGTCACACAAATCACGAACCATCTCCAGTCCAGATAAATGCTGAGGCCTTCAGGTCAGAAGACTGCATCAAGATGTGTGCGATCAGACTGCCTATATCCCACTCTCTGACACAGTTACAAAAGCAATGGCCAGAAAGCAAGTGTGGCGTCTTCAATCAGCAGAAGGTCGTCTGGGTTTTTTAATGCACTTGGACTCGCTGCTCAGAGGCAACTTCTTAAAGGTTTGGAGACTGGTTATTTAGGCTATGGTGGTGAACTGTTACAAGTTTTATACAAGTGCAGAAAAAAAGGTAAACCAGAGGCTGGAGAGATGGCTCAGTGGTTAAGAGCACTGGCTGCTCTTCCAGAGGACTAAGGTTCGGTTCCCAGCACCCACACAGCAGCTCATAAGTATCTGTCACTCCTGTTTCAGGGGATCAGACAACCCTCATACAGACATACATACATGGCAGGGAAAACACCAATGCGCATTAAATAAAAATAAATAAATAAGTCTAAAACTACCTAAAAGCTGCCAGTCTTGCTTGAATTTCACTCGATAACCAACCCGTGACACCAGTACTACATGAATTATGTACTCCTCATTCCTAAATTCCCATGTCGAGGCCTCGACCTACACAAAATGTCATTTACATAGGCCCTTTAAAGGTACAATTAAAAAAGGAGGCAATTAGGGTGTGCGGTAATACAATTTGTCTGCTATTCTTATGAAAAGAGAAAGTGAGATTAGAGGGATAAGGATGTAGTTCAGTGGGTAGGGGGCGCGCACAGTATGGAGGAGGCCTTAGGTTTCATCTCCAGAACCACATAAACTGGGCATGGTGGCACACAGCTCTAATTCTGGAATCTGAGAGGTGGAGACAGAAGAATCAAAAGTTCAAGGTTATTCTCCCTAGCTGAGGAGTTCGGGATTACCCCGGACTAGATGATCTCTTGCAATAACAATAAACCTACCAGTGGCAAGACGCATGGACAAACTACCCTGTTTCAATGCGTCCTAAGGATAACTTACAGCCTGCCCTATGGACAGAAAAGGAGCGCAAAGGCAGCACTGTGAATGCTGCCCGGGCCTCCTCCGCCCCACAACCCGGGCTCCGATCTCCGGACTCCCGGGACCCCCGACCCAAACTCCCCGCCCGCCCGCGATACCTGAGGCCGGGCGTGCTGCGACCCGCGCGGATCTTCTGCACGCGCAAGGGGAGGCCCAGGAGGCAGCTCAGGGCGGTGGAAACCCTGAGGATCTGGCCGCCCTGCAGAGCACCGGAGGGAAGAAACGAAGAGAGGTTGAATGGAGGCCCCGCCACCACAGCTCGCCCGGCCCCAGGCAGCCGCACACTCACCCCTTCCATGATCCCGCCGTCCACCTCCACCCGCTGCCCCTCCATGGCGGGCGCCCCTGAGCCCTGCCGACAGCGACGACCACGTCCCTGCGGCGACGGGAAAAAGACAAGGCGCCGGCAAGCCCGCAGGCCGGACAGTGCGCTTCCGGGCCGAGCTCGCCGGAAAGAGAGAGAACTAGAGCCTCCCGGGAAACTGTTGCTGAGGGAACGAATTCCTCGGTGGACAGGACCCGCAGCTGTACGCATGCGCTCTGCCCGGCGCTCAAAGAGGCTGTGCGGGGCGTCGTCGGACTGTCTTCTACCCAAACTGGCAGGGAACCGGGCTGGCCACAAGGGGGTGACACAGCAAAACCTCCAGGCTCCAGAAGCTCTTTCCCCAACAGGCTGGTATTTAGCAACCAAGTGTAGCTCTGCTTTCTTCAGCATCCTCGGGTACCTCAAAAACTGGGAAATGAGTCTGAATTATGTGATCAAACATCACGGTCGCCCTAATCTCGATACTGTACGAACACAATATTTTGGAAGCACATAGATTACTTAAACCAATCTGGAAGGTGCCCCAAGATACTAATCAAGGAAGTGCTCATAGTTGAGATTTGGAATGCTGTAGCTATGGTTGTAAGGTTATTTGAAATGTTACCGTCAGAGCCTGGCTTCTGGCAGCCCTAACAAAGTAGGTTCAGCCAACACCTTCTCAGTAGCCAATCCAAGAAATAAGTAATAAAGAAAAGCAGAAAAAAAAGAGATCTGTTAAGTGCGGTCCCATTGGGAAGAGAAAGAAATAAATCAAGTCTATCTTCAGGGTCTGGATGTAAAACTCGGGTTTAAGTAGAGGGCAGTAGTGATGCACAAATAAGCGGTCCTAATCTAGGTGTGGGCCAGGCCAACACTGACCTGTTGGGACTGGAGAGATGGCTTAGCGGTTAAGAGCACTGACAGCTCTTCTGAAGGTCCTGAGTTCAAATCCCAGCAACCACATGGTGGCTCACAAACATCGGTAATGAGATCTGATGCCCTCTTCTGGGGTGTCTGAAGACAACTACAGTGTACTTACATATAATAAATAAATAAATAAATAAATAAATAAACACTGACC